>NC_091821.1:37259772-37572272 GCF_038994185.2 Dermacentor albipictus
ATCACATGCATTCACCTGTGCAGAGAGTGGAGGAGCTCTAAACTCAACTCAATATAACAAACATAGATATAATGAATTAATGAATAAAAAGAAGTAACTCTAAAATTCTTGTCACAGATATCAACATTAACAAATATATAATGACAAATATCGGATGTAACCCAGGTATTTTAGTGTCAGATGCAACTTTGGTAAAAACGAGATACAAATGTATATTCACAGTGTAGGGCTCAGTGAGAAGATTACGTGCTCATGGGACAGCTGGTTGGTGCAAGGCACAGACAGCAATGACCAAGAGTCCTTCCTTGTCTATGCTGCCAACCACTGAGTCACACATAACAGCTTACATCATTGCCACTACCAATGTGCAAGTTACTCCCTCAACTTTACTGCATCTTCGACAAATGAACAGAAAACTCTTCCAAAGAAAACAAGAAGAACTGAGGAAAGATTTTCTTTTCAGAACAAGCTCTGGCTTATGCCATGTGTAAAACAAGGGAAAGCTGTGATAACGCAATCAAAGTTCATGTTCTTTGAAATACAAGGGGGCAGTCGCAAAGACAATGAAATAGAAATTTATAAAAGGAGACACCTTTCATAGCATAACACTGAGCTAGGAACCACATGCAGCTTTAATGACTAGGTAAGTACAACAAAATAAAAAAAAAATCAATAGAATATTAATAGTGTGCAAATAATGGCCAGTAGCTCTTATATTGAATTATTAAGAAACAAATATCAATAATCTAATGTAAAACAAAAATTCATGATTATAATTTCAGGACAAGCACAGATGCCTCAAATTCTGTGTAAGGAAATCAGCTACTGTACAACTTCAGGAGTTTACTTGTCTCATTCAGTTGCTTTCTACCTAATTCTAGTTGTCAGAAATACAAAAACAATGGCAGCAGCTTTGCATGTCACCTGTGGTTTGCATGATTTTCTATCTAAACACAATTTGCAAGCCCACATATGAGGATTTTGTATGATCCATCTGCAAGTTGTCTTCCTGCGATTGCTTGATCCAAACTTCCTATAGAACCCTCACCTTTTGACTTTGCAGCAAAGAAAGAACTCCTTCACTCATTTTAAAACACTGCTGTTGATGCCGTTTCTTGTCATCCTTGTTGTGTATTGCACTTTTTTCAACTGGTCACGCCGACCCAGGCAGACCTTTCGCCAGTAGGAATTTACTGTGTGCTTTGGAAAGGCTGCATACAGACTGGCATTGACATTGAGTATCTTGCTAAATACAGTTGAGCCTCGATATAACGAAGTTGTATTTGCAGTGAAAGACTTCATTAAATTGCGAATTTCATTAATTCGAGGTTTTAAAGTTTCAGCAGTAAAAATAATTTCTCAAGTTCATAAAACATTCCTGGTGGATAGCAGCTTGTCAATATTCACTTATAAACAAATCTCAAGAAGGTTGAGCCACAAAAGTGTGGTTATGAGTGCCAGCACACGCAGTGCAGATCACACCAAGAGCAATGCATCAGTGTGGCTCACGACACCCGAGATTAGTGTTTTGCGTCGCACGGCGCCTTACACTTTGGACGCCACAGCTAACCACACTTAAATGCCCGTAACTGTCCTCAGATGGTGCCCTCAAATTAAAAACAAAAGTGCGAAAAAATATGGATATTCATTGTAAGAAACAAAAAAAGAAATGTCACAGTTTTGGCAGAAAGGCAGGGCATTGATGGCAATAGCAAAGAGAACTACACGAAGTAAGCTTCATAGTTTTATCGATGTTCAGGCGAAGGTCACTCGATGACCAAGAACACTCAGTGTTGCAACGCGAGTGAGTGCTTCACACTGTGCCTATGAAACATGAACTTATGCGAATGCCAACTAGATTCGTGAGAATAAAATGCACGGCACCAACGCCTCGGCCTGCACTTGCTGAAGATTACAGGGAGATACTACTCGAAAAAGAAGTTTTTGTTATTTGCTCTAGAGATCTTAAGATACTGCCACTCATAGAGTTGTCAAATATGTCATTATTTTTTGTGTAGCTGCCGTATTTCTTTAGTTATGTCCCACACAACTGCAAAATATAGCCATCTTTAGAGGCACTTCCTTGTGTATTAAATTTCCATGAAAATCATCATGCTGTAGCTTATTTAGCTCTTTGTAGACTGCAAAGTGCCGATATCTATCCAAACTGCATGTGTAATTAGTGGAAATATGCAAACAGGATTAGTACACTTCAACATATTTTATTTCACAATTCCATGAGAATAACCTAGTGCACTTATAAATGTCCTATACTAACGTAATTTGGCATACATACTCTTCAAGATATATAGAATGCTTATATCTACTTGAAATTACAATATCTCTTGCCAGCAGTTGCGAAAGTAGAAGGTTATATTTCACGAGATTGTGAAAAACATTAGTTGAAGTGGACTAATCTTCTTTTGCATACAATTAAAGCATGCTATAAAGAAGTCGATAAAATCGCAGTTTGCTTTGTTATACTGAAATTTCGTTGTAATGAAATTTGACCTTTCATGCAAATAAGTACAGTCGCTGATAGATATTTCTTACACGGAAAGGCGCCACAGTATTATCCAAATTATCCGGCAATCGAGAAAAGCAAATCTGAATCAGAAAACAATTCATTTTGATCAACGATATCTTCACATCGGTGGTACGAATTAAGCAAAGCCAGCCACGATTTCACGTGCACTTCACCCCGGCGGTTGATAGCGTCGCTTGGACTGGTACGATGCTACCATAAAAAGTGCTGGCAGTGGGGAGCGAATGCTTCATCTGCCTATAGAGACTCAAGACTACGCAACCTCTTATACTAAACGCGTGGGAAGACAGCTTACATGATGCCACAACGTCTCGGCACACCCCCTCTTTATACATGCAGCAGGTTATCTATAAAGCAGGGTGCGTGGCGCCGTATGCGCTTAGCCGCGCTAACAGCCATGTGCAGCCACGGCGGAGACGCGCACCAGCTTAGCCCCCACTACGCCCTCTTGCGCGTGCTTGATCGCTTTACCGCAAGCTCGCTCCTCTCCCTTTCTTTCTCTTTGCTCGCATGGGAAGGCAGCAGTCATGAAGCCACCATCTTTCTTGTCTCACCCTCACACAATTTCACTCGCACCTAAAGCACACAGTGGGCGGGGTGCAACAGGATCTTATCACACTTGGACTGTGTACTGAGCATGATGCCGCTTCACTTCAACGGTCCCTCTTGTCATGCAGTCCATGATTTGAGAGGTGCGTATGCATGCAGCCGCTTGTAATTCAATCATCTGACCATCTGCGTCTGCAGAAGTTGCCATTTATTGTCCTGGCATTCCTTTGCGGCGGTAGTGAAAATTAATTATATTGAAATCGCATACAAACACACTTTGTTATATTGAGGTTCTAAATACATGGTGTTCTATGGACCAGAGGTTAGGAAAAGTTAAATACTTCGTTATATAGAAAAGTTTGTTCTACTGAAGTTCGTTATATTGAGGTTTAACTGTAGTTCCACTAATTTAAATATCGGCACTTTGCAGTCTCTACAAAGAGCTAAATAGCTACAGCATGTTGCTTTTAGTAAGAATTTAATACAAAATCACTATATTTTGCAGTTGTTAAGGACATCACTAATAATATATAGTCGCAACACAAAAACTAATGAACATTTGAAATGTACATAAAAAAATACTCTATGAATGACAACATTTTTAAATCTCTAGTACAATACTAAAGAAAAAGTTGTTTCGAGTAGCATCTCCCCTTACCTCCAAGATATGGTGCATGGCCCACACATGGGCAGCCATGCGCAGTTATAGCAAGGGTAGAGGAGAAGATGTGCCCTAGGGAGAAAGGGAGGACAGGTGCACGTCTACTGCCCTCCTCCCCCCTCTAGCGTGTGCTCGGTCATGTTACTACGCTCATCCCTTGCCCATCCCCCTTGCGCTGATGGAATCGTGAGCTCACGTTTCTTCGAGCACTCCGAGCTGTCGCGGCCTCTGCAAGTTGTGAAAAATGGCACAACGCTGTTTCCTACGTACTGCGTTCCGGTGCAAGCACTTTCACAATGTTTTTGCCGCTTGAAATTTTCATGTGGAAGGATGCTTGCAAGTAGCTTTTTCTTCGGCCAACATGTTTATAGTTTTTGCTAGATTTACCAGCCATACAGGCTCCAAGTACATGCTTGAAATGGCTGAAAAATTGGTTAAATTGGAACTGTGTCACAAAATTGTGTCGTTAAATTGAAAAAAAAAATGCATGATTTTCACTAGAACAAAGACTGAGAAATAAAAATAGTTTGTTACATTGCAAATTTCGATAAATCTAGATTTGACTATATATTGATTATTTAAGAATCCAAATAGATGATACTATGTATTTGATTTGTGAATCAAGCTACCAAGTTTTTTTATGGTTAAATATGAAAAACGCAACATCTTTGTTTGTGACATGCACCCACATTTTCACAGATCGAGAAATTATTAACAGAATGTCCTTGCTTCTTCCCTTGCCAGTTTTTCATGGTAAGAGAAAGAGTAATGGTCATCTGTTCACCCTTGAAAAAAGAAATATTGTATCTGAGCTATAGTAGACAGAGCAGCATTCATCATTGCTGTTGGAGTCCTCATTATTCCTATCAATTACTCAGATCAACACATCTTTGGTGCCATCTATGGCATTTAAGACATCACATTTCTTAAGCGCCTTGCAGACTATAGCAGCCTAACTTCAGTGTTTAGAATACACTATAGCCTAACAAATTTACGGAGCAGGCACAAATCACTGCAGTACAGTATACAGCTGCGTGGATTACATGTGGATTACATTGATTGATAGAACTTTTTCATTCCAATATGATAACCTGCCGCTACTGTAGTCTTTGTTTCATTTTAGACCATGCATGCCATTTTTCACTAAATTTTTCTTAACCCTTTCAGTGTCACTGATGTGCCAGTACATTTTCACTTTTCTGTCCCGCCATGTCACTGATGTCAGATAGAAATGTGAGGACCATACCATAGGAGCCATTTGCCGTTATCCATGTCATTTTCTCCCTTTTACATAACCAAATATAAACTGTAGTGTCCGTTTTATCATATCCGAGAAAAAACAAACAATGCTGGAGGTTGCATCATTTCCCCCCCCCCCAAAAAAGCTAACAATGAAAGGGTTAAAAAAGAAGTGTGCATTAGAACCAAATAAATAAGATACAGGATGTTAATAATTCATTTCATATTCAATTATTCAAAACACATGCACATAATAATAATAATAATAATAATAATAATAATAATAATAATAATAATAATAATAATAGCGCCTTCCAACATCTTATTCACAAGAACGTACACACATTCGCTAAGCAGAGCCACATATTTAAACATGACAGGACTTGCCAAATCTATTATTATGTGCCCTGCAATCACTGACAAAAGTGACTCGTATACATACACTTACCTGAAGTGACTGTGGACTATCAGCCTTTATTTGAAGTCGCACCCAGCAACTCGCCAGCTTCTCCAAGTTGCCCGCACAGATATAGCAGAGCATTGCATATGGCACCAGTGCTGTGTTCTCGTTCTCCAACCGATTCCCGAGGCTCTCTAAGAACAATGCCCAGAACAGAAAAGTACTATAGCCTGCGTGGTGTGCTCCAGTGTACACCTATTTGCAATGCAACGTTAACAGATTGAACCAGCTTTCAGAAGAAACCTATCCCAAGCAAGAGTAGACAGTAGAAAGTGCTGATACCTCACTCCAAATCACATATCTTCTCAGCTGAAATAATATATTTTGTACAAATTAAGAGACCAAAACATTTAGCAAAAATGTGGCCTATGCAATGTCTAAATAAGAAATGTTGTGTCTGTATGTGTGCCTCTCCCCTTGATGCAAAACAGTTTTGAGGAAGGCTTTTTTTCAAACCCATATCACCGAACTACAAGGCCAGTTTTCTGAAATTTTCAAAAATTCCCCAGCACTTAGAGAGGAAACCAGAACAAAACCATTCACATTAGCTGTCATACTCAGACTTGTAGTATATGCGCCAGAATTCCCATTTACTGCTGCAGTTGACCTCAGTTAATTTGACTCTGGTTACTTCGATATTTAGGTCAATTCAATCCCGACCAAAGGTCCCTGCCAGAACCCATTCATTTCTATTGGGCAAAGTTTTCATTATTTCAATCATAAAACTGTCCCTTGCCAAATAATTTGAACTCTACTGGACAGCATGCATGTTCCTTACACCAATGGTAACCCCAATCTTGACGCCAAGGGCTGCAGCTTGTCTTGCCACTGCTAGGAGACAGTGAATGCATAGAAGTCACATTATCTGCAGCCGAAAATGCTGATTTTTTACCTGCTTTGGCAGATTTAAGAGCAGAAATGGGAACTCGCAGTGAATTATCACTGTATTTACTCGATTCTAATGCCTACCATTTTCCCTGAGAAAATTAGCCCTAAAATTGCCCCTGTGACACAAGTGAACATGAAACCAAGACGGTATTCACAGCATTAGCAACAGCCTACCATGAGAGCCAGCATCATCTCCACTGTCTTCACAAGGTGGTGAATGAACGAACAAGTTTTCACATAAAATGGCAAAAACAATGCACAGCTTTCATGCTTTAGTTACAAAAGCTCGTTCAAAAGATAAATTATTTTACATGCTAAGCTAGTGGCAACAGAGTCGGGTCACATGTTTTCAGCATTCCGGATAGTTTTACATATTGCAGGACGAACTGGCAAAGTGCTTAGTCTAGGTATGATGGGCTACCATCCCATTTGCGACTAGTGGAATGGTTCAACAAAAGGGGAACATCAAACGTAGTACAAGGCAAGGAAGGAAACATGATGTGATCCATAGACAGCACTAGAAGGCTGTTTGAGGTTTATGACAACACACATTAGTTAACTCATTTCCATTTCATGAAAATAAACACTGCCGGTTTCACCGTATTTCTTGATTCAGTCGAAGGCATGCTTCTTCTTTTTCTTTTCTTAATCAGGTGTGTTAGAAGTGGGTGTACATTAGATATGGGGACACATTAGACTAGAGTAAACACTACCAAATGCAGCAGCAATGTGTTTGGCTGTCTTTTCAGCCTGTGTGTCAATTCAACTCACCGGATAATTCACTATTTAATTTAGCTCTGTCAAGGCCGAATGAACGGAAGCCAACTTTATTCACATTTTTTTGCATTGTGAATAAGTTACGTAATCTTTCCCCAGTGCAGGGTAGCAAACCGGATATTACTTTCCGGTTAACCTCCCTACCTTTCTCATCTCTTTTATCTCTCTCTTTTACTTAACCCAGTACTGGTATGTTTTTATTGGTCTATTATTAAGTCAAAGATGCATTCATGCTAACCTTATCTAGGCTTGTCTGGGTGTCCAGTTTGACCTTTATTGTTTAATGTTCCCATATTCCCGAGTTCTCAATGTTACAGAACACATAAGTGTGACCTGCCAGCACAAAAAATTGGCAGTTTCGGCTGAACACCGAAGCATTGAGTGCGATAGAAAGGTTTAGCGTTGCGCCTGAACTACTCGGACAGTGTTCTAACTATACACGGATCCAACTAATGTGGACATGACATACCCGCGTGCACCAAAATTTCTGGCAGCTTTAAAAGCTTTAACAAGCCATGTAAGGCCTGTAATGACATTGCATAGGCGCCACTATGCTGCCCCTAAGGAGCCACACCAGTAAAATTGCATCCCTTTCAGGTTTGAGCACAAATATTGTTTTCTGCATTTAATATTTATGAGCATGAGAAGATTTAAGAGGCATGTGCTGTGAATTTTATATTTTATGACATATGTTTGTGGTCTGTCATTCTCAAAATTATGAGGAATAATTTTGTCAAGAATGCAAGACCTGGTGTGAGCAACTTTATTGATTGAATAGTGTAGCACTATAACCAGCATATACGGCGTGGATAAGCATGCAGCATATACAGTAAAACATCGTTTATTTGGATTTCACAGCTTCGAATTAAATGTCCGAATTAACCAAATTTTGAATTATCGTGGGTATCAAGAAAACAATAAACAAATGCTTACTATGTCAACATGATCTTATTTATTGAATGAATCGGCAAATCCTGTTTCTATTTTGCATAAAAGCAGTGTGGAAGCTGCAATTCTCATTATCTAGTGACTGATTAGAGCTCACAGTGGTGAAGGACTCGTGACTTCCTTCGTAGCGTGGCCGTGGCGCACGTCTTCATCTGAGACATGCTTTTCACTACCGTGCGAACATCCCAATTCTTTTCACGCCAGTGTCGCCAGGTCGGAATCCATTGCGATGTAGATGGTGCTCTTCATCCTCAACAGCTTTGCACGGAGTAAAAGCGAAACTACTGTTTGCTGTAACCACTGCGGACGAAAGCGCAGCCGCTGTCAATGCGATCATGGTCAGAGACCTTGTGGTTTTGAAGGTACATCGCCGATGCAAGCTCAGAGTCAAAATGAAAGTACCGTTTGCTGCAACTGAGGACGAAACTGCAGTCGCTATCGACACGATCATAGATGGCAACTAAACAGTCATGAAGGTATGCGGCCTATGCATGCACCAAGTCAATGCGAAACTACTGATGCAACTGCTGCGAATGAAACCGTAGCCGCTATGGACGTGATCATGGATGGCGACTACGCAGTCATGAAGGCACGCTGCCAACGCTGTGCTATGCACGGCAGTAAACACAAGAATAGTGTCTTTAAAGGCACAAATAAGCACGAAACGTTTTGGCTTTGCTGTGATTTTTTGCTGTCACATGTAGGAGAAATTATTTTAGCTGTAGTACTGGTAATGCCAAAAAATCCACTGTTACAGTGAGTGGAGGCTTGGTTAGTGAGAAAGAGTGCAAAAACTAAACTAAAGTCAGGTAGTGACACCACCTTGAAGTTGCTGCACTTGTTCACCTTGACATGGATTTTGATGACATCTGATCGGGCCTAGGTAAGTCGAACCTCGATATAATGAAGTTGCACTTGCAGCGAAAAACTTCGTTAAATTGCAAATTTAGTTAATCCGAGGTTTTAAAGTTTCAGCATTAAAAACAACTGCATAAATTCAGAGAGCCTTCCAGGTCGATAATATCTTCTCAGCATTGATAAACTACTCGCAAGAAGGTCAGGCCATAATAGTGCGGTTATGAGCGCCGGCATGTGCGGTGCAGATCACACCGAGAGCAATGCGTCAATGTGGCTCCCTACGTCCAAGATTTGCGTCTATTACATCGGTGGTGCCTTAAATTTTTAAATTTTTTTGCGTATTTAGCACCCGCAGCCGGCGCCCGCAAATTGAAAACAAAAGTGTAAAAAGATACGGATATTGGTCCTGAGCCAAAAAAAAAAAGAAAAAGAAGAAGTCACTTATTCCAGGAAGGTGGAGCATTGATGGCGATAGCACAGAGACTACACGAAGTAAGGTTTGTAGTTTTATTGGTGTAACTCGCAGTCAGGCAAACATTAACAGATCTCGCTCAATGACCATGAACTCTAAGTCACCGCACGAGCGAGCGCTTCATATTGTGTCTCACAAACTTGAGATTACGCAACCGCCAACACTAGACGAGCGGGAATAACGAAATGTGCGTGAAAGCACCATCCATTTCAGCTTGCCACAGTGAGATTAACTCCAAGATCGATAAGGCACATGACCTGCCCATGGATGTGCGCGCAGAGGAGAAGGCAGATAGGTGCATGTTCCCGCCCCCCTCCACCCCACACCCAGGGCGCGCTTGATCACATTACCGTGCGTTCACTCCCTCCCCATCCTCCTTGCACAGAAGGAATGGTCAGGTCTCACGTTTCTCCGAGCTGTTTAGCAACGCGACAAGTGGCGCAGTGGTGATTGCTGCCTATCATGTCCCGATGTGCGTGCTTTGACAGCAGTTTTATCGCTGAAACTTTTCATGCAGAAGGACACTTGAAATGGTAACTTTTACCTCGGCTGACATTGTTTTTTGCTAGACTTACTAGCCATACAGGCTACAAACAAATGATTGAAATAGCCAAAAACTTCGTTCAATCGGAACTGTCATGAAGTTACTTCGTTAAATTGCAAAAAATAAATGCAAATTAAAATACAGTCGCCAAGTGATTTTTCGGACTCCAAAAATTCGGACATGCTCGATTATTCGGTCTGCTTTGCGGTACCGCCATTCTCCCCATAGACCATAATGTATAACAACTGCTGAAAGTTCAGACACCTTGCAACCTCTTTCTGATTTTTCGGACACTCCTTGAGCCAACTCGATCGAGAGCACCATGCAAAGGTCAGAGTCGGTGCATGGTTCGACTTGCTGAACGACATTTTTGTTTTGAACGGAGCCTCCTTGCTGCTCCACGAGTTGGCGCTACTGCAAATCCCCGCTCATCATCATCGTTTCTGCCTGGTTCGTAGCTACAGCAGTTCTGGTCTCAGCCTAGTAAGCCATGTCAAGACAATCCAGCAGCCGATTTGTTTGTTACTTCGTGCACGACGCTGCGAGTAGGCCACGTTTTTCGTTTGTGCGACTGGCATAACGGCATGGTGATGTTTGCTTTGTGTGCTGTGTCGAGGTTGCGGTGATGAAACGCGGCATATGGAAACATTGCGTCAAGTATCTAATGGCGCCGACAGTGCCCGCGCAGACTGCGCTGGAGCATGCCAGCAAGCGGGTGCCGGGAGGCCTAGGATTTGTCGCCTTCCGATGTGCTCCCTACTGACGCCGAAAATGTTCTGCGGGGACCTGCGCAGCGGTTGCATTGCGATTCCGGACACCCGTCTGATTTCACAGTTTCACAGGTGCTGACATGCTGTACTGACACGCACAGAACTCGATGACGGCAAGATCATTGGTCAGGTTTCTGCTGCGTCGCCAGACGATGACTCTGAGTCGGAAGATGACGCACCATGTGCTACGCTACCGTCGCATGCGGAGCATGTACAAGCAGCGACTGTGCTTTCAGCCGCCTATAGTGACCGTACGACCCTCTCCGAGATTCAGGTTTATCTGACTGCGCGTAAATGGAACAGCATGCAACGGCGCATTCACGATTTCTTCAAGCCTACTGCCGAGCCCGAATAAGTGTGTGGAAATAAAGTATTTCTTTTTTTTTGTTTTCTTTCTTAATCTGCTTTTTCGGACACCTGTTTATTCGGTCATTTCCGCAGTCCCCGTGAGGTCCGAATAAACGGTCGGCGACTGTAGTTGGTTACATCGCGAACTTCGTTAAATCGAGGTTTGTTATAACGAGATTTGACTAATTCTTTATCGGCAAAGATAAACTATTTGGTATTCTAAAGAAGCCAAAGATTAAACTGAGCAATGTTCAAAGGCATTTATGGATCTACGCCTGCCCAAATATTAAAAAAATACCTTTGAAATTTGATGTCACACTGCCATGCAAGTAGTGTGGCTGTGGCACAAAATTCAAAAATGGAACACTGAACTTTGTGTTCTCTGCTAATAATGAATCTACCATTGCAAAATTCAGGCAAATAGAGTTTTTAAAAAATACTAAACTAAATTGACTCTTCTCTTTAGTATCCCTGTAAAACAACACCGAAACTGGACATGCCTGCTTGCAATGTACGAGTACTCGCTGCATTATGCATAAGTTTGCCAGCTGTCAACATGTGTTCTTGCCGCAAGGAATGTAGTAAAGAGGAACATGCCAATCCACTGCATGGGACATATTTGCAGCTTATGGACTGTTTCTTGCACATAACATGCTCCACACATTGGATGCACACACACACACAGTGGCATAATTCACACAAACGGCATCTGAAGAATGCAAGACCACTGAAGCTGTAGCACTTCGGCATTCAACAAAGAGGGGATCCTGATGGCGACAAAGAATCATCAACACACATACAAAAAAAATATTTTCCATGCTCAGATGTCTTAAATAGTCATTGCTTACACTCCAGTTGAAAGAATCATTCCATTACATGTTGCAACACTAGTACTACTAGATAACATCTGGGCAGCTTGGTTATGCATTTCCAAAGGAAGTCTCGTGGCGTGAACAGCTCCAGCATTACAGGGAAGGTCCTGAGCAAGTAATAAACAAATTATGTGCCCACAGTCGACCATCAACAACAATGCTGAACAATATGCGATCAAACCTAATCCGAGTCTTTTTTTTTCAGCCTACATCCTCCTTGAGTGAGCTCTGTACCATGCTGCTTCAAGGAGTACCAAACTACAGCACAAATGGCAAAGAAGACAGTACACCAAAGAGTCCGTAGCTATGAACCCTCCGTTGACTTCGCTAGCGACAACGGCGGCATGATTCAGGGTTTTGGTTTCAGTTTTACTAGAGAGGCAGCATCAATGGATCAAGGCTTCTGATCTAATACTTCCCTTAGCACAGGTTTGGCACACTTTTCCACTAAAATGCTGTTTTTGAATAAGATGGCACAAAGGCCCGCTCTTGGAGCAATCTGCCCACAATTGGCACGGCTGTTCCATCACTAATTGAATATACAGATTGTCCTAGGCATGGAGAGCTTGACTGAGATGAACAAGTTTTGAAAATTTTCTTGAGATTTACAAGCATATTAATAAGCAGCAATATGATTATCCGAAATAAACACCGCAACTCTTGAGTAGGGACGGAATTTCTTTTTAACATAAATATTGGTTCAAATTTCTTGACTGCAGTAACTACACAAGTAAAAAGTGTATTTAAAATTAGATTGCAGAGTCTAACGTCCCGAAATTCCATAGCAGGTTATGAAGGACACCGTAGTGGAGGCCTATGGATTAATTTTGACCACATGGGGTTCTTTAACCTGTACTATAAGCAGAGTACACAAGCATTTCTGCATTCTGTCCCCATTGGAGGCTATTGTGGCAGGTATTGAATGTGCGCCCTTGTGCTCAGCAACACAAAGCCATAGCCAAAGGGCTACCTTGGTACGTATGAATAAGAAGTAAATAAATTTGTATCAGCTTTGAAAAACAGGCATGCCTGCAGCCATGTGGAAGGATTTTGGGAAGCCTTTATTTTAGCTTCGCATGCCATCTTATTCATCATGTAGCTGGAGCAGCTGAAACATGGTTTACAGCAAGCATGCTTTTACAAAATCAAGCCGTTCTCGGACGCAGGCTAAGATATCATGCTGCACTTAGGGTTGCACGATGGAAGAGCTACAGGCGATTTCATGCAAGACAAAGGAAATGCTTCAATCGATAGCACCATGTACGTTTCAGCTGGGGCAAAAGTTATCAGAAAGCTCACTGCACAAATATGCACAGTACATATAAGGCGGAGAGCCTGTGGGCAATGCCATAAATGGTGCACATAATAATAATATTTGGGGTTTTACGTGCCAAAACCACTTTCTGATTATGAGGCACGCCGTAGTGGAGGACTCCGGAAATTTTGACCACCTGGGGTTCTTTAACGTGCACCTAAATCTAAGCACACGGGTGTTTTCGCATTTCGCCCCCATCGAAATGCGGCCGCCGTGGCCGGGATTCGATCCCGCGACCTCGTGCTCAGCAGCCCAACACCATAGCCACTGAGCAACCACGGCGGGTGAAATGGTGCACATAGGCTGCACGAACACATATGCACAGCCCAACAGTCGCAGAATGCTAAGATATGGATTTTGCTGGTGTTTAGTCAACAGGCTTCTTTCTAACAGTCAAGTGTGGAAAAAATCAAATCAACTGGCACACCTCTATGTGTGCCAATGCTGCACTTTTCAAAGCTGACCTCAAACACAAGGTTGCGTGGAAAAAAAAAAAGCACTAACATTTGCCCACAAGATGTGAACAGAATGTTGTGGTCAATAATACCCACACACTTTTCGGCCAGCACAGCAGCAACGATGCAAGCACAAAGCGCAGGAAACCTCTGGGCACAGTGCAATGAAACAAGCTGTCTACAAAAGAAGGTGCAGGCATAAAGCGTAATTGTATAAGCCGCAGTCATGGAGCACCGAAAAACAAATTTCATGATGATGACAACAGTTCAGGTGAGAAGCTTCCCACCAAAACAATATCAATTGTGGACACAACTAAAGAGGAGACCAATACAGTTCTATGTTCCACGTCGATACCTTGCACAGACTGTGCTGCTAATTGTTTTTGAAAAAGAGGATGTGGTCCATACAGTTGCCGGCCGATTTTCCAAACCTAGTGGGGACCAAAAAATTGTCCAAAAAATTGAACAATTCGAAAAACTTGTTCAGCCAAAAAATAAAGTTTATTAGGTTTAGAACAGCTTAAAAGAATCTCTAATAATGCCCTGCCTCATACTACGCTTAGAGGCAATCAGATTTTCTTGGATTTGTGCAAGAGTGCCGCCGTCTCCGTATACAGTCTGACAAGAGCATCACCCCGGGGTGTTGGCAATATGCCATCTCCGTTGCCGGAGATTGCCATGGGGATTGAAGAACCGAGCCCCATTTCTTCGCACCGCTTGGCTCTCACGAAGGCACACGAGGTGGTGCCGATCACACAAATGCAAAGGTGCACATGCACATAAAGATGCGACATCTTCTACAAAACACTCTGCTCTGTGGACGCACCATGTGCAAATAGCAACCAATACTATAAATAAATTAATAAAAATGGATCCCGAATGACGATAGTGCTGACCAAGATATCGACATTATGACAATGGTACTGACTGAAAAAAAGAAATAAACAACAAAAAGTGCCATCCCTCAGTGTTTTGTCAGCCAAGGAAGTGTGGGCATGGCCTCCGAGACTGGAAGATGTCACTTGCCATAGAGCGTCACATTACTATGTATAACCAGAGGGAAATCTGGCACCGCGATTGTACAACTATCATGGGAATGGTAGGAAGTACAGGCTATGGATTGGTATTCTGTTGTCTGGCGAACTAGTCTACAGGTATTTTTTGGCAGTTTTGGTTTCGCTCCAAGCGCAATAGCTAAAATCCGCAGTGGGACAGTGCGACACAAAGCTCTCTGCCTTTTTCTGTTGCTCGAAGTGGCGATAGTGCGCTGGGCCAGCGGCTGGGACAATGTTTGTGTCATGGTGTGGTGACGAAGCCCTGACTAGAAAGCGACGGCATTGTAAACGTTGAAAGAATGTGTTTTGGCTGTTTTGACCTTGGTTTGTTAAATGTGTTACGTTGGCGCTGCAGCATTACATGCTTTATCAAACTTCAGAAGAGCAAAAAGAAGGCACTACTTACACAAGAGATAGACAGTTGTACTTATAGTGGCTTGACAATCAAATTTAATTGAGGGCTTCATTACGCATTGCTAATTTATGTGCTCATTGAAATGTGTGTTTCAGGACATTTGAGAACACAAACTTACTTGTGATAGGAAAGGTTGTTGCTTCCTGGCTGCAGTCTACTGTCGCGAAATGGGTGTAAGTGCAAAGGCATGCCATAATAGCTGCTGGCGCACGCTTCAGAATCGGTACGTCAATATAAAATGTAATGAAGCATACTCGTAGGAGACCACACGCGTCCTAGCTAGAACTGCAGCAGATGTGCTTAAAAGTATGTGAAGACGTTCAGCGATCGTGACAGCCGACGCAGCCTTTCGAAAGAGCGAGAGAGCTTGCAAGTGCCTGTCGTCTGCAAGAAAAGTCTCGCATTTGCAAAAGGTACAACACTTTCTCACACCACAAAACTTTTATTTCCATAAATACTTGAGTATTTTTATATAAGTACATGCACGGTTGTTATTGCTGTTGTAAAAATAAATAAATAATTATTCACGGGCACTATATCAGGAACAGAATTGTAGAATAATGCATACCCTGGTGTGCCCTGGTGTTAAACCGTGCTTCAATCTCAAAGCCATACAAAGTTCATGGAATGTATTGTGCATTATATAAGATACTGCAGAAATAAAATTATATTTTAGGCGAAAGTATTTGAGTATAGCTTCGTTTACTGCGCCGCAAGCAAATGCCACTAGTCTAAAGATTAAAGTCAATCCAAAGCCTGTACTTTCCATCATTCCCATATAGGTCGAGGCAATGCTGAGGAGAACACCTGTAGACACTAGCGCCACATTTCCCTCTAGGGTATTTATTTAGAAACTATGTCACATGCTCTCTATTGAAAGCATGCACATCCTGATCTTGGAGGCTATAGAGTGGGCCACTGGAAGCTATGCCTGGGAAAGCCAGCAGAAGATCCAACATGGCGGCCCACAAGATATTTTTTTTTTTTGGAGTCCAAAAAATCCGTCGGCGACTGTACACAATTTTTTTTCTTTTTTTTCTTCTTTTTTCTTTTTTTTTTTGAAATACCCAGGCCCAAAGTTGGGGGTGCAGCCCTTATGCAAAAATACATGGTAGAAGTGTGCTAGCCAGTACTCATTTTGTTGTTTTTGTGTGCTGCACATTTGTCACCATTTTTCACAAAATGTAGAAGCCGGGAGTACAGCTCACCACAAAGTACTGCAAAGTCCTCAGGCTTGGCATAGGTAAGTACAGCTGCCAGGGCCTCCTTCCAGCAGTTGATTTCACAGTTTTCCACGACATTCACCCAGTTGGAGTGCACAACCGCTGAAATGAGCTGTCGAACAAACAATGGAACTATTATTCACGCCAACAAATATCCCCTCTAATACCCCTGTCAAGCGGGCAAGTTAAGAGCATTTACGGGGATGGGGAGTGCACTTCGGAACCTTAAGTGACACTTTAGGCTACGCAATGCTAAACGGTAGAACAAAGCGCACTCGGGCTAAAAAAAAATGGTGACAGACTATAATCATGTTTTTTTTAAATGTATATTAAAATTTAAAAACCTTCTAAAAAGTGACTACTTTAGTTCTATTATAAATAAAAAGCCATCTTAATCTATATTTACTCAACAAAAACCGAAAATATTTTTATCATAAGAGCGTTACAAGTCAAGGCCGGCCAGCCAAGACGAATGCCTAGCCAATCCAGAACAAGATGGTGGTGTGCCATAGGCGGCTTTTGATCCTACTAGAACAGAATATCAGCGAGTTCCGATTATTTTGTTAAAAGCTGTTCAACAGCTAGAATGAACTTCTGTGTCCTTTTTCTATGCATTACATTTTGTATTGTTGAAACCGCTGGCGACGAGGCTACACACTCGACCAGCAAAGTGCATTCCGTCAATGCAGTCGGACCGGAGTGCATGCTGCGAGTACACTCCACTTGCAACGTTTAGATTTGGGAAAGTGCACTTAAAACCGAGTGCACTCTCCATAAGTGCACTTAACTTCAAGACCCATTGCTCATACATTTTGCAACAGTATTTGAATCAGCTAACTATAGTGCTTTCAAGTAAAATAACATAGATGGTATCGAAAGGTCACTGCTACCAAAAATATGTCAGTAAAAGCTCTAAATAAGATGTCTGAATGTGTTATAATTTTTTTGAAGTCATGGCACACAGTGGTGCTCTAAGATATCCGCACCTAAGAAGAGGTTCAACTGTATATATGCACTGAGTAGGGCTCAGTGAGAAGATTACGTGATCATGGGGACAGCTGGCTGGTGCCAAGCATAGCCAAGACCAGAGCCCTTGTCTACGCCGCCAACCACTGATTCACACACAACAGCTTACATCATTGCCACTACTGTTTAATTTCATTTTCTGTTTTTCTTTCCTTATCGTGCATTGTGCCAAGTAGCTGATCTCAGCAACAATATCCACTCCTATGACAAAGGGAGCACAAAATGGAAAATGAAATGGATTGTTAGAAAATATGGATTCTGGACAGCTGTGAACTGATTCCTTTGGATGCAGATATTTTTGCACCAGTTTAATTATATAGTATTCAGTTATATTCATACACAATATAGTACCCTTTAGAGTGCATGTACATGCACATCCAATATAAAAGGGAGCACTTCATCTGTCTTGAAAGCGTGATTCTTGAAAGTGCAAGTCGGAACCTTATTCACAGCTATTTGCTATATGTTGTTCACCTGTTGGAGAATTGCACTCATGCAACTTTTTCTCATCACGAGCATACACAATGGAACTTGCTGGCTTCAAATGCAAATTCAGTGTTCCCTTTCATATTGGCACACCGTGTACAACAGGAATGGAAAATCTGAATGCTCTGTGGCCTTTTCTGTTAAACGTTTAGACTTCTTAAACTGACAAAACAGCAACAATATTGAGTTCAGTGCCCTTCGGAGTTTCTACTTGTAACACTGTTTCCATTCTGTCTACTACTGAAGCAGTATTTCTGGGCATTACTAATGCTTCCTACCACTATGCCTGTATCATAACAACCCTTCCAGCAACTGAACAATCCTTGCATTATATTACTATTTAATTTTATCAAACAATATAGCATTATGTTTAGGGGGCAACAAGAAAACCTTAGTCAATCTTCGTTGCCTCTGTCATCATAAGCTCAATTATATGCATCAAATAGATGATAGAAGAAAGCCAGATCACCAAGACTGAAAAAGCAGGTAGTCACAGTTTAAAGTTCCACAACAACTTAACATTCGCTAAGACACTAGGTAGATTTGAAATAGCATCCCACAAGCAACTTTTCATACCCGAAAACACAAACGTTTATGTATGCCTTTTGCATTATTTTGTAGGCCTTTTGCATTATTTTGTATGACATGGCCGTGCATACGCGTCGGGCACCATGGGCATTGCGTCACGAGTTTGGCTGCTTTAGCCCTAACCTTCCCCTTATTCTTCAAGATCGTGCTGAGAGTGCTCCTCGGAATCTTGCATACTACGAGGACATCTGACTTCTCACCGCGTTCGACTCAATTTATGATTTCGCGCTTGACGGCGAAAGACGAATTCTGCCACTTCATCACGGCAACACTGCGGGAGAAGGCCCACAAGGCGCACACATAATGAACCAGAAAAGCAGCGAGACAACTCGCACTTTTTCCATCTTGCACGATGAGGGCACAAGACCCTCTGGTAGGCTGTCTGAGCAAGCGCTGCGGGCGGGCCAGGATCAATTTTTTTTGCAGAGGGGTGTTGACGGCTCGTCCGAGGCAGTGCGGTCACGGTAGGGAGAGCGGTTGGATGGAGCCACGCCGCCGGGTTTCCCCGCCACCGCGAGGGAAAGCCAACTTCTGGGGGCACTTTTCCGCTGCTTGACGTTCGATTTATCAGGAATCGCTGTTTGTTCGATGTAAGTGTAATGGTTGCTACATCAGGGTGTCTACCAAGTTGACATTTCCAAATTCCCTGAGTTTTTCAAGTTTTCCCTGAGTGCCTTTGCAAAATTCCCTGAGTGATGCAGAACTACGTTTTATGTCAAGACAGGCTGAAACCACGTCGCCCAATGCTATCACTCTCCAGTAACCATATGAAATAAATAAAAAAAAAGACTTAATCCTGTTTGAATAATAAGGAGTCGTGTTTATGTTATTAAAAAGAGAATAGAAGGGAGCGGTTAGTAATATGCACAGCAAATAAAATGTCTTCAAAAAAATTGCAAGTCGAGTCGGACATCCTAAATACGAATAAAAAGGAGATGAATACAGAAGCAAATATTTTCTAATATGAGCTACTTTCTATCAACTGATAGCAAGCTCAGTGGTATGAGGCCCGAACTTTGTCACAATTGAGATTCTCTCTCATGAGCTTGTAAGTCAACCTCAGCTGTCCTGGCATACTCTCAGCCCGCGCACGATGCCTCAGAGTTGTGTTCCACTGCTTTAAAGAGTTTATTTTGGTTTGGATGATGGCACCTGCATCCTGACATCAGCCAACACTTTTTTTTTCTTTTTTTGAGCTCAAGCTCCTTCAAAACGGCGGCAGCACGCTTCCTTTCCCGTTCATTCCTCAATGCATAGGTTCTTTCTGTTCTTGTTCTCCTTCCGCCACTCGTTCGCCCCACAAACCATTTGAAGCATCTTCTTGGTCAGTTGCACAGTCCATGTCTGATTTTTCGTACTCCCTAGGGGCCGC
Organism: Dermacentor albipictus; assembly: GCF_038994185.2. Taxonomy (NCBI): domain Eukaryota; kingdom Metazoa; phylum Arthropoda; class Arachnida; order Ixodida; family Ixodidae; genus Dermacentor; species Dermacentor albipictus. Next base: position 37,279,639 of record NC_091821.1, read on the forward strand.
GAAAACGTCCGAAAAATCGGCCAGTTGGAAAAAATAAATGCGTCATTTTTACTGCCCTTAAGGGCAGAAACCCCCACAGGCACATTCGAAAAAGCGCTGAAGGCCTGTCGGTACACGCATTAGACATATCGGTGCTCGTACTGTAACAGAAGATCCCGGATGCAGGCGTGTATAATTAAGGAATACATATTGTGACCCATGACAATACCCCTTCCGACGCTAGTAATGCTTCACCGCAATACTTTTGCGTATGCTTCACCATGTAACATTTCTGTACTAACGCGAAGCTGACTTTGAGGAACCAGCGTTATCCAACGCACCGTGCTTTCCGAGCTTCGAAGCCAATTGCGAGGACCACAAAGGTGCAGTCGGTGCCATTGCTGACAGCAGCGAATTCTTTCAATGAAAAACACGGCACCCAACGGCAAGAAGCTTAAGAGCTAACGTCGAAGCAGCTGGGTCTAGCGTTGCCGCAGTGCACGGCTGTTAGCGGAACTGCGTGCGAGAGCACCGGTTAGAGGCAGCGAGGTAATCAAAACGGCAGTGGTTGTGGTTTTGATTATTGCTGTTTCGGACCTGCGGTCCCGGCAAAAAGTCCGAAAAATCGGAGGGCGAAGGGTTCTTGCGTCCGAAATTTCAGACGTTCCGATACATTGACTATATGGGGTACGTGGTGCTGCCGTTCAAATTATCGGGCATCCGGAAAGTCGGTCGTTGACTGTGCACTGGAAACTCCTCCAGCCAACGACAGGGAGTCAGAGACGATTTATTACGATTCCTATCTATTACTCGAGCCAGCATTACCGCGACTTTCGACCCTTTCAACAAAATTACCGCTAATTTGCCCTGATAGAGGCACAAGTTCCCTGAGTTTTCCTCGAGTTTTTCCAAACTACTCAAATCCTAGTGAATTCCCAGTTTTCCCGGTTGGTAGACACCCTGTATATGTACTCTCTGTCACTATACCGTGTCCAGAAATTGTTCGACATATAGAATAATTAAATGTAAACGGGTTCGATATAGTCGGGTTTGACTGTATTCAACCATGCAAATCTCAGAAATACAAAATCAGCAAGCCAGAAAGGGTGCTGCATCAGTTTAGTAATTAAAACAAAAATTAAACACAAAAATTTGCCACAGTCAAGAACCACAGCTAATTGCCTCATGGCAGAGAGCAGACAAAGGGAGCTAAGCACCTCTCCACACTCAGCTGCGTTAAAGACACTGCATCGGTGTTTAAGGTCAACACTGCACGAAACACCTGAAATGATCAGCGCCTCACAGTAACATGAGTTACGTGTCCAGAAGGCAGTGCTTGGCCTCGCATACACACACACAAAAAAAAAAGAAACACAGAGCAAGCTTCAAAGGGTTGTTCACTTTAATCTGTTCATTAGATTACGCAGTTCTGCAGAAAAGCTACATTCTTTCCCATCTGGGCATAAACAAGACTTACATGTAGGCATTTTTGAACACTTACAATGACATTGAAAAATTAAGTAATTCACCAGTGCTTGTATACACATTCCCTTTAAGAGGCGTTTGTCACTGCATTCTTGGCCTATCACCGACTATGTACAGTTTACATTATACATAATGGGTTTTTCTTTTATGCGGTCAAAAGTTCTTATAGGCATCCCATTCATGGTCCCATTGTATTCATGCATATATATGATGCCCTGCCCAGAAGCACTTAAATCATTATTAATGAAAGAAACAAGGCATGCCTTTGCTGAATCTGAAGTAGCCTGCTTGAAGTAGCGACACTGTGTTCTCTGCAGAAGTGCCACGCCACCGGCCTGTGCCAAAATAAGGGCATCAGCCCAGCGGCCATCTTGCAGGCACAAGTTCACAGCCGCCTCCACATTGCCTGTTAGTAGCGCCTTGTTCAGCAGGCTGTCTGCATCCCCTAAAAACACACAAGAACATGCAATAACATTCGTGATGGTTGGCTGGCCAAAGCCCATTTCACATGCTGTACTCTTGCAATGAAAACTGATGTGACAAGCAGATCACGCCACGATTGTGAAAGGTTTGTTCCACATGCCTCGATTTTAAATGGTTGCCACAGCAGTGGCTGCCACTCTACTCCGTAACAAGCACACATTTCTGCTGATAGATCAATGCAGATGTTACACCCAGCTACTTTAACCCCTTTCGTGCCTTGGACAAGCTGAGTCCTTCCCCACGTTTCTCGCAAAGGTGGCCAAGGACGAGCTCAGCTCATCAACAGTATTTTGCATTTTCTAGTAATGACATGGACGTGCCAAGTTTCATCTCAGTGCTCAGTCATGCTTTTGGTAGATGGTAGCACACAATCCATGAAACAGCGCAAGCAGAAGCGAATTTATTCTTTTCGAGGATGTAAAACATGTTGGCAACTGCAATCTTCATTAATTTGACCACTTTTGGCCAGAATTCAGAATAGCATGGCACAGAAGGATTAATTAAACTCCAAGGGGTCAGAGGGAGCATCAAGGTAAAAAACTGCCATCAAGTCTAAATACTGCCACGGCTGCCACAGAGCGCCGACTACTATGGCTGAAATATAGAGAATTAGCAGCATGTGAAACCGGCTTAAAGCAGGACAAGCGATTAAAGATGAAGTGCTCATCAATCAATGAATGCTTGCAAATATTTCAAACATCCCCGCCAGTCAAACAGTATGTCTGGGGAATAACCTGGTGGTCATATACCATTCTGATGGGTAGGGTATTACCTCAGGCTATTCTCAGAGGATAGCCTTCAATCAATCAATCAATAAACAAATAACTAAATAAATAAAAACATAAACGAACAAACAAATCAACAAATAAATAAATAAATAAACCTATACCAATCAGTTTTACATAAGCAGGTAAGGCCTACATGTACAATATATTTTTGTGCACATTGATCCATTACTTCAGCAAAAACAGTGTCACTCTATGACATTAGTATACATCACTCTGTTGAGCATCTTTTTGTCATTACTATTAAACCAGAATTATAATGATAGGGAAAATAGTGTGTAAATTCTCCCCACCAGATTACCTGATTAGTGTTTATCACAAGTAAATAAATAAATAAATAAGTCTCATAAAACCATAAGCAAAGAGTTGCAGACAGCAGTTGTAGTTCAGTGTATTTAGGTACACACTGCCCCAACATGAAAGGAAACACTTCATCTGCACTCAAAAGGCGATTCCTAGAAACGTGCAAGTTAGAACCTAACTCGCTGTTGAGATTACCGTAATCACTAACATCACCTTAACTCGCATGGAAGAAGACAAACAGCATCCAAAGTTGAAGGTATTATGCACTTAATGCTATTAAATGTGTGGTACTGTGTGGGCACAAGACGCCCACTGTCCAAAATCCATGAAGGCTTGGCAGACCAATTTTCATTCGACACCTCAGTAGGAAAAAGAAAAAGCCCCTACACTGCCACTGAACTTATGATCCGTTTTGTCCTTTTCAAAAGAGTGGCTTTCACACAGCAAGAAGGTCACCAAGTACTGACCTGGCAAGACATCCACACCAGATTGAGTAACTAGCCCTCACCTGAGCTTGTAGAAATGGTGAAAGGTGTGAACTCCTTTTCCTTATGCTTTGCAGCAATGCAATCAAAGGCACTCGAGCTGTCCTCCACAAGATCACCATTCTAAAAAAATAGAAGCAGGACAAATTTTATAGGCACTGATTAAAAGAAAACAGCAAAGAAACATCCAGAAAACACACACAAATCACTTGAATATCTATGGCACATATCTAGTCTTTACAGGGCACTCTGGCAATGTTAAGATTGTACCAGACAGACATTTATCATTTTAAAAAATAAGACAGCTTTAAAACAGCATTAGGTGAATAAATGTGTCTTGGCACGATAATTGGAGTTGCTTATACCCAGTGAAGCCTGCTTAGGCTTGCAGCTTAGTTGCTGTCTTACATGACTTTTGAAGCACTACCAGAGCACTCTGAAATTACCAATCAAGAATGTCATTACAATCATAATCATTACAATCATACGTACTGAAAACAATTTCCAACACCTAAAGGCATAATGGCATATTCATGTTAAGCATTGATGAGTGCTATTTAATTTTAGCTACAAACAGGCAGGCTAGCCAGCTTTAGGAGTTCATATCACAGAGAACCTACAATTACAGCATTGCCTAAAAATATGTATTTAAATTATAAGTATTATGCTCACAATGTAGCATTTTAACTGACGAGCACATGTTTATGGTGCAATATCACTGTCTTAGTTTTTCAAGTTGTTTCTGTTAATTCATATGCATACTTTGTGAATTGACATGATGCAACTTTTTCTTTAATTTTTTTCTATTATCGTTCAAGGCACTGACTTAAACATACCGAGTGTTTCAACAAGGACTTTAGATAATGCTTTTTTTTTTTTTTGAAAGTAGAGGTATAGTTTCGTTGGAGCTGTGGTGTACTAAGTTGCGCTGAACATCACTGAACATCAGATGATGGGCAAGCCATAATTAATATGATGACTAAAATTGCTTAATGAATTCTTATCTATTAGGCTTAGGTCGCTAACCACAATGGGGAAATTGAAGTGAGCTGTCTGTGCCAAATCAACGTTTAGATCTTGAAGCTTGAGATTTGTCTTGCAGTTGTAGTGTGATGAATTGAAGCTCTGTGCAACCGAAATTGAAATTCGAACGCTGAAGACAACGCACAACCATGCTTTCGAGCAGACGTCAACTGAGAGAAGTCACGCAGCAGTGGAAAGCCAGCACACACAACCAGCATCTGCATCGCATAGCTAAAATGATTAGTCATCGATAGCATGGAGTGGCTTGGTGCTCTTTTGCCACATATGGCCCTTGAACCAATCCTACTAATCAAATCAGCGTGGAGTGGCATAGCTTGGCTACGGTGCATGGACGCTGCGAGGCAAGTTGACAATTATTACACAAGGTGAACCTGTTTTTGTAGGGCATTTTCTGTTGTGGAATGTCATCCATGCATCCACTGAATGGGATGCCCCAGAGTGGCAGTGACCAAGCGCCATTGGCATCACCTGGTAACATGCCTATTTATACATGTGTCACGACAATTAAACGAGGATTGTACAAGGGGTTCTTCGACTGCTCATTTGTCATTCCTTCCATGTTGTCGGCCGACGGCCTGCAGTGTGATCCCTATTGTTGTACGGCAGTGCCTTCACTGCCGCTCAGGCCGCCGTCGACGACATAACTAAATTTATGCAGAACACTACTGTGAAACCATATTCAAAAATGTTTGGTATCCTTATAGAACAATTGAAATTTCGAATGAAAGGTGCAAGTGCAATTGTAGTGGTCCGAATTACATATTTATATGAAAATTACTGAAAAATAAAAAGCCTCCACAGCAGCATAGTTTGGGCCTTCCTAATATAATATACAGGTTGTCTAACAAGTTGACATTGTCATATTCCTGAGTTCTCCAGGTTTTCCCTGAGTGCCTTTGCAGAATTCCCTGAGTGACAGAGAACTTTGTTTTATGTCAAAACTGGCTGACACCATGTCGCCCGATGCTGTCACTCTCTAATAAGCCTCTTGAAAAATAAAAGAACGACTTAATCCAGCTTGAATAGTGAGGAATAGTGTATTTTATTCAAAATAAAAAAACTGAACAGAGGGGTTAGTAAGATGCACAGCGATTAAAACATATTAAAAAAAAAGGGAAATCGAGTAGAACATTTTCAAATACGAATAAAAAGAGATGCATAAAGAAGCAAATATTTTCGAAAATTACCTATTTCTATCAACTGATAGCAAGCTCATCGGTATGAAGCCGGAACTTTGTCATTAGTGAGGTTCTCTCTCAGCAGCTCGAAAGTCAACCTCAACTGTCCTGACATACCCTCAGCCTGCGCACAATGCCCCAGTGTTGGTTTTCACTGCTTTAAAGAGCATTTTTGTTCGGATGAGAGTCACCTGCATCTCGGCATCAGCCAACACTTTACTTTTTCAGCTCAAGCTCCTTCAAAGAAAAGGCAGCAGTTTCTTTCTCAATCGTTCCTCAATGCAACGGTCCTTTCTGTACTCTTCTTCATTCTGCCACGCATTCAACCCACGGGCCATTCGAAGCATCCTCTTGGTCAGTTGTACAGTCAACGACCAATTTTTCTGAATCCCTAGGGACCGCGAAAACATCCGTAAAAATCAATGCATTTCTTTTACTGCTCTTAAGGGCTCAAGTCGCCACAGGCACATCCGAAAAAGCTCTGAAGGGCTGCCAGTACACTTATTAGGCATATCAGTGCTCATACTGTGACAGGAGATGTAGGGTGCACGCATGTATGATTAGGAAATATGTACTGTGTCCCGTGACAATAGCCCCTTCCCACGCTTGTTAAGCTTCACCGCAATACTTCACTTTTGCTTCACCGCGTAGCATTGCTGTGCCGAAGCGAACCTGCCTTTCGGCAACCGGCATTATGCAAGGCGCCATGCTTTCTAAGCTACGAAGCCAATCGCGAGGATTACAGAGACGCAGTCTGTGCCATTGCTGACAGCAGTGAATTCTTTCAATAAAAAACACGGCACCAAAAGGCAAGAACCTTAACAGCGAATGTCGAAGCAGCTAGGCCTCGCATTGCCGAGGTGGTGGATACAACTGCCAGCAGATTTGCATGCGAGAAAGCTGGTTAGAGGCGGCGAGATAATCAAAACGGCAGTGTTGGCTCTGATTACTGCTGTCTCGGACCTGCGGTCGTGGCAAGATGTCCGGAATATCGGACGGCGAAGGGTTCTTGCATACGAAAGTTCAAACGTTATACATTGATTCGATGGGGTGCAGGTGGTGCCGCATTATCGGGCACGTCCCAAAAATTGGGCGTCCACAAAATCTCCCATTGACTGTACACTGGCAACTCCTCCAACCGACGACACAGCGTCAAAGACAATTCGTTACAATCCCTCTCTTTTATTCGAGCCATCATTAGGGTGACTTTCGTTCCCTTTCAATAAAATGACAGCCAATTTAACCTGATACAAGCCAAAGTTCCCTGAGTTTTCCCTTAGTATTTCCAGACTATTCAATATCCCTGAAAATTCCCAGTTTTCACGTTTGGTAGACACCCTGTATATATTATATATAAGGCCCAAAAACTCTAAACTTTTTTGTCTCTTCAGAATGATGGCTTTTATGACTAACCATAGCCATTTGAACTTTCGTAGAGCCATAACTGTTTCGCAAATTATTTTATAAGTAATAATGACAAAATTTCGCACCAGACTATATAAACCCTTTTTATGGCAATCCCGTGGGCGCCACCATGTTTGATCACATGGCAGCGCGTTTACTGTTTGCTTCAGACGTCTCCGTTACCTCCGTGTTTACAATGGATGTGCCTGCAGTGTGGCTCAGCAAACCTCCATTTCAGCGGATATGGTAGATGGGGATTTGGTGGACAACACAAAGCTTTGGCCACAGCTTCAGAGGACATGTAAGCACTTTCAAAGCTCATTATGACTTGTCCAAACAGTGTGAGGAGCGTTTACAGTGCTTTGTACTAAAAAGCAGGGCTACAAATTTATTATAAACTGTTCAAACTTTCCACTTATGAATTAAATCGGGGTGAGCGTGTTTCACTCGACGTTCTTTATTTGGCAAAGACTTCGAACGCACGGCTTATCGTGTTCCTGACTCAGTATAACATTCCTCCAAACCATCCCTATCTAATTGTTTATTTTCTGCCTAATCGCTTGCGGGTGTGCTCAATTGTGATACATTTGTTCTTGCCACACCCATGGGCTTGGAGCACAAACGTTCTGTACTAATACCTTGTAGCAAAGACTTATTATTGCTAGTTGCTTGCTTACTTTCTGGACTGCCAGGAAACGTTCAGCTTTGAACATTCATGCGTGTTCGGTGTAGTCGCCATCACCCATGTTTCGACGCACTGACTCAAGTGTGTTCCCGTTCGCTTATTCTTAATATCTTGGCGATATAGTCGGCGTATGTTTGCGTGTAAGTTGAGGCAGGTGTGTGTAGATAAAGTGCAAGAAACTTACTATGCCATGAAGCAGCGCTACTCCCTTTGTCACTGTTTAATAAGCGGTACTCATGCCTGAGGACGTTCCGGGTTTGAAGTCCTTTCTTTGGAGATTAGCGATACAACACTGCCGGATAAGTGAATTTTTTTATCCTCAAGGAAAGCCATCAATAGCCAAGTGCCAGCCACACATACAGTCTGCTCATGTAGCAGAGGTCCGTGGGACCTGGTCACACAGATTCATTGCATTCATTAATATATAAGTCACTATTTTTGAAGCCAAAAGTCTTCGCTCTACCGTTCCAATTGTGCAGAATTAATGGAGCATAGCACCTTAGCAAACACTCAGTTGCATTTCGAACAGCTGATCGCACAGTAGAAGAGCAGAAATGGTAATTGTTTCGTATTCGTGCGCTTTTGCTGAGGCAACGTGCAGCGCGCCGCCAAAAGCGAAGTCTCGTTTCTCTAGAGCAAACTGCCCCATGAAAAGGATCTATAGTACAACACTGCTCTAAACAAGCTTTCTAACATTACGAAAATTGAGCCAGCAGTTCAAAAGTTTACTTTCATGGGCCGTGTCTTTTCTTACAGACGACTACAGTCAAATCTCGTTACTACGTACCACACATTAACGAATTTCTCAAATTTACAAATATCTTAAAAATACCCGCCAGATTGCCTATACTTTCAATGTAAAAATATTTCAGAACAACAAATTTCAATACAGCGCATATTTCAGAATAGCGCACATACTTTGTTTTCCCTTTATAACCGAGGAACATCAGTATTACGAATTAGGCTAAAAGTAAGAGTGCCGTAACTCTTGCGTGAAACTGAAACTGCGAGCGCAGTAGATATCCCCACCACGTTCAGTAGCTATCATCATCACCATGTCGAGTGCCAGCTGCTTCCCCACAAACTTCACCAAGAACTTCATGACAAAGGTTTGGCCATTTTCGCGCAAGATCCAATGATGAATGCAGCTAGCGAAAGCGCCAAGAAGCGAAAGCAGTTTTCACTGCAGGACAAATTGGACGTATTGCAGGAAATCGATGCAAGGAAAAAGCAAATCGACGTGTGCAGACAGCGTGGCATCGCCCCATCGACTGTGGCGACCATTTTGAAAGACTGTGACAAGATTGTCAAACTTCAATGGGAATCACAACTCACTCCTACGAGGAAAAGGCTGTGACTGGGAAAATTACAAAATGTGGACCAAGCTGTTCTCGCGTGGTTCAAATATGCCAGACTGCAAAACGTTCTCGCTCTGGCCCAATGCTCCAAGAAAAAGCCCACGAATTTGCCGATGCAATTGAAATAACTGGGTTCGATGCCAGTGCAGGTTGGCTTTTTCGTTTCCGCCAAATGAAAGGAATAACTTGGCAGGTAGTCTCGGGCAAGAAAAAGGCTGCTAAGTGAGAAGGCGCAGATTCCTGGCGTAATGATGATTTTCTAGAGGTGGCTGAATCGTACTCTGAAGATGATATTTTCAATGCGGATGAGACCGCATGTTATCAGCTCCTACCAGACCGGACGATGCACTTCGAAGGGCAGCAGTGCAAAGGAGGGAAGAAGTCGCATCTTCACGTGACAGTCCTGCTCTGCTGCAATGCAACAGGCACGAAGAAAATAAAACCGCCTGTCATCGGCAAGTACGCGAAGCCTTGCTGCATGAAAAACGTCATATGGTTATCGTAGGACTACCATGCCAAGAAACGAGCCTGGATGACTAGAGAACTCTTTTCCGAGTGGCTCATCAAACTCGACGACCCAAGGAGGAAGGATGACCGAAGAATTCTACTGGTTGTCAACAAATGCTCTGCTTACATTCTGAATGTTCACTTGAGATACATTCGCTCGAAGTTTCTGCCACAAAACAACACGTCCTTGCTGCAACTCCTTGACCAGGGCATTTATAAAGAGTGTGAAATCAGAATTTCGTAAGCACCTTGTGCAGCGGTTGATTATCAACCTCTGTCTAAAGCAGCCGACTGCAATCAATATTCGTCAGGCAGCATAAATGCTCACAGGAGCTTGGTTTAATTTGAAGGTGTCCACCATTATCAACTGCTGGCAAAAAGCACGGCTTGTCAAAGCACCTGTGCAGCTTGAACATGACCTGGACGTGACCGACAACAACTCAGGAGACTTGTGGACTGAGGTTGCGGAACTGCTGCCCGCAGTCTCTTCCTTCGATGACTATGTGGAGAGTGACAGCGCAGCACTAACAGCGGCCGACCTGACAACCGAAGAGATTGTTAACTGCGTTCGCGACGTCTCCAGTGACGATGACAACCCGAAGGAAGACGACTGTGGGTCACTGAACACAGAAGATGAAATCGTGTAGAACAATGATTTTTTAGTGCACATAAACAAAGCCCGCACTTTCATCGCTCGGTGCAATGACATACCCGACGAGGTATTGCACTAAGTGGAAGATGTAGACATATTCCTAATCAGTCGTGCGTGCTGCACGTGCCAGAAGAAATGACTGATTTCTTCAAATAAAGCAGCTTTGAAGTGAGTGAAACATTTTTATTTTAGAGTATGCTTGTCTGCACACGCGTCTACTGCCAAGGTACTTCATTTTCATTCCTAAGTTTGTCCACTGGTTTATAACGGCAAGTTTTTCATTACAACGATATTTCAAAATAACGAACGATTTTCAGCAGTCCCACATGATTTGCTATATTGAGATTTGACTGTAATAAGAAACTTAGGCAATTACAAGCCCTTTAAACAATTTAGCCAAAGTAAAAGTTCATTGCAGTTGGCCTTCAATAACCGATGAAAGTCGGTCAATTCCAACAACGGCTTCTTGCCGTTCAGTTGTAGTGAATTATAATTTATTTTACGAGTGCTACATAAAGAAAATACAAGAAACCACACAGTGTCCAGTGTAGTCATTTTCTGGCTGCATGTTCCATGTTTCTTGAGCAGTACAAGCTTTCTGTCGACCTTAGTGAGCGTCATTTCACAGTTGCTGTTGCAGAAACAGCATCAGAGAAATAATATGGCACTCTACCAAGACAGGCTTAAAAAAGGAGCGCACAACAGTGTCCAGGACAACAAAAGGTCACTCCTTGGTGCCTTTGCGCCCCCATTGTGCCCAATCTGGGTACAATAGTATATGTGAATGAGAGGCTCTATGTTGTTTGCATCACTGCTTTAGAGAGCCATTTGGCGTGTGTCATCTGAGCATTCCCTGCAGAAATAACTGCAATTTTCAAATCTGTATTTGTGTAGTGAGGAATATCCTTAGCTATGCATGTCTACCACCGTGAAAATGCTTGCACAGCCTTCTAAACTGGTATATAAAAGTCTAATAATACATAGCCTCAAGGATGTAACCCACTGCCATGGTGAAAGAGTTGACACCGTAGAAAGAAGCTGGCTTGATGGCTCTGATAGTGAAATTGGGGTATCCGAGTAACAATATTCTCAAACTTAGACATGAATATCTGACAAAAGAATTTTGGTTTTAGGTGCATGATATATGCGACATAAAAACACAATAGGAACTTCGAACAGCTTGGATCCGCACACTGTTTTTTAACACAGAATTTTAACAACACTAAACAAGCAACAAGTGAAAGGTAATTAAAGTTTGCATTATTGAAACAATGACAATGGCACAACAAAATACCTTAACAAAACCAGACGCATGCAGAAAGTGTGGCTGGTTATAATGAAAAACTAAATATGGCTGCTAGCATCACTCACAGAAGGAACTAAGCATAACTCCACAGCATTACCTGCTGTCTTTGTAAAAATGCAGTGTTAAGGAGTCATATGGAACATGAATAACATCAAATTAGAATATACTAAAATCTACAGGCAGCTTAAAGATGAGACATCCACTTTATGGCATTGAAAGTTAATGCACAAAAGTTTTAACTGTTCTTATTTGTCCGGTAACCTCTATCTCCACAGATATGGTGTGAGAACAGCAGAGAGTGTAGGAATTTAAGGGCATATGAAGTAGCCAACAGACCACCAATACTTGTTAACATCTTTGCTCCCTACAGCTACGTTAAGTATATTGTAAGACTGTAGTATATACAGTTAAACCTCGATATAATAATCTTATATATAACAAATTGTTTAACATTTTATAACTTCATATCCATAGGACACCATGTATTTTAAACCTCAATTTAACCAAGTGTGTCTATACACAATTTCAACAAAGAAATTTCACTGCTGCCATGAAGAAATACCGAAGTAATAAGTGGAAACTGCCATGCATGCACATGATCAAATGGTTGAACTCAAATCATGCGCCGCACAACAAAGAGTGACTGCCAAAGTGGAAAAATGTAGCAACAAGACCCTTCGCCCTCACGCTAAGTATACAGTTCAAATGCGACAAGATTTTATCACGCCCCACATGCCGTATGCAGTGGACGTAAGGGTGAGCCGAGAAGAATGATGGCTTGATGGGGCCCGTCTTCCCACACGACCAAGGTGGATGGTGCAGTGACGGCCAATGGTGCAGTGACGGCGCAGTAACGTGATCAAACGCACACAAGAGGGGGGGGAGGGATGGGGGTGAACCTGCATCTCCTCCTCTATTACGGCTGTCAGCACGATTGAGCGCATACGCAGGCTGCATGCCCTATCTAAATATAATCTGCGGCAGGTGCATAGATGATGCGAGCCCAGATGGCCATGGCTTCATGTGTGCAGCCTTCAGGTATGTTTAGTGTTGCAGGTCGCATGATTTCGAGTTTCGGAGCCACATTGAAGTCAGAGGCAGACGAAGCATTCCCTTTCCTCTGCTCATGTCCTTCATAACAACGTCATCCCTCTGCGGGAGACACTATCAGCCGCGCCGGTGGAGTGGACGCGAAAACTTTGCAGGCTTTACTTTGTGCCGTAGATGTGAAGATATCATCGACACAGCATGAAACTTATCTTTGGTCACCAATTCTCAATTCAACAATTTTCTTTTTCAAGCCCGATAATTTGAGAAATCTTACGGCCCTTTCCGTGTATGAAAAATCCGTTGGTCGATGTAGGTATTTGCATAAAAGGTTTTTATGCAATATAATGAAGTAAAGTAAGGATTTTACCAACTTCATTGTATCGAGGTTTAGCTGTAATTTGATTACAGGAAAGTATTCATAAATAGTGAACATCTAACTCAAACATGACTCTATATGCCCAACATTCAGAAACCTTAATATTAGTTTTTACTTGGCAGTTTTTAAATTACAACAATTTACATAGCTTTGCTCAGGCTCCAAACTTATACAGTACTTGTATTAGTAACTCAAGCTGAATATAGAATTGGTAAAAATTATCGATAACTAAGCTTCGCTTAGTGCAGAGTTATGGTGGACTGGTCATCTGTTTTGAAGTGTAGTAGTAAGGGCTGATCACTGGTACACATGTGCAAAGCTTTTTTCAAGCCCTCAAGTACCAAGCCCACATTAGACATCAGGACCGGAAATCCATTAACATCAGCACCATACTACATGTACAACACATTATTAAACAACAAATGTTTTTTTCCAAGTTAATGTTTCATCCCCCCCCCCATACACAAGTACAGCATACAAAAGAGTAAATAGAAGCAAAGCCAGGGGGCATAGCAACTTACGCTGAAGTCTGAGGACGGAGAACTACACCGCTCTGAGTCATCCTCATCACTCTAGTCACAACATAAGACCATGCAAAGGGAAGAGGAAAGACAGACATAGGAGAGAAAACAAAAGAAAAAGAAAAATAGGACAAAGCAAAGCAGCACCAGCAACATTTCCAAACCTGCAAGCTGAATAAGCAAAATGAAAAAGAAGAAAACGTGAGCATAAAAACAGGTGTGCAGCAAGCATGCAGAAAGGCCATTTTTATTGCACAGTCTCAAAATTGCATCGTTCAAGTGACCTTGCAAGCTATGCTGGGCAGCAGGCATGGCACTTCAGCCACTTTTCAAGCAGGCAAGAAAGCTGCGCTCCAACATTATTGTTGAAAAAAAGCGGGGACTAATCAAAGTAATTTCTTTTTACAAGATCTAAAATACATGGCCAACATACGGCCAAAGCCACTAGCAACATGCATACAATAAAGAGATATACCATAGCTAACCAATTTTTCGGACTGATTATTCAGACAAAGGCACAGCACAGCCACATGCTTCCCATATAGAGCTAATGTATAATGATGATTAGTTGGGTGCGAATATCAGTTTTCAAATAAGAATTAAATAAGAATATCGAATTCAATACTGAATAATAATGAGCAGATGCATTTATTAGCAAGTTTCTTTAACATATTGGGACTTCGGAATCATGTTGCCAAAAGTAAAATACTCTAGACTATTAATACAATGCAGTTTTGAACCTTGTTAATTTGGAACACTGAGCAGTTCACACGATGTGTCTGGTCTCATCAATCGGCATATTATTATACAGCATCAAATGCTCATTAACTCAGAGGCTTTTGGCCTTGCTCCTCAGAGGCTTTTGGCCTTGCTCCAGTTGTCACTCAGCGTATTTGTCATCAATAAGTTCAGGAGTGCATGTAATGATGTAAAGATAATGACAAATGAGGAAGGCAAAATCTGCACTAGTACCCAACCAAAAATAAGTGGTAGTGCACTGTTCAATATGACCACTACGTAGAAAAAAATAGCATCTTTGCTTTTCCCTGCTGTTTACACCACATACATGCAGGACATCTACAGCACAGTACAAGCTGCAAGCCTCTATTATTTTCCTTTAGTGTGAAACACCTGATTGACTCAATGTCATTGAAATACATACTGAATTTACAAGACTATGTACAATGCAGCCACTAACATAATGCGGAGTATGAAAGTGGGAAGGGTGGCAATATGGGCATGCGACGATAGGATTATTCGAACTATAACTAATATTCAATCTGCGTGCCAAGCTCAGGTTAAATATTACAGTCGTTCCCTATGGGACTAGTCATGTGATGGTGAGTATTGAGTGAAAGAACATTTTTGTTTTTCTACAGCAGAGTGCGTGTAATAGCTCACACACGTAATCCTGAATAATCGGAGAATCTGAAACAGCAAAATGCTGAAAAGATGTATACCCCCTTATCCTTCTATCCTTCTGTTCTAAGCCATTTGACATTAAATACAAACGAAAACATCTGCGTAACCTATTCGAGGTTCCATTGGCATCAGTGTAAGCCTCTATTAGAGGGTCCCTAAAATGGTTTAGACAAATTTTGCAGACACATAGGGTAGAGTTACAGTAAAACATTAGCGCCACAATTTAAATGAAGCACTTCATATTAAGAGAGCTACGAACGATTACAAGTTACCCTCCTGTCTAGCCATGCTTTTTCTCAACTCGTTCGCTGAGTAAACGGAGCTAACCTCTGCCTTCACTGGCTCTGCGTCAAGATGTGACATCGTGACGTCTACTTCTGGTTGTCTTGGATCCAGCGCGCGAAGCCTCTCCAACCTCTCCGCTAACCGCTTGGCCGTCAGTCACTCGCGAGAGCAATCCAAGCAGGGTGCGTTGTGAAGGTTCTGTCAAAGCACTGAGCATGTCCGGTATTCTGCGGCTACTGGGAGATCGTTGTTCAAAACTTCCGTTTGGTCTCCGTTCAATTTCGCCTCACGCGATTGGCATAGGCAGCAGCCTAGGTCAATCATGCGAGGCAAAACTGAACACAAACCAAACAGACATTTCGAACAATTCTCTCCGATCGCGCCCCTGGTAACCACAGGCGAGCTGGGCATTTTGGCGGATGTGCGAAGGCATAAACTAAAGCCTTTCCATACTACTACCGCTGTGATGAAGGGGTTTTAGCATAAACGTGAGGGGCCTGTGCGATACAGCCAACTGGTGGCATAGAGCTTAACCAGTCAAACACAGCTAATATTGCTGTCACCAAGTGTAAAACATTTTAAACATTCAAAACGACATGTTCATGATTACGCTCCTGCCAAAAATTTACATAAGCAGCAAAGTAGAATACACTTGGTTACTGCTATATTAGCCCTGTGTTTGTCTGGTTCAGCTCTGTGCCAGCAGGTGTCTGCACCATGAAGGCTGTTCACGTTTGCGCCTTCCGTTCATGCGGTAAAACCCCCCAGTCCACTTGCACTTATGTTTACTCGAATACCGGACCAGCTAAAACTCTATACTGAGGTAGTAATCTTCTGGCGTAAAGTGACGGCCACAAACACATAGATACTGGCACTGATCGGATACAGACAGCCCGATGCACTACAGCCACTCCGCCTGCATGTACCCTTGAAGAGGGACACGATGTCGCAGCTTGACATGTCGCCAATCGCTTAACTCACAGTCTACAATGGAGCAAGGGCGATCCACGGTGCTCGCGAAAAAGAAGCTCAAGACCAACACTGATCGTGCAGCTCGTGTCAACACAGAGAATGTTGTAACAGAAGCAGATTACACTTGCTGTGTGCTGGATGCGCTTGAGTGCAGTGACAAATTGTCACTGTGTATTCTCTTTCTGTTACTTCTTTTTTTATAGAAACAAATTAACCAACATTCCAACTACATGTATTTGAGCAACATTTGCTCCCCACAAAGTTGGAAAAATGATTGATCGATATCCAATCGGGTAGCTCGCCCAAGTGATGTCAATTGGACTAACTACGTCAATTGTGAGGGGGCAGCTGAAAACTCCAGGGTGCAGCGCGGCTGTGATCGGTACTGATGCACATTTCTAAAACCTCATGCAGAGCGCTTAAATGCGTCACTTAAAGATTAGAAGGACCTACCCTAATGACTCTATGTTTGTACAAAATAGTTTCAGGGTCCCTTGGATGTGACTTAGTATGTTTGGTTGCCTGGTCCAAAAATTCACTTGCAAGTAGGAATTATGCAATGCAACAGTGGCACAGATTCATAACAGCGGCAGGATGCAGCACCGCAACGATTAATACAAGAGGCATAGCCATGCAAAAAGCTAAGGCTAACTATGATCAAGGCATGGGTAGGAGAGTACATATTACCGTTGCATTGAGTGACAAGCTGCCAATGTCATTGGAGAGGTCCTGGTCATCAGTGTCCTCCGATTCATGGCCAGCTAGTGACAACTGGCCAAGGTTAAAAAAAGAAAATGTTAACTACACTAGTGACACCACACCCCTCTCCCTTATTTAAATGTTCACATTCTAAATATAATGTACTGTATTGAAGCGCCCTTAAAAGCAAACAGTTTGTAAAGATATAGGGATGGATTAACGCTGTAAGGTGTCCAAAGGATCACTTTGCTGTGAACGGAGCTTGTGCGAAGAAGAAAATGATGTAGACGTAGGACAGGACTGACTCCAGCATTGTGAAGCCATGAACCATATCCTCATGACTTAACCCTTTGATGGTAGAGTTTTTTCACCAAATGCAACCCCTCAGGGTTGAAGTTTTTTCACTGCAAATTTAAAACCTTCAGACTGACCTATTTTGGAAAAAATTTACCCAAATTTTTTTAGAGCAACCATAAAGTGACAAAAAAATGTTTTACGTAGGTAAACACATATTGTTTATTCATGTATACAGATGGGCTCCCATAAATACTTATAAGAATAACGAAGTAAATACACTGAAACAGATATATTCTGATTCAACCCTTGGGTTGTCTGCACCAGATGTCTACATCGGAGGAATTGCCGCTCGACTCACTTGCAGCAGAGCAACCAGTGTGCACGCCCATAGCGTAATTGAACCACGTACGTGAGCGCATGAAAAAAAAAACTCTATGGTTGTGTGCCCGTGAGAAAAACCAAACAAGTCAGACACTTGCAGTAATCCTTTGTTCTGTCGTCAATGATGGGCAGTAAGTTTTAACGAGTCAAGTCTCGAGAAAAGAAACGCAGGCATGGCAGCTAGCATTGTTTGTATACGGCGGCATTGTTTGTAAATACCAGCACCCGCATGTAAACAGATGTAATCACACCCCTATGAGCAACAGACGAGCGAGTATCTAGAGGTGACCCTTCGAGAGATTAGAAACCAGATAGACATCAGTTTTTAGGAGTGCAACGAATGGTAACAGTATGCGAGAAAACCAAAACTAACCGCTGCTCACTCTAACTGAAACCTTAGTGTAAAAAAAGCCATGGAATGAAAACCAAGTTACTACATAGCAAAAAAAAAAAAAAAGACTTCATTTTGTCACACAGGGTGGCAGCACTTGCTGGGCAACAAACAGCTGAAAATTTTTCACATTTTCAAACATACAGATGGCACCACAAACATACGGCATTGGCTATTTGGGACTTGTCTGCAGCACTGTACATTTACGGCATTGATCATCAAAGCTTGACCACTTTGTGGACTTTTGCTGTACATGCACAGTGCCGCTGATCCATCCCTCATAGTTTTTCATGTACATATACAGCGCTGGTCTTATGTTTGACATTTTACACGTATTCGACACCAATGATTGTTGAAAGGTGCTGCCATCTACACAGAGTCACCCAAAGTCATTTGAAATTGTTATTTCGCTCACCAGGGCACACAACTCGATTTATTTACCTCAAAGCCCTTGCTCATGTGACGATGCACACATTGTCTGCTACCTCAAAGGCAGTGTGGAGGAGATGCTATAATTTTTTACAGCCACTGCTTTCGTGTTTCCGGTAGCTTAAATATAGCCGTGCACAGCCGAAGTTCAGAAATTAATTTTTTTTTGTCTTCTGTTGTGGTTTTTCTTTTGGTTGCAGTTCACACATTCCTGTAGGCTGGGGTGCGCGAAGTCGTGATTTCGGTATGACTTCGCACGGTGCCTTTTCTTGCGGTGACTGCTCAAGCAGTTCTTCCGACTCATTTCTGACACATTTATTCTTCTTATGAAACATGTTTTTAGGACAACAAATTGATACCCATAAATTTTGCTGGACATTTTTTTTTATCTCTTACTGTATAGCGTATTTGTATGCATACTGTTGGTGCAAGTAAAACACTTTTGAGAAAACATTGTTTGCAATAAATTTTTGCTGTATTCATGAGTTTTCAATGATTTCCTATTATTGGAAACTGCAATAAAAAAAATTGATCACATGGGCATGGTTTCTGCAAAAAAATTCAAACAACAGGGAGTCCCATTCATAATTTGTAAATTAAATTCAAAAGAAGAATTCATAAGTAGTAGTCAACATCCAATAAAAAAAAACTTTTTATGTTGCATTTAAACATGAAAGAAAAGACAGTTTGGGCATTTTTACTGGATTTTCCTGACAGACCAACTCCATAATGCTATGCCTTAACGCCACTTTATTAGTGCTATTAGCTGGAATGTGGAGGCATGTGGTAGCACCCGGCAAAATATGATTGCCAAGATCACCAACGCAGTGTAGGCTTGCTACATAAGCAACACCATTCTTCGCAGGCAACTTCGATTCTGGAATAATTATGTAGCCCTTTCAGTTTACATCC
Source organism: Dermacentor albipictus (assembly GCF_038994185.2). Lineage (NCBI taxonomy): Eukaryota > Metazoa > Arthropoda > Arachnida > Ixodida > Ixodidae > Dermacentor > Dermacentor albipictus. The sequence goes on from NC_091821.1 coordinate 37,299,028, forward strand.
AACTAGGTCATCTCTTAACATTGCAAATTTCTGGAAGTGTTGACTCAATGTTTGCTTTAAACGTGCCTTTAAAGTTAACACACAAGCTATCCCCTTTACAGGATCAGTGTGGTCTACATTCTTATAAAAGCTTGCTTTTCAAGTAAGCTGGATAATGTCAAGCGTGACAGACCCAGCACATGAGGGTCAGCTACGAAGAGACTGGTCTGACCTCGGTTGGTGATGCTCATGTATGAGATTGTCCACAAGAGAGGAGCCTTCATATGCAGGTTGCACAGTTCTCCAACATGCAAATTATTTCTCTCTGGACAAATACAGAAACTTTCCAGCTAATCCTCAACCTTTACTTTTTTAGCCTTTACTTTTTCTGTGCATAATTTTTCATTAGAGTGAGCCGGTGTACACAGAGCACAACACAGTAAACACAACCATTTCATATTTCAACTACATGTTTCAACTAATCAAAATGTACAACACTTAGACAACATTTCATGTCAACTTTAATCCCACAAAGTCCAACATACTATTTTTGATATGCTGAATTTTATAGCTCAAAATTCTGATTCAAGTGCTGTAAATTTAACACAAGGCCCATACAGTCGAACCCACTTACAATGATACCGGTTTTAACAATATGTCGGTTATAACAATGAGAAGCTGCTGCCCCATCATCTTTTGTATGTTTTCCATGGTGAAATAACCCACATACTACAATGCCCCGATTCCGCATTATCAGTTATAACGATGAAGCCTGACAGCACCGAAAGGTAGTGAAATGCGAAATCCTTGAAAAGAAAAAAGAAAACGAGAAATTTGAGTAGCTGCAAGATTGCCCGCTGCCCCAACAGCCGCCACACGCTAATTTTCCAGTCTCCTCCGCGCACCTCTCTCCCATCGCCCTTTCACCCCTCCTAACAGGAATGGGCTGCGCCCATAGCTCTACGCCGCACCACCCTTCGAGACACAAATGGACCGCGCCAACTACGCTGCTTCCAGATTTTGCTCGCTGGACCCTCATTCAGCGCAGTTCTGCAAACAGCTTTACTCATTTGCGTTTGGTTGCGTCAAAATCGTTCCTGGCTGCAGCTTGTTACATGTGATCAGAGCGCCCAGGAAGCAGTTAAATGAGTGAACATAACCGGCAGCCAGATGGAGGAAGGTGGTGGGAAGGGGCACTGGCCTCCCCACAATTATAGTTTTCTCACATCAGCGCTGCCATCCCCTTATTTTGATTTTTTCATGCAACCCAGTTACAACAATTATCGGTTATAACAATGGAATTTTCATGGCACTTGAATATTGTTATAAGTGGTTTTAACTGTAGTAGCGGGTCTGATACAACAAAAAAATTTTCAGTTGTGTCAATTTCAGCCAGCCAATGATTAATTATTCACCATGCTCAATATTTTTACTCTTTTCATTTCACTTTTCTACAGGTATGTACTCTCGATGGTTAAAAATAAATGTGAACAAGTTGTTTTCATTTTCTTTGATGTGGAATGCTGTTGGGGCATTATGAGGTCCCCCCAATGCAGTAAAACTTTGTTGATACAATCTCGTATCGTACGATTTCCTGGCGCGATCTTAAGTGCTAGCAATAGTAAAATGACAACGCAGGCTACTCGAGCCCTACCAGCTTCATGCGCATCAGTGTCTCGTGCTAAAATGTTTTGCGCAGCGCTTCATACTATGTAGATGACTTCAGTTAAGTCAGCCAAATTTTTTAGTGACTTAAGATGTAACATCTTACAGTTTAGTGCACCTTTTTCTTCAGATATTTTTTTTCTTCAAAAAATGCATAAACGAGGTTCAACTGTATGTAGATCTATCAAGGTTAAAACAGCCACGTTAACTCAAATAGTTAACCTTAACGATTTACAAAAAACCTGCACTATCACCAACTGTGACCCTCTCTGTGGTTCATATACTTTTGGTATCATTTGCAGAGTTAATAAATTATGGTACTCGTCATCATATTTTCTTTGCTTTGAGGGCACTAGTAGCAGTCTTGTGAAAAAAATATCCTATGCCCATTTTGCTGCACATAGGCTAAATGTAGGCTGAAGTCCAACTGCAATAATGTGAAGCTTCTAGAGGGAAATAAGATCAGCAGTGTTTAAATCATATGTCTCATGCAACTCGCACAAATATAAAGAACTTAACTCTTTCGGGACCGGGGAAAAAACAGGCAATTCTGATGGGTGTCAAAAATTATTTTTTATTACGAATAGTCATTACGCTATATTGCTGCAATGTTTATCAAAATGTAGCTAATTAGATGGTCTTTCATGCATAAAGAAAGGTTAGACTTAAAAGTGATATATAATATTTTTTAAAAAATCTCAAATTCAAGATTTGCTGAAAGAACAACATAAAAAAGTTGGAAAAGTCATGGATATACAAGTGGAAAAACATAATAAAAAAATTCAAGATATACAAAATGTGCTACAATGCCTCCTTTCTTGCTTGTGAAAATTTGGCACGCGTATCTACAACTGTCTTTTTTTTGTGTGAAATCTAGCTTGCACCAGTGGTCAGCCACTCAGGTCCCACGGTTCTTGTGCCACTCGACGAAGCAGTTCCGGGCAGTCGTAAAACACAAGTGAACTTGGCATGTGCTGCAAAAGACATTAGTTTTGAGCTCGATTTTCTTCTGCTCATAGCACAGCATGCAGTTTCTGCGTTTTGCCACTTTTTCCGGCTTGTGGAGTGCATGTTTTGCGACGGGTGGTGGAGGCGTGTGTGCTTGCTTGGCACCGTCAAGATTCAGAAGCTGCCGAATGAGCTCTTCTCTAAAAGCTAGGTGGTCAAACCCGGCAGTGCGTGCCAGCTCAGGAATCTCTGGGTGCAATGTGCGGTGAGCTTGGAAGAGTACGAAACTGTTCACACATGCAATATCGATGCAGTGGAAGAACAGAGTCTTCCACCACCGTACGCTTCTCATGAGAACATTATAATATCCAATCATTTGATCCGATTTATCTACGCCTAGCATGCCAGCATTATAATCATGGATCAGCAGAGGCTTTGTTATAGATATCTGAGTCCAGGAGTTTTGCCTTCTTTCCCTTCTTTTTGCGGTGACCGTGTCATTTGCAGTATGAACCGTGCTCATCATGTTGACAACACGCCGGTCTTTCCACTGAAGGTACAGGATGTTCTGATCGCGCAACCATCGAATGTCGCCACGTCGAGCTTTTTTTTCCCACCGTGCATCCTTCAGTTCGGCAGGAAATCCTCGGCGATCCTTGCGTGTGGTTCCGCAAGCCAATGTTTTTCGGCTGAGAAGATGACTGAACAGGCTAGTAGAAGTGTAAAAATTGTCCATAAAGATCCTGTAGCCCTGATCAAGATATCTGTGACACAGCTGGCAAACTACGTCGAAAGCTAAGCCATGGGGCCCTGGCTGCTCACGCTTACCGGTATACACACTAAACTGCACAGTATATCCGGTGCCAGGGTCAGCTAGGACCCACAGCTTGTAGCCCCATTTTGTTACTTTATCTTTGATATACTGTCGGATGCCTGACCGCCCTTTCGATTTCACCATGCGCTCATCCACGGAAAGATCGCGATGTGGCTGGAAAAGATTCGCTGACACTTCGTTCATGTGTTGCAGGAGCCACCACATGTATCGGAGCTTTCCTCTTGAACTTTGAGTGACATCGTCCAAGTCTGCAACTTGCAACATTGCGAGTAGAGCTATGAACCGGCGTCGCCGCATGATCCGTGGTGGGAGCAGACCGCTGTACAGATCTCCTACGTTCCAATACAGCTTCAGCCGAGGAACCTTCACAACGCCCATGTAAATTACGAGTCCGATAAACTTTAGCATTTCACTTGGGGTGACTTCTTCCCAAGATCCATCGGAACAAGCATGCGTTGGTTTTTCCAAAATGTGAGTCCAAGCATACTTGTTCGTGTTGTCACAAATTGTTTCGATCACATTCATCGAGAAAAACAGAAGAAGTCCAGAGCAGTCAAGAATTTCTTTGATCCGCTTCTGAGCGCCACGCCCACTTCTGCGTCCAAGTACACGCCAGGTTCCCGTCGCGGCGAAAACTCAATCCGCTTCTGCGCTGGCGGCAGCAGATCATTGCCGTAGCTTGTTGAGACCCTATCAAGTAAAGATAAAATAATGAGAACATATAGCGAGCCCGTTCACCTACTCCAGAAAGAAATGAATGTGGAACTATGTTCACCTTCGGCTACTAGATGAAGTCCGTGGCTCATCATCATCCGAATCGGAGTCCGAAATAAAATCGGAGCTGCCGAAGTCGTCTTCAGACTCTTCGCTGCTCGGTTCATCAAAAAAATCCGTTGCCGAAGCAGCGGAATCGCGCGATTGACGGCGTTCTTTTCGAGCGACCGGACGCGAGCACGACGCCATTTTCCACTGCGTCCGCCGCCGCCGCAATCGAGAAAATTCTCTCTCGCGTATCGCCACCTGCTGGAAATGAAAGAAACTATGCCGAAACCGAGAGTCTAGTTCCTGACGACCTCCTAGATGGAGCTACATGTCCAAGCGCGCGGAAATTTGAACGGGGCAGTGCGCGCAAAACCGTCGATCATATATGATCGATGGCCTATGGGCCGGTCCCGAAAGTGTTAATGAGCGAAAGCAGTGTCTAGGTTATGACACATACTGAAGAGGTGAGCTTTGGTTTAATTTATATATCACAGGATTTATTAGGTGGTGGTGAAACCCTTATACCATATCATTTTGCAGACTTGTTCCCATTTCACTCCCATGCATTGAAATGAAAAGACACTAGCACTTGACAAACACACTGGCTTTCTAATTTGCATGAGAGATTAAAGCACACAATGGAAGCAATGCGTGTTTCTCCTTTTAAGCATGGTGGCAACCTTAGCTTGCTTCCTACTTCAGTTCGGTCAAATTATCTTGCCCTTTTACTCAGCCAGTTCCCATCCAATAAATGGCACCACAAGGCTTTTGCTTGTGCCAGCATGCTTCAATGCCTAGCATGAGTGATAACATTAATCTATTTTTAGGATGTTTTAATAAGACATGTACTTGACTGTGGGTGCTACAATCAGCTTAACAAAGACATAGATCATGTAGTCATGGAAATAGCCTCACAAGATTCCCTTTACACAAAAACCATCCTAACTATCCAAATTAAGTCTTGATATACATTCCCTGTGCCTGCCTATTTTGATATAGCATTTATATCCTGCAATCGTTTTTGATTTCTTTTGTGATTGCTGTTTATATTGTACTAGTGAACGATTATATTTATGTATGTGCAAGAATAAGGTTAGTGTAAGAGTAGTATAAGCATGGTTTGGAAAAGAAATTTACCTGGCTTGTCACATCATCAGGGTCATAACCAAGTAGTGAGAGCATTTTCGCCCTTGGAGATGCCTCAAAATTAGCCTGCAAACAAAAGACAAGAAAGGGGTCACAGGTAAAGTGAAATATGCATAAAACTTTCAGGCATGTTGCCAGAATGGTTAATACAATGGATATACACAGCTTTAGTACTTATTTCATAAAATTTGCACACCAAAGTCTGTAACTCTCCAAATTCTGCAGCAGCGCGGGGATATGTGTGGCCTAAATACAATAAAATAATTGTACTCCTAAACCATCCATAACTAGCACTTAAAATAGCATTAGAACTCCACACAACTACCTGTTTCAGCTAATTTACCACCTCTTTGCCACAAGTCAAAAGAGCACATCTTTCCAAAAAAATTTTATCATTTCTTTGTTGCTGTCGTTGAAATACTTTAGTTGGGGGTGTAATTTTGCAAGTAAAACAAAAGTCAAGGAAGGCAAGAACAACTGGGACACAGTGAAGAATGCATGCAATGCAGTCCTGAAGGCTCAAGAAACTTCAAAGTTCCATTGTCTTTCATTGACAATATTGCCATTGACATTGACATTGTCTTTCAATAAAATTACTGCGCGCACCACTTTCCTAACTAATATGAGCCAAATTGTTCCCTCAGAGCTCGGATGCTCCTCCATAAGAGCATGTTGCATCGCCATTACCAACGCGGCATGGCGGCTTTCTGTTTTGTTTACGTTGCGTCATGGCCTGAGCAGCTCCAGTTTGCGTGTTTTTTTATGCTATCAAGGTTAATGGTTTGTCAAGGCATGTAAAAACGGTTTAAATAATTTTGCTCACGTCTGCTCTGTAAAAACTTAGTGAAAATGTGTCCACGAAGTAGTTTGTTTTGGAGGGAATTTCTATGTATTATGTTCTATGGGACATTGACGGGGAATGAAAAAATTTTAATTGTGACAAAAATTGCATTTAAGTGGACTTCTTAAGACTCACTTAAGACTTCTTGGACTCACTTATTTCAGTATCCTAGGATTGTGGGGGCACGAGAATGAACAATGTGCATCTGTTTCTCTCAAGTGACCCAAACTGGTAGAGCTAACAATGGGTGGTCAGCAACATAGATGTGTCAGAGATAAGCATGAGATGCATTTGTACTCATAAGGAAACAAGCAAACGAATTGACAGTGACAGACTTGGCACAATTTCAAATAACCAACGAAGACAAGTTTAAGAAATTAGGTATGAATCCAGTTGTAACAGTTCAGTTGACTGCTAACTATGAATGCCTGAGAGAACTTGTGCGATACAGCTCACAATGTGCCCATTTAGGCATCACTGGAAAACAGGCAAATTACATGCCAGTGTAGTGGTCAAACAAGCAGCCAGCATTGCAAGAGAAAAACTAGTTGTGTCAGTGCAAAGCCAGCCAGGTGGTGACCCAAATCATAGCAAAAAAAAAAAGACATTTCTTCATGGCATTTCAGCATCCCCATAGAACATTCAAGTGCAACTTCTTGTTAAGCAAAATGTGTTAGGGTTGAGTTTCAAGGTTTCTGCAATCTGCATAGGCACAGCTAATATAATCAAATAATTTTTTTAAGTTAGCTCTTTTCAAAGCATACAAAATGCTACTACTATAAATTTTCACATTTCTCACCAAGGCAGCCTGAAGGCCTGCCACCATTCTGCTACCATGGCCACACAGTAATAGGTGTGGAATGCAAAAACAATTTTATATTTAAATTTAGGGGCACATTGAAGAACACGAGGCAGCCAAAGTTTACCTAGAGCCTTCCACTATGGCTTCCCCCACAAGCCACAAGCATAGCTTTTGGACACAAAACAGCCTCAAATTAATTGAGGGACTGAAGTGCAAGCATTCAGATGATCAACTTCTCCAAAATCCTCAAGTTAAGGAAACATTGCAGCTAGCTTACACAGTATTACTTAGGAAGAAAAATAGGCCACTGCACAATAATACCTGGAAACGATCAGAATGTTAAAAGGTGATTTCTGAAGTGAAGGCGCTAAAATGACGGAGGACAAAGAAACACACACACACACACAGGGCGCCAACACAAGAAATATACGACGTTAGGATGGATAGCTGGGTGTGTTGGTTAAGCATGATTTCTGAAGTGAAGGCGCTAAAATGACGGAGGACAAAGAAGAAACACACACACACACAGGGCGCCTGCACAAGAAATATACGACTTCTTTGTACTCCGTCATTTTAGCGCCTTCACTTCAGAAATCATGCTTAACCAACACGCCCAACTATCCATCCTAACGTTAAAAGGTGTGTACAAAAACATGGCACCATAGCAAAAAGGTGTATCAAAAAGTTTCAGAGCACCTCTGCTGAGAAAAAAGTACATTAAGTACTTAAGCTTGACCAGCATTGCCTTCAAAATAGACATATTACACAGCAATGCACTGGTCTCTGCGCTCCTGTCCCTGCTAGAATGCAGCTTGGCAGTCATTTTGCACAATTTAAGCACGCCCATGACCTCATCAATTCTCACTATTTTAGCAACGGTATGAAAATGACAAAATCTTAACTTCATCTTCGAGAAAAAGAGAAGTCGGCAGCAGCTAAATCAGGTGAGGAGGGCAAGTGTCGAAGCAATAATGCAGTGGTTGAAGAAAAGCTTATGAATTAGCAGTGCTTGGTGAGATGGTGCAGTGTTATTGTGGAGCATCCATGTGTCCTCTCAAATGCCACAAACATCAGAGTAAAACTGCATGGTCTAGCCCTAGGGTACAGGCAAAAATACAGGCAAGCCTTAGAGGGCCCTAAATAATTTAACGTAATACCTTTTCTACCATCAGTTTTGGCTTAGTTTCGCAGGAGGCGACTGTGTTGTGACGATGACACAGAAGGCGTGACGGTCACATAAGAGTAGGACGGACATCACAATGTTTTTGCACTCGCTCCAGCTCGCTGCATCGCCTCCTATGCTGCTTCTAACACAGTCACCTTCTAGGAAACGAAAGTGAAATTGGTTAAAGAAAAGCTATATGTTAAATTATTTAGGGCACTCTCAGGTATGCCCATATTTTCTCTAGGGTTTCAAGGTCTAGGACTTTCATTTAACAAAAAAATATATATGAGTAAAATACAGTGTCAGTGCTCCTTTAATAGGAAGTTTAAATTGTAAACGAAACTGTAGTTGCTAAATAAAATTGTTATGTGTTGATGTCTAAAAAATGCAATACAGTAAACTCCCGTTAAGACGAACTTGATTAAGCCAAATTCTCATACATAACCGAACAATGTGGGAACATTTGGTTGGTTTTCCATAGACTCACAGTAAAAACAAAAAACCACTTAAGGGGGAAGAGGGGTTTAGAAACTTTTTTTTTTTTACTAAATTTAAAATTGTCACCCAGACAGTTTTTCATGCTGACTTCCAAGAATATAATTACTTTTTAAATTGACAGAATGGTTCCAGATATAACTAAAATTAATCACCTATTGTTTATCTGAACAATTGCAAGAAGAGTGTCAGCCAGAATGTTCATATATAAAGACATATGGGTGGATACTACGAAGTGTAAGCAACACAACTGTATGACTACTTTTATTATATTGCAGGTATTACCAATTTTACAGCAATCTGAAGTACGATCTCAAGACATGGCAATCATGTGGTCCAATTAGTAGCCAGATTTTAAAATTTACAAATGTTAAATTAAGAAATCTACTCCTAGCATTGTGTAGTACACACATGTAGCTACATGCCGCTGTTAAAATTATGGTCCTATGTGCCCTGAAGACCAAGATACCGCTTCTGCAAGTTTTTAAAAAATGCCAAAAATGAGATTCTGAGAAAACTTGAAAAAACAAAATGAGCTTATTTTTATAACAGAACACCACAAAATATTTGAATGTATAGAAGTGCTATTGCATTAGTAGCCTCCAGGAATGTAGTCTGTCTGGCTAGTGTCACTACGGTGATGCCTTCTGAGCAGCCGCTGCAAGTTTTCAGCAGATGCATGCTCAGCAGGCGTAGCCACCATCTCGTTTGTACCGGCAGCAGCGTCGTCAACACGATGTAGTAGTTCCTATTTTTGGTCAGTAGCAGGAGTTGGCACTAATGTTTAAAATTTTCCTTGAGCTTCACTGTCAATACGCCGCAAAAATTCCAGCTACAGAATAGTAGCGTTGTGCCGAAACGTCTATGAAACACAGCCATTGTCAGGAGCGTTCGGGGGACTAGGCCTAACACGCCATCGGAATCTCCGGTGTCGCTCGACTGCGGGAGCGGGCAGGCTAAATATAGTCCAACGTAGCGTGAGCGCACACACACGTTATGTCACGTTGGCGAGAACAACAGCATCTATCGTTAGACCATTGGTTCGACACACTGCTGCAGCCAGCGTAACCAGATGTAGCCAACGAACTCCGACGCTCCCCCGTGCGCCGATAACGTCGGACTATAAACGCGCCTTATCGATATCATCGGGAAGCGGCGCGGCGCAGTGTCATTTCTCGACATTGTACACCGACTTTCTGTTCCTTTTTTTTTTCTATATTTGAACTTTATAGCGAACTTCGCAGTCAAGGTCGGCATTGCTGTCAGCATGGGAAACCTCGTTGGCACACACGGCGTGTGTGGAGCGGCCGCGGAGTGATGCAGACGATGCCAGTCTAGCCAATGGTGTGGCTAGCCGAGGGTCATGTGCCTTTGTCGACCAATTACAGCACGCATTGGGTCTTCTTTTTGAGGCGGAATTTCTTCACTGCCAATGTGTGGACGGAGCCGGTGGTGGCGGAAAAATGAGGACGAGAGACTGCTCTTTGAAACGATGTATGGGTCGGTGCGACCGAACGAGTGTGGGGGCCGTCACGCGCGGTAGAAAAGGCGCTTTTTTACGGAAAATTTAGCTCATATTTAGCCCACACTGGTGCCAAAAATTTATATTACGGCTAGAATATCGATTTAGAATGCACAAAATTTGGCAAAGTAGTAGAATAATAGTTGGAAATTCCAAAAATAACATTTTCAAAATATTGATTTTTTCGAGATTTTTTGGTCTCTAAAACCCGTGTCTCCCCTTAATAAGAACTGCTTCACATATAATCTACAGTTAAGACGAAGGTTCACAGTGACCGCCAACGCTGGTAATTCCATGCAGCGAGGATTGCAGTGTTGGCAGAGTAGCCATAGGACAAAAAAGAAAGAAAGAAAAGAAGGAAAGAAAAAAAGCTCCCTGGCACAGCGCAGAGGGAGGGAGTGAGAGAAGTGAGAAACAAATGTCTCGCGCATCGCAATGAGTCCCTCAATTCAGCAGAAATAGCAATATTTCCGTTTTTATAAGTCCCTGGCATAGTCGTTGGCCTTGTTGCCGGTGCCTCCTCGAAACAGAAACTAGCAATGCCTAGTCAATCTGGTTGTATTGCTGGCTGCTCTCAAACCACAAGAAAAGCCAAGCCAAACCAAACCACTAAGCCATAAAGGTTGCATTTGCGATTTCCACTATTTATCGTGTGAGTTCCATTTGATCTTATTCACCGTTCATGGCCTGCTGATCCCATTGGCAACACAGGAGCAGCGTCGTTCTCAACACTGACAAAGCTCGAAGAGCGTCAAAAGGAATAGTATACGCCAAAAAAATCGCGGCCACAGACTGTCTAGGCCAAAAGTATGCACGCGTATATGTGCATAGCAAGACGTTTGCAAACTTGGAGCATATTTTCAGACGATCACTTTTGAAGATACTGTACATTCACTTACGCTATATTTCGCGTGACTATCCCCAGACGCGTCAATGGGTGGCAGTGCTTCCACACTGTGCCAAAATTCCGTCACTCATAGATGCTGATGAGTCTTGTGCTGAGTGATGATCCAATAATACAGCACACCCTTTTTTGGCCACTTGTGGAACAAAGTCACTTAATTTCTGGCGAATCCAGTATTTCAGATGATTATTACGGCTTTCTAGCAGTCTCTGTGGAGTCCGTGACAAGTTCTTTATCTGTGTGTGTGTGTGTGTGTGTGTGTGTGTGTGTGTGTGTGTGTGTGTGTGTGTGTGTGTGTGTGTGTGTGTGTGTGTGTGTGTGTGTGTGTGTGTGTGTGTGTGTGTGTGTGCGTGTGTGTGTGTAGGGGGAGGGGGGGATTCACTTCTGATAACATGAACAAGTTTTCACGGTTCCTTCGAGTTTGTCTTAAAGGGAGTCTACTGTATTTTTAGATATGCCGTTCAAAACTATGGAATGGTTGTAATGAAAAAAGAAAAAAGGACCATTTGCGTGCTTGTGTACCCTAATGGAAGATGTCCATCCTTCCAAAATTTGCGGAGAATCTTGAATTAATTTATGATGGATAACCTTTTATTTATGTCACAATTAGCTGTTCATCAACTTCTCCAGCTAAAAGCCACTGTCCGCACAACGTGAACTAATGTTTCCTTATCTCGGTCCTGCAGGGTTGGCGGAGGCTCCATAGTGTCGACAGACAGAACTTTTTCCAGTGTACAATGCCATACTTGCTCTCATATATTATCAATAGTTAGCACAAGCCCATTGCCTTCTTGTGGTGATTCAAGAATTCAGCTGCACTAGGAAGGCAAGGAGGGTATGGCGTCGGATTCAGTAGTGCACTCTCTTTAGGATCTGCAAGCACACTGCTGTAAAGGGTTTTTCACACAAACTTATGCTGCTATCTCTAGGCGCCATTGGAACTAAGGCATAAAATTTTTCATATAGCGACATACACCATGTGCAAAAGTGAGCAGAAGCAGAGACTGCAGGTTCCATAAAGAAACAGCTTAGTCCAAAAGTGACAAGCACACTATGGTCTATTAAGGGCCAAGTTCTCATTTCTAGGCTGTATGCGTGTCCTGTGAGACGATGCAGTTCTCTCGCAGAACCTTTGGTCCATGTACTTTCGCTCATGGGAGTAGACTATCATGGGCATACATGCATGTATGAAAAATACATAAGAAAAAATTGACACCACATTTGAAAAAGAAAACAAAACTCCATTGTTACTTCAGGTTTATAATCCTATGATCATTAAAGGACAAATGCAAAAAAATTATCGACTATGTAAAAAGTGTAGTTTCAGATAGTGCAGATATAGAGCAGCCTCCATGTGAAATTTTATGTTTTACAGTTGAACACGGATATATCGAACTCGAAGGGGATCGCGAATTAATTCGATATATCAAAAATTCGATATAAAAAATACAGGCCCAGAGACTTTACCTGTGGCGGACGATGACCTACCGATCGGCGCATTCAAGAGTGACAACTATTTCCGCACACACGACGCAACGTAATGCTTTATTTGCGTGAAAAAAAATCGCTTATGTTGGTCTGCTTCTTCGCCTTGCAAATGAAATTAAAGACGCCAACCTCGATCTTATCGAGGCTGTTCAGGTGCGAAAGCCCGGTTCCTTCCATGTCACCGCAACAACGGCGAATCAAGCTGAACGCTGCCGCCACTTCAGCGGCGGAGTACGAGCGTGTAGCCGCGCCCTCGTCCGGACGATCTTCGTCGCCACTCGAGCTGTCAGCCTGGGTCCCTCCGACTGCAGCTACAATATCCTCGTCGGCGAGGCTCGCAACAGCCTGAACATTGCTGTCAACGTTCACATAGTCGTCAGCAGACACTTTGGCTGGAACGGCAGCCGGGAAAAGGGACGACAACTCGCGAAATGCATCGTCCATGCACTCATTGTCGCCGTCGCCGTCTTCGCAGGTTTCAGGAAGTTTGGCTGTCACGAGGCCTGCCTTCCGGAAGCAGTTGGCCACAGTATCCTGCTTCACGTCTCTCCAGGCGCCCGTCATCATTTGAATGGCCCCCAGCAGGTCAACCTTAAGCTCGGTGCCCATGCGGAGGTTCACCAAAAGCCTATCAATGAGTCGCCTCCTGTAGCCGACTTTGAACGACTTAATGATGCCCTGGTCGAGCGGCTGCAACTTTGCTGTCGTGTTCGCCAGCAGAAACTTGAGCGCGATGTTTTCGAGCTTGCAGGTGGTGTGATGGGCCGAGCAGTTATCGACGAGGAGGCAAGCATGACGGCCCGATTTGCCCAGTTCGGCGTCCCACGCTTGCAGCCATTCTGTGAACAGCTAACGCATCATCCACGCCTTCTTATTGAAGGCGTAGCGAACGGGGAACTGCTTACAGTTTTTGAAGCAGCGCGGTGCCCTTGCTTTGCCAATCACAAAGGGCTGGAGCTTTTGAGAGCCATCCATGTTAGCAGCGAGCAGAACGCTCACGCGGACTTTGCTCATCTTGCCCCCGTGACACGTGCTGCCCCGGACGTCGAGCGTCTTGCTGGGCAGCATCTGCCAAAACAACCCAATCTCATCGGCGTTGAAGATTTCCGCGGATGAAAACTTCGCGCAAATTTCCGGCCATTCCTTCGAAATCCATTGCTGGATATCCTGGCTGATGACGGCTCCGCTTTCCCCAGAAATGGTTTTGCCAACTATCTTATGGCGGTTCTTAAACCTCTGCAGCCACCCTGTGTTGTCGGCGAAGTTGTCATCACCGAGTGCAGCGGCAAACCATTTGGCTTTAGCCATTAGCATTGGGCCATCCACCGGAATGTTCTTAGCCCGCACCTCTAAAAACCACGCATAGAGGGCCTTTTCAACTTTCTCGTGGGCAGGAGCGCGCACATGACAAGCTCCCGATGTTTGTAACTCCGCCGCTTTCGACTTTATGTCCGCCTTGTTTTTTAACAAGGTGCTTAGAGTGCTCCGAGGAATCCCGAAGTCGTCTGCCACCGTCGCACTTTTCTCGCCCGCCTCAACACGCTGAATGGCTTTCAGCTTTGTCGCAAAGTCCAGGTTCTTGCGCTTCTTGACGCTGCTTGTGCTTGCTGCGGCCATTGCTTCCGCGTCAGCTCACCACGATCCAGTCACACGTGTCGTGAGACGCACGCAAAACAATAATGAACACGAAACACAAGAACGCGCACAAAACACAAGAATTCACATGCGCAGCCACCGCCAACAAAGCGCTCGCGATGGCCACCTCCGAGGGTGACAGCGACGTACGAAAGACACGAGCTGTGGTTGGCTGAGCAAAACTCGTGAAAAAGCAACAAGAAAAAAAAGGCAAAAGGAGGAGGCCACCGCCGCCTTCGCTACCTTTTCCGAGCCGATCACTATGGTTACGCGGGGGAAGGATGAGAGACATTGGGAGAGAGAAAAATAAAAGCAGTTCCGCAAGCAGGGTGTTGCCGCAAGTCGGAGAGCGTGCGCAGCGGGAGTACCGTCTGAGCCTCCCTCCCTCTCGCTCTCATTTTCCGAGCCTTTCGGGGGAGGCGCGGAGCACACGGGTACAGCGAGTGCCGAGATCGCGCGGCGTTCTATATATCCAATGGCGGGTAAAAATATCGTTCGATATAAACGTACGAATTTCTATACTTTTACACAGAATTTTCAAGGGGATAATTTACGAGTTCGATACAGACAATAATTCGATATATGTGGGTTCAATATATCCGTGTTCGACTGTATATAAAAAGCTTGCAAAAATGTAAGCTCCTTTACCAAAATAGAAGAAAAAAATTTTTTTAACGCCGTTCTAACCGCTTGCCAGAAGTGATGCATGACTGAGACTAAACGGTGCCCACAGTTGCTCGCGGCACGCTTGAAAAATCTCGAAGACAATGTGCCGAGGCTTGCGACATGTCCGTTTTAAAATTTTAATTTAAAGGCTGCTAAGAAGAAAACTACACACTAACCAGAGCTGTGGCTTTGACAAGATTGCTTCAATAGCATAGGACACACATATTATAACCAATTTAGGCAAAGTTAAATTTCGTTGCAGTTAGAAAAATTGGTTCCCGCAGGACATCTCCCCTAAAGATATGCCACAAGGACAGTTTACAGCTAGTTTCGGTAGTTGGTACACACAGTGTTGACACAGTATATTTTAAATACCAAGTAGGAAAGCTAAATCTACAACTGAAGTCACACAGTCAACCTAGTGACAAACAGCAGCACTTGTGCCACTGGCCAAAAGTACCTCATGTGGCACACACCTGAAGAAAAGACCAGGCAAGCCTCAGGTTTGGGTCTCCCTGACAGTCTTGAACCTTGCGCTGGCAGAAGTCAGCAAAAGTGCCTGTACTTAATGCAGCCTCCAGTTCAGATGACCTAGTCATTAGGGCTTGTTCTGTTACTACTTGACTGATGTGGATCAGTTGGGCCACAGGCACACCACCTGACTGCTGTTGTGGCTGCTGCTTGGTAAAGGAAATCAGTTTTCCTCCAAACTGCAAAAGCAAGAAGAATATGGCACACAAGCTGTCAAAAGCAAAGAAACAGATAGCGAGTTGAAAGATATCTAGCAAGATTAAAGCAAAACAATGTGCTAAGAATAGCATTTTTTGTGTGGAGAAAAAGAGAGAAAGCAGCAAATAAGCATTTTTAGTCACAAACATCTGAAATAAGCAATATTGGCACCAATGCCCAAAATAGGCATTCATGAGCACTAACAAAGCAGCCTAAATGAACTTAATATTTCCCTATTCATGCTCAAAATGAAGATAGTATAGCCAGGATGCATAGATAAAATTTTGATATTTAGTAATCGAATTTTCAAAATTCAAATTAAGAATATATATAAATTTTCAAATTCAATATTATTTTAACTTATTCAAAGAATGTTCAATTTTCCAAACTGAGGATTGGATTAAAATTTAGTAACAAGCTCTTACTGCACAATTATGTTGTGTTGCAACAAGTGCCAAAACAGCTGCCAGCCTTTACTATCCCTCACAATAATTGCTAATCATCTCTAAGAATGCTTAGCAATCTTCCCTGCAAGCTAGCCTCATCATTTACAATTGGCCAGAAAGCCATCACATGGACAGGTGAATAAATTCTATTAAAAAACTGAAAAGTTTCTAAATGAACTGCACAACAGAAATTTAGGTTTTAGAAGAAAACATTCAATCACCAGCATGACCTCTGTTCATCCATGCAAGACAAGAAAAGCAACAATAAGCATTTTGTTCACAAATAAAGCTCACCCTGTTTCAAAAAGAAAAAAAAAACAATACATACTGTCAAGCTGTAGTGATGGTGAAGAATTAAACACTACCAAAAGTGTGATAAGAATTTTACTTTTCATTGGGCGAACCTGTGCCCAGAAAGACAGGCAATGCTCAAATCACAGCAATAGCAATGTGCACAGTCAGTCGTCAAATCTGAGCTCACCGGTTAAATTCGTATTACATGTATCAATATGCGCACATTCTGATTAGACAAGTTTTTTTCACTGTAAAATAGGTGACAACGTTTAAGAAATTTTCGCAGAATAAGCATGTCTTGCGCTGAGCAATAACTTGATAACAGTGATAACCTGGTGAAAGATGGTCACTGGCAAAAAGCAAAACAATGTATACATGACAATACAGTCGAACCCACTTATAACGAACTCAACAGTTTCCCGAAAAGTGGTCATTGTATCAGTAGTTAATATGTGAGCCCACCCTCCAAAATGAATCTGCAAAAGTTGCCAGTACTGAAGCTCGTGTTGGCAGTTATGATTCGACACCACTTTGGTCCGAAACTCAAATTTTCAGCATATTAATTTTTGTTCCCATCACTTTCCAGCATTTAGCTGCAAGTTCCCATTAAAGGGGGCATGACACCCAATTTTTGATCATAATCTGTATTATGTGAGTTAATCATTGTGCATTCAACATGTTGGCAAAATTTTAGCGCATCTGAGCCAGCACATAATTTGTAATTTAATTCTTTATATGACACTCAAACGTCATAACAGTCGAGCAATACTGATGTGCTCGCAAGCCGTGACATTGCCGAACGAGCATGTATATTCCAGCAAACAATCCAAGTTTCAGCTGCGTGTGCATACGAAAAACTTATGCTTTGTTTAGCTTGCCATTGGAATTTAACTGCAGCAGTTGAAACAGTGCCACCGCAGCGCCCTTCTACCACTGTGGGGTGCCATAGCGAATGAAGCAAGGAGTGCTCTGTGTGGTTCTTCAGGTTTCCCAAGGAGCCCGTCAAGTGTAAGGCGTGGGAGATGAATGTGGGCAGGAAGGACTGGTGCTCATTTGACACTTGTTTTGCGCTTGGAAGACTTCCTGCCAGACAGCTACGACGATTTCCGCCTGCTCGCCGAGTTCGGGATACCCATGAAAAAGCTGAGGCTGTGGCCAGACACGTTGCTGACTGTATTCGCGCACTGACCCATCCAGCAGGCAGTGCCCCGGCCAAACGGCAACCTTGGTATATTTTGTTTACCAATGTAGGCTGCAATAAAGCAAGTTCAAGTAAAGGTTCAGCCAATGTGTACATCGCGCAAAATCCTTGCATCACGGACACATGTGTGCAGGTATTTGTTTACATTTGCTGCACGCAACTACAGAAGGGGTAAAAAAAATAACTGGTAGGAACGCGTGGCAGCTTAACAAAGTCGTAGTTTTGTTGAGTACGGATCTGAGACATGCACGCATGGAATGCATGCCAGCAAAAAATCTACGTGCATAACAATTTGCATTGTCCAAAGTAGCGGCAGACTTCGCCTCCCATGAACAGCTGCCTAAGCAGCTGCACACATTAAATATGAAATACATAACACTATAGTACTCAACAGTGCGGAAGGGCATCACTAGCGTCTC
Source organism: Dermacentor albipictus (assembly GCF_038994185.2). Taxonomy (NCBI): domain Eukaryota; kingdom Metazoa; phylum Arthropoda; class Arachnida; order Ixodida; family Ixodidae; genus Dermacentor; species Dermacentor albipictus. The sequence goes on from NC_091821.1 coordinate 37,316,970, forward strand.
ACGGTTCACGTTTTCGACGCTCTCTTCGTCACTAAATCTGATGGCGATGGGGTCGAAGTCAAAATGCGACACTACCGCTGCTTCTGCTACTCAGATTCGTCACTTGCTTCTTCATGCGAAGTTGGCGGTATTGAAGACAGGGCACACAAAATATGGAGCAAGTACGGCAACAAATAGCAGCTATGCTCCAACCTCACGTGGTGCAGTGGCCGATTTTGTAGCAGATGATGGCTCGGCTCCATGCAGCACATGACATCCCACATGACATGGCAATATCACGATCGGCACCAGAGGACGGGGCTTAAGCTGACAAGTTCCAGCTCATCTTTTGGACAAATGCGCTTTTACAGCCCAGTTTTTACACATGTACAGCCATGATAGATCCTCTACTACAATTTCTTGTGGAAAACCGCAAATTGTCAGGTGATGGTGTCATGCCCCGCTTAAAAATGTCATCTAAAGAATGACATGCAGCATTGTAGCTATTTCAACATGGTGCCCAGCCAGTTCCATACAGCTGCAATTTTGAATGTATGAGTGCAGCCAACGTCATTTTCTCTTCAATCGCTTGTGATATATTTTACTATAAGCAGGACACGAGTGGATTCTCCATACAATTACGAAGCATTTTAGTTGGTTGGAAGCAGAAAGTACTGCGGCATGTCGGCATTTTGCAAAGGTCTTACCATTATGGCTGCAGCATCCGCCACCTGTGTGCCAAAAGCTGCAAAGCTACATTTTCTATGTCGCTTCGGCCGAAAAAAGCACAAAAGGTAGAACGGCCTGACAAACCATAATGAGCAACAACATAAACGACACGTCGATGAACTATGAGCTCCCGATGAGGCACAGTAACTGCCAACACTTTACAACTTTGTGTGGCAGTGTCGCATTTACACCAACTCAGGCCACATGAATAGCAACAGCAACAACAAGATAGCAACACTTGAACAGCCGCAGGTTCAAATTGGAGTACTAGTCTGGACATTGTCACATTCCACCATATTGTCAAATTTGGTAAGAGTGGCATTTTCAGCCAATCAGAGAGGCCCACAGGGCTTCTATGGCCTCTGAGTGGCTTAAAATGCCACCGTTACCAAATTCATCATTATAGTGAAATTTGACAATGTCTAGAACAGCACCCTTGGTCCAAATCGTCCAAATAGGCACAGTGCACATGGTGCAGCACGGAGAAATGTGTAAAGAGTGCTGCTACCGTGGCCTCCAAGATAGCACCAGCATGCACGCACGCACGCCCATGCTATCTCGAAGGCCGCAGTCGCTGTGCAGGCTTGGTCTCGCCTTGAAGAATGCTGGAGACATGCCTTGAAAGCACAGTTACCCTAGCATCGTTGAAAACGACCGACTCTGACCGTGGTGCTCGCTCATCCCGGCGGTTGTATCTCTGTCATGGTTGAACTGGAAGGGGGGGTACTCCCGTTCCAGTTCAACCATGACAGTTTCAGTAATGACCATGCTCCCAGCATGGTCACATTACTGTGCTTTGAAACTTCCATGCTTCTGGTTTGAGGTGTTTGTTATACAGTCTAACCCGTCCATATTGAACTTGCAAAAATATGCCTATCAGTTCGTTATAGGGCATAATTCGATATAAGCCTGCTAAAGAATTGAACATATAAAAGCACCTACCATTTATAAAATCGCTTTATTGATGAAACTAGCTTAGTTCTGTATGAAATAGTCCTGTATATTATTCTGCTTGGGCAATTTGGGCATTGTCTAAAGAGTCGGAGCAGCTGAGGTCGCAACCTTCCACATTCGCACAGAAGCACCAGACTACGTAGTGCAAGTGCACCAATCACGTCACGGACGTGGGCAAATGACCATCGTTGGTTTCTTCATTGTGCTCACTTTCACTTGTGCTCGGTACGATGTTAGTAATGTGGTCTTCGTTTTCGGGCTTGCCCATGGTCGCGACACCATCATCTGCACTCACAAACTCATTGACCGTTGATTCGTCAATGGCTTCCGGAAATTCTGACAGCTTGCTCCAAACTTCAACAACACTGGCAATAGCTTTGTCGCACTCATCAGAATTTACAGACATTACCGGGCATGCGGAAGCTGGCACGTCTGATGCAATTTCGGATGAACCACTTATACACGGCTGTGCGTACACGTTGGTCGCCATGGGCATGGGTCACGAGTTTGTCCACTTTAGCCTTTATCTCCCCCTTATTTTCAAGATCATGCTGAGAGTGCTCTTCAGAACCTTGCATGCTGCGGGGACATTTGACATCTCACCGCGTTCGACCCACTTCATGATTTCAAGCTTCACAGCGACAGGCGAATTGTGCGGATTCATCACGGCAAGCCTGCGGGAGAAGGCCCACAAGGCACAAACACAATGAACCAGAAAAGCAGCGAGACAACTCGCCCTTGCACCATCTTGCACGACGAGGGCACATGAGCCTCTGATAGGCAGTCTGAGTAAGCGTTGCGGGCAGGCCAGGATAATTTTTTGCAGGGGGGTGTCGACAGCTCGCCCGACACAGCACAGTCATGGTAGGGAGAGCAGGTGAATAGAGCCGCACCACCTGGTTTCCCTGACGCCACGAGGAAAAGCCAAATTCTGGGGGCACTTTTGCGCCGCATGTCATTCTATATATCGGGAGTCACTGCTATTTTTGTTCAGTGTAACATAACTTTTGCAATATATACTCATTGTAACTATACCAAGTTCAGAAACTGCACGATATACAGAATAATTCGATGTAAACAGGTTCGATGTAGTCGAGTTCGACTATAGCAGCCCGGTGCTTTTGAATACAGTCGCCGACTGATTTTCGGGACTCCAAAAATTCGGACATGCTCGATTATTCGGTCTGCCTCGCGGCACCACCATTCTCCCCATAGATCATAATGTATAACAACTGCTGAAAGTTCGGACACCTTGCAACCTCTCGTCTGATTTTTCGGACACTCCTTGAGCCAACTCGATCGAGAGCACCATGCATCGACTCTGCCCGGTGCATGGTTCGACTTGCTGAATGTCATTTTTGTTTAGAACGGAGCCTCCTTGCTGCCCCACGAAGTGGCGCTACTGCAAATCCCCGCTCATCATCATCGTTTCTGCCTGGTTCGATAGAGTAGCTCTACAGCAGTTCCGGTTTCAGCTTAGTAAGCCATGTCAACACAATCCAGCAGCTGATTTGTTTTATCGCGCACGACGCTGCGAGTAGGCCACATTTTTCGTTTGTGCGACTGGTGTCGGCATGGTGGTGTTTGCTTTGTGTGCTGTGTCAAGGTTCCGGTGATCCAATGCGGAATACGGAAACATCGCGTCAAGTGTCTAATGACGCCGACAGTGGCTGTGCAAACTGCGCTGGGGAATGCCGGCAAGCGGGTGCCGGGAGGCCTAAGATTTGTCGCCTTCAGATGTGCTCCCTACTGACACGGAAAATGTTCTGCCAAGACCTGCGCAGTGGTTGCATTGCGATTCCGGACACCGTCTCACTTGACAGTTTCACAGGTGCTGACACTGCTGTACTGACATGCGCAGAACTCGATGACGGTGAGATCATTCGTCAGGTTTCTGCTGCACCACCGGACGATGACTCTGAGTCGGAAGATGACGCACCATGTGCTGCGCTGCCGTTGCATGCGGAGCATGTACAAGCAGTGACTGTGCTTTCAGCCGCCTATAGTGACCGTATGACCCTCTCCAAGATTCAGGTTTATCTGATTGCGCGTAAACGGAACAGCATGCAAAGGCGCATTCACGATTTCTTCAAGCCTACTGCCGAGCCCGAATAAGTGCATGGAAATAAAGGATTTCATTTTTTTTTTCTTAATCTGCTTTTTCGGACACCTGTTTATTCGGACGTTTCAGCAGTCCCCGTGAGGTCCGAATAAACGGTCGGCGACTGTACGTTTGTTATACAGTGAAAGCTCGTTAATTCGAACTTCAATAATTCGAACTTATGGATAATTCGAACTGTACGATTTGGTCCTGCCAAGCTCCACAGAAGTTTATGTATAAAAAAGTCCGTTAATTCGAACGCGAGAAGGTTCCCTCACGGATAATTCGAACTACGCTCGCCTGGCACACGGCCAGAGAAACGCGCCTACTGCCTACACACAAGGCTGTATTGCCTCCGAAACGGAGAGAACGGCGAGAGAAGGCAAAATCGGAAAAAAAAATATAACCGACGCGGGGTAAGCCAGACGGCAGCGGCGGCTGCCGCCTCTCCGTTCTCTCAAGCCGTTCTCAAGCCTCCGAGACTTCTTGCCCCTTGCGAATCTCGGAGGCTTTGCAAATCTTGTACAGCTGCTAATGTTGTGCGGAGATGGCACGGCAAGCGCCAAAACACAGCAAATCAAGTACGTCGCAGCTGCGCTCGCAATCAAGAACCAACGAATCAGGACCTTTGCCACCTTCACATGTCCAGCGTCTTTGTCTCAGCAGTCTTCATCGGTTGTGCACCTCTGTTTTCAGCTTAGGAGGTATCGGCCGTCGCGATTCATTGTGATAGTGTTAAGCCTCGGCTAACGTTCGTTTCGGTGGACATCGGTGGCGTGGCACAGTCGGACCCAGAGCTTCGACTTGAAGATGGCGTGTGCCCGCGGCACACGCCATCACTTTCTGACTCGCCAAATTTCTGACATTCCCTACTGCTTCCAAATCGCAGTGTACTGTTGCTCTCCTTCACTTTCGTTAGTTCGAACTTTCGTTAATTCGAACTGAAGCGGCTTCCCCTTGTGGTTCGAATTAACAAGCTTTTACTGTATTTGCACACAATTGTATGAAGCTGTTCATAAAATTTCTGGCTAAGCTGTAGAAGGCGACTTTCGAGACATTCGTGATGGCTGATGCTGCTGCTCCCGTGGTCGCCCCCCAGCGACGCATGCGGAGACAATTGACACTGTTGATGGCCCCAACGAGGACGAAGAGCCAGTGAACGAAGAGCCACGTGAAGTGCGGACTATGTTGCAGATGCCGGAGTACCTACTCTTGCTGCAGAATAAGGTTGAATACAAGGATGGCTACCACGGCCTCGTACAATGATGCTTGGTCAAATTGGAGCAGGGGTTGCTCGCGCCCGGTAAGAACTTGAAACAGCCAAAGCTCACTGCCTCTCTCGCACCTGAACAAAAATTTGCTTCACTGAATACGTTGTATTTTTACTTCCTCGCAGTTGTGGTGCAATTAAAGCTCGACTTCTTTAGCTTTTCTCGAATGGTTGCTTATATCGAGTTACCGCTTATAACACATTTTTTCACCGTCCTGCTGACTTTGTTATAACGAGGGATTACTGTATTGTTATATATGGTATCATTATAAATGGACTGCACTGTTACTGGGATCTGTAAGCAGGTGCCGACTGTACACAACACTAATGAAGATCAACTGAGAAAAATTCTGTAACCTAACAAATACTCACGTTACCTTGCACCACTACTACACAAAGTGTAAATAATGAAACCAGTTGAAGAATCACAGCCTACTCAGATTGAACCCTTGTTGATAAATGACACACGTACCCCAAAGGAAGCACCAACAGGCTTGCGCAGCCACTTCGGTGGCTTGAGGAGTGAGATAGTGACACCCCGTTGTTGTTGCTGCTGCTGCTGCTGTTGCTGGAATGCTGGTGGCAGCTGAGCCAGCGTGTCGGCACCAGGAAAGGACTCCGCAAGCTTTGGGCTTGCCTGGGCCTGCTGCTGGCCTCCAAGCAGTGAGTAGATGCCCACGTGGCCGTCAAAAGATGCGCTTGAGATGACTGCTGGGTTGCGTGGGCACCAAGCGACATCAAAATGCCACTGGTTGCCCGTCGGGATTTCACACACGACCTGCAGCGCCGTAAGAAGTACACTTAACAGGATTAAGTGGTAGCCACAAGGCTACTAAATAAAAAGGTGGAGACCTGCAAATAAAATATTGCAATATTTTATTGGTAACCATTTCACTTGAAGATTCAATGCTTTACAGGTGCATCAGTCTAGCCATAACCTCTACTGCCCAAATGGCGGGTGAGCTATTCTTTCTAAGCATGTAGCAAAATGGGACATGTAATAATGCGGTATATATGCTGCTGTGATTTTTAAACCCAATTAAATATTCAGGGTTTCTGTTAGAGATGAAACATTTGAAAAATTCAGCATTTATGCACCATCTTATGTGCATAAGAGTTAACTTAGGCTTGCGCATTCTCGTGTCAGGAACCTTGTTTTTCAGGGGAAGCAGTTTTCATAAATTGCCTTCAACATATCAAAAATTAGTTCATAGCATTAACTGACTGTCAAGAACAGAAAATGCAGGCCCAATCAGTGGTACATACAGATTTGTCAAGCCAGTTGGTATCACATCAGTTACATTGTGTAAATATGTGGGAGGGCTCAGCAAGTGACGATGATTGAGTGTAGAGATACAATCTGCAACGAACGCCCTTAATTCATTAATTGGTACGTTGCTTTTACAAAATGAGTTTTTTTTCACACATCGCATGTACGAGACGCACCTTGAAAAGTGACCCTCAAATATGGCAAAGAAAGTGCGGCCCTTACCCGCGTGTATATGATACATGGGTAACAATAGGCTGTCTTATTCCTATTAAGTTGGATTCACACGACAGACCTTATTTATTATTTTGCCCATGAATGAGTGCAACGTGTCTCAATCACAGTGAACCAGACCATGCAGAAGAGCGATGCAGACTAGCTCTTTGCAGTGCAATTCGGTGCAGCTCAGTGACATCTGCAGACTGAAACAGCTATACAGTCAACTCTCATTACAACGGAGCCTGATAATTCAACAAAAAATGTCCATTCTATTCAAAGTCCATAATATCCGAAATGCCTCACTTCCAAAACTTTCGTCGCAATATCTAGTAACTTTATTGCAAAGAATGAATGACGAACGTCCAAAGTAAAAAACAAAAAGAAAGTCACAGTTTCACCCGAAAGGCGAAGCATCGATTGCGATAGCAAATTAAACAAGATAAGCACAGCAGCAGCAGCGAGTGAATTGCCCTTCATGCTATCTCTTGCTTCGACACGAACTAAACATCCAAAGCACAGCGCATACAAAGCTACTGGCAGTGGGTGCACTTTGTTCACATCACAGATAACTTTCAATATGCAGCGTCCGCGTAGACGCGCACTTTGTTTACATCGCAGATCACTTTCAAGATACAGCGGCTGCGCCACAAGCAGCAACCCCTCTCCCTCTCACCTCCCCCCCCCCCCCCCCCCTCTGGCCTTGCGTGTTGAAGACGCCGCATTTCCGCACTGCCTTCCTCCCTCACACGCACAATATTGAGCCGCGATCGTCAGCTGACCCTCACAAGTCAGTTGTCAGCACGTGTCGACACGGCAAAAGTATGTTTTATACACCCGATTTTTTTTTTAATTGCCACTAATTTCGTCCGTTGTAGTACGTACAGTCCATTGTAACGTGGTCCGTTCAAAGCAGACTTCGTTGCATTAATAAAGTCAGCAGAATAAACAAAAGCTGAAATATGGTCTGTTAAATCCGAAAGTCTGTTGTACACGGGTCCATTGTAATGAGCGTAGACGTATTATCCGCAGTGCGAATCAAGCTTAAGCAGCAAGAGCAACATAGAATAGACAGCAAATTTGCATGGTGGTTACTCACGTAGCTGGCTCAGACCAATCAAGCAAGCCAACATGATCAAACAGGGGTCAGAGTTTAGACAACCAGACATGGTCTCAAAAACACCACGGACACAAAAAAACTAACTGCTACTAATGAATTGTTTCCCCCTAATGGAAAGTACAGCCGAGCGTGGAAGAGTTCCAATAAAATTACCATAATAGGCAATATTAAAAAGAAATAGGGGTCAACAGTTAAAAAAAAAATTCTAGGGATTTACATGCGAAAACCACTATGCAATTATGAGGCACATGTCTGTGAATGGAGACTGTTTTTACAGGCAATTATTTACACAAGCTATTATGCGCAATTGTTTTTTTTTTTTCTGGAGTGTTGCAATTGGGGGGTGTGGCTTATATGCAAAAACATATGTATGTGTATTCGTTCATTTCGAATACAGTAAGCTCTCATTATAATGAAGTGAACGGGATGGCAAAAAAATTCAATATGAGCAGTAGTAATTAAATAAAAGCAACTGCTCCATAAAAGCTAAAAAGGTAAAGCTAAAATAGCACAACTCAGCAGAAGCCCAATGCAGGTGTCACGGGGTGCACTTTTGATCGTGATTGAGCCAGTCTGGGATCAAGTTTCTTGGTTGCGTTGTGCAAGCTGCAGGAGGGAGCCAATAGGGCAGTCTTAGCTTGGGTGGCTTTGGGCATACTGGGCACGTGGAAGGCAGCGCAGAGTAACATTTGTCTGTTCTGTTTCGCCCTACTTCCAGGACTCCAGGGCTCCACGGCACCATGGTGGCACCACCGCTCGCCGCAGATAACGTGTGGTTACAGCATTGAGGGAAAGGGTGTTCCAACGGAGAGGTGGCTCGCTTCGAGTGTATAAGCTCCCTGAATAAAACTAAAGGCTACCTTCTTTTATATTGGTGCCAGAGCTAGCGAGCAAGGACAGGTGAGGAGGTCTGGGGCTTATTCGTGTCTCCCTGCTGGTGGATCGGAGTCATGTGGTTACGCTCCTGCCATTTAAACAAGCATGTGAGCATGCAAGTGCTGCCGGCCACTCTGTCTTCCTGGTTTTCTTGTTCCGACTTGCACTGGCACCATGACAGTTCCTTTTGATCGCGGTGCGCAGCTCCGCAATTGCAACGATCAACAAACTGAGAGGGTGAGCACTAGACCCTTGACAGTTCACTCTAAGCAGAGCAGCTTATTGGCATGCTCAGAGTAATCTGGTTTAAAATGCATGCGTTTGGGAGAAATTTCGAATAAAGCGTGGCACTATTTGTTTTGTACTATATTCATGTAAAGTGGCTACGTTATAACGATGGTTTACTGTACTTTGAAAGCTTTAAATACTGAAATTTGAGCTGAAGCAAATATCGAATAGCACAACATTCAATCTAATATTAGAAAATATTGAATATTCCCACAAGCCTACTTGATACAATATTGGCACCACCTGCCACAGCCATTTGAACTAGAGAAAGCTTTTTTTTTTTTCTCACTGTGCCATTGCGCCAAATGGCAAGCATTTTGATTTCATCGTGAAGGTATACGCAGATATTAATTAGCACACAAAACTGCATTTTCTAACTTTACAGAATAATGCACAACATATGCTCCAAAAAGCCCCGAGTTCACGGACAAACCGTTTAGTTGTTCCTAATGCTCTCTTTGTGCTTTTAATGAAACATGCTTCATAATATGCAGTCTAATGACAGAAATTTTAGCACTGTGAATACCAGCATCTGAAAACTGTTTGATATTATTAGTGAGATGGCTGTACATTATTCACAAATTATTGAAAAGATATTCTATACTTTATTTGCTTCTGGCCCTATTTGTTTTGTACTAGATTCAGTTCCCTTCTAAAACTATTCAATTCATATTTGATTCATATTCGATTGATATTTGATATTCGAAACCTATTTGCACACCCCTATATAAAAGTCAAACAATACTTCAGCATTCAGAAAAATGACCCCCGACTTCCATTGTGGCCTCTGGAGTTATTTTGGTTAAGGGGAAACGTGGCAATGAAAACTTTTCTTTTTTAATTATGGGAACAAATTGATGAAATTTGGCACGCAAGTGTGACTTGTTATGCTGATATCATAACTGAAATCAGTTTTGTGCTATCTATTATAGTTTTCGAGTCACAACACTTGACAGCCTCTAATGGTCATCCCCAAATTAATTCATTACACATAAACTCACCAAGATTTTCACATCATCATGTTCACAAAGGCCCATTCTGTGCAATAAAGTTATTGGTTTATTTATTTTTGTGCAGAAATCAGCATAACTTTTTTTAAACTTTCCTATGCATATTGCCTTATTAACGACTTTCGCAAAAAAAAAAAAACATTATAAATTTTTTTATGAAGTGCAGATAAAAATGGACAGCTTTATTGCACTCATCAATGTTTCAGGATCTAAGTGCAAAAGACAATGATTTTGTGTTCATTCATTGTGAAATGGCACTAGGATGACTGAAAGCAACTACACAAAAAATGAAAGCTGAGGAAACGGAGCTCAAAGTTTCATTTGTTATAAACATTTAAATCTTTCCTTTGCGCACTTAAAACCTGCCTGGGGTGTAGTCGTTTGCCTGTAAGGACATATTTTCTTTATACATTTTGATGTTGTTTTTCGCTTCTCTACAGCAGTTTCGTGCACCTTAGTAACCTTTTTGATGTGCCGTGCATCCATGTGTCGTGCAGAGGTGGATGACAGCACATTCAAAATGTCCGTCCACTCTTGTCTCGTCTCGTTGCGTAACCTCTTCATTAGTGAGAGTTGGAGCTGAAATTCGCAGCTGAATATCTGATATGAAAACTTCTCCTCTCGCCGATGTCATGTTGCCGTCACGACCATACGCAGACGCACCGTCACCATAGCCCACGGTCGCATCACCCACATGCGCCGGTTGTGCCTCGTCGACACGTTCGGCTTCTACGAGTAGTTCTACGATCCACTTCTACGAGTAGTTTTCTCCCCCCGTTCCACGGCTTTCGTGGTCTTCTGTACGCATGATCGTTCGGAACTTCCTTCCTTTGAGGCTCATCACAGAACATGTGCATTAAGCTTCCACGATCATCAATTACATTTATCACAACACACCACTCACTGCTGCGCAAATGCGCATGAGAGAGGTTCGTCAGCAATTCAAATCTACAACAGCTAATAGGAGCACGCTGTGTGGCCCACGTGACTACTGCGCCGAATTGCAATGCCGCTTTTGTCTTCTTTTGTTCGCGGTTGCTGGTTTATTTTTCAGTGAATAAACATGTCGTTGCGGCTATCTTGAGCTACGATCTCTCCTCTTTATGATGATACCAAGCTAGCCACCTTGCGCTGACGGATAGCCGAGCGATCAACGGTGCGACCGTGCCTTCCGAAGCCAGATTTTTTTGCAGTTTGTGATGACAGAACTCTAGGAAAGTGCCGTTTTTTTTTTTTTCTATTACTACCGCATATTTCATTTTTTCACCACGAGGTAAATAATGGTCCGTGGATCGCAAGAAAAATGAATCAGAAAATCGAAAATTTGGCAATTGGACCACTTCAATTGCCACATCCCCCCTTTTAAGTTCTCATTCGCTGCTTTTCCCTTGACTGTTATTAGTTGGCCTGCTTTTTCCCTGCTAAATTTCTCCTTGCGTCTTTTCAAATCAGAACTAATCATAGGCTTCACTGTCCTGTGATCACTGAACTTCTCAGCATCCCAACATTCTGTACAATGCTTGGATTGGTATGCAGTCTAGCGCATATTTAATTATTTGTTTTCCCATTTGGACATTTCCACACTACTTGCAATGATACACAACTAATTCTTTCCATAGAATCTAACAATGGTGCCGACCCCCCAACGAAATCATAACTACAAAACAAGTGCTTCCTCTTTGCCAACCCTACAGGTATGTGTCCTCTGCTCCAAATGGCTATAATGCAGGCAGCTAAACAAAGTTGAACACAGTGTGCAGTACCATAGCCCTTGCCTTACAGTTCACCTGTCTCCAAGAGCATGTACAGTACGGTTCACTCTTAGAGAGAACACGTGAGCACATGGCTCGTGGCCCGCGCAGCCATGACTGGCGGTGAGATTTGTAAACGTGGCACATGCGCATAGAGTTGTAAGGGCGGCGCGTGCCTTGCTTCGTCTGCTACTTCTCTGCCCCTGCGCTTACGTTTTTTCCCATGCAATTTATCTAGCCACCACTCAGTCTGCTGCTGGTAGAGTAAATCAGCAGGGAGAATTTCTTTTTCTCCCCGATAAGCTAGTCATGTTTTTCAAATACTGCTCGCAACAAGAGGCGGCTTTTGATAACAGACAAGGCAATTGAAGCTAGATGCAGTGAGCATACCAAGCTTGACCTTCCAACCATAAAACGTCCGTCTATTCAACAAACGAGAGGCAGAGTTGGTATTACTTGCTTCACACTGAGGGAAAAAAAATTGACAGTCAGTTTAGCATATGCTAAAGAGGGTTAGGTGAAAGCCTGCGTGCTCAAGAGACATTCATTAAATTATTTGACATTTTCATTCGAATGCACTGTTACTTCTTATTACTTGCTTTCTCCCACTTAAGGTTGTGGGTTCGAGTGCCTTAATTAAAGCTACCTTAATTAACCATACCTTAGTCAACTTCACCCTAATTAACACCAAAGTAGAGGGTTCGACTCCCACCAAAGGTTGTGGGGTCTAGTGCTTTAATTACCTCTATATTAATTAACTGTGCCCTTTTTTTGGCATGATTAACAGCATCGATGTGGCAGTGATGTGGAAGAAGCGATTTGGAAGAAGACCTCGAATGCGTGAGCAGTGGCATGAGCGTGCCGATTTTCTGTACCTCACAACGCGACCTTGAAACTGAGATCTAAGGCTTTCGCCTTAAAGCCAGAAGGGCCAGCTCTCGCTAGTGTGCGCCAAGCGCTGGGGTGGAGAAGTAGCAGATGACACAGGGCACGCACCGCCCTTATGAATCTATGCGCCTGCTACACCTTTCCAAATCTCGCCAGCAGTTAGCGCTCTGCGGATTGCCAGCCATGCACTCGCATGTTCCCTCTAAGAGTGGACCCTACTGTACACTCGTAAGCAAAATTAAACGGACCACGGATTGCGCGATAAAACTGACTGTCTGTGAATGCAACCTGAAATTAAAGACTGCAGTCAAAACCTGGAATTACGAATTTTCTAGTGCACTCGTCAGTTTCTGCTTATGTGCATTAATTACGAAGAAATTCTATTTTTGCGACGACCCTGTGGTCCATACACTTTTGCACACGGGTTTACGAAATGCAGGTAAAGAATATCCCTAGTATGTACTATTATAAACAGAGTGAGCCACTGTGAGCAAGCTGCTACTATGGACTGCTTATGCCACAATGGGGACAAACACATTCAGCTCAACATGAGATGGTAGTGGCACTTTGCTTCACCAGATAAACAATCAGAAAAACAATCACAAGGGTCATGAATCAAAGCAAGTAAACATATCTCCTTTCGTTGATTACACATCTTTATAATGATACTCTACTTTCTGAAAATGGTATTCAAGTAGCTGCAAGCAGACTGATTATATCCCTGGTGGTGATTATATCACTACTAACAGTCTAGCAATGTAAATATTTCAGTATTTATTGTTGTATGGAATTAAAAGTGAGCTTTGCTTTTTTTTTGCATATTCTCAAAACATCAATTTTGGGCTCCTCGCAATCTTTTAAAAGCAATGTCTCAGCCATCAGGGCACCTAGAAGCATAATTTTTCGTAGAGCTTGTAGCCAAATGCATAATGCACACAATAGTAGGAGATTTTCAAATTTCAGTTTTAAATAACTATACAATGAATAAGCCATATTTTCAACACAACACTTTGATGTGCTGTATAACTGTGAGCACTTGTCCCACCAAAAAGTATCTCTACCACTGTGAATCTTGTGCATCCTGGTATCTAGCTATGTGCCTAAACCAATATTTTGGGGAGTAGTTCTTGCTCCACTGTTCCCAGAAAAAGTAGTCATAAATTTTGATTTGCTTTAGAACTATTACACAATTAGAGAATGATTGCACATATAAAATTAGCACAAAAATCTGAAAAAGATAGTGCAGTTTCAATAAATTTCGTAAAAGATGCTTTAAAAAAGGCATCAATACACATGCTCTCTTAAGCAAACACTTTTCAGGGCCTCTCTATGAGCATCATTTTAAATAAACCACTTTTCATTAAAACAGCTCACCTCACCACCCTGTACATTAGAATTTGGGTTCCAGCAAAGTATCCTGTTGTCCTTGCCGCATGACAACAGGAGGTCCGGGTCTTGTGGGCACCAAGCAATAGCCAGAACACCCCTGCAAGTAAGAGCAGTCAAGTTACAACACAAAACTAAAAAGTTTGTCAAACTAATGCCAACTTTCAATCACTTGCTCACATTCTAAGCTCAAGAATGTATAAAATTCCCTCATTGTGCCTTGTCATTCGGTAATGGCCCTGTTTTCACGGAACTTTAAGATGATGCCCTTGTATGTCACACATCTGTTTCAAAGAACCTTTGATTGCAATTATTTAATTTATAAAAGCGTGTAAGAATAAACTCCATTAACCCCTTATCTAGCACAACAAATTTTGAAAAATAATTTAAAAGTGCATTTATTTTAAGCTGCATATTTTGCACCATCTTTATTTAAAAGCTATGGCACCAGGAATGCCTATAAGGCTGGAGAGCTGGTATGGTGGCACTGCTGCGCTAGAGCGACCAGTGCCGCCAATAGCAGTCGCAAGCGTAATCACGTCATGAATTGTAGCAAGCACTCTCCCCACTTCTGTTGCGCACAACGCTGGTCTACGGGAGCAATGGCCGTGCGAAACGAGCAGTGCATTTTATTTTGTGGAATTCACAGAACTGAAATAGTGGAACAGTATTTCAAAAGAAGCAGCTTGCTCTGTGGCAATGATCTATATGCCAGCAATCATGTTTATAGCATTAGAGAAGAAATTATGAGTGCAGCAGGCCCCTCCGATGTTGGTGGCAGATGTGTCGCGCAAATGAAAAGCGTCGACTACAATGTGCAGCTTCAGTTTAGCATAATGATCATTACGTCGTTCCTTCTCTCATTTTTTCTTTATTACCCAGTTGTCTTCACACCCAAGGCACATGGTGAGAGCGAGCTGCACATGTAAGGCTGGATGCCGAGGATGGTGTAAACACGCCGCGGCCCTGGCTGTGTTGGTCAAGAAGTCGGAGCATACGTCCTGCACAGACTTCTCGTGAGCCTGGACACGACGATTTCCAATGATAGCAAAAAAACACACACTCTTCGTTTACTTCGCCTGTCACAGAGCCCGGATCTAGCAATCCCATCGCTCCTTCTCGGAAGACTTCCCAGGAAATCCATAAAATTTTATCTTTGGGAGCTTACCGGCGGTGTTCTAGCAGCTGTTGTGGCAGCTGTACACGCAACAGTACATAGTTTCACTCTTTCTTGGCTGCGATTCTGTGTCATTCTTTCGAGGTGCCATGCTTTTACCTGGGCACGCTAGCGCTTGGCTCAGCAACAACTGATTAGTAGCACTTTGTGTCGCAGTAGCGGTGCCACTTGTTCAGCTCAAAGCTACAGCGCAGGAGCTCTATTGCATCTTTACTGGTCTTGTTGAAAAATAAAAACAGCAGAAGTCCCTGTGTATTATTTATATCTCACAATTACAGGAAACTGCACATATCAAGATGTGCGAAAATTGCTGGAAAGCTCACGACTTAACTTGTCATCAACACCAGCAGACGCTCGTTGTGATGACGAGTTACCTCACTATCAACAGTTCAGGGATTAAGGAAATTTTAAATATGAAATATGTATATGATTTACTTAAACAATTACCACAGTACCAATGTTTCAGGTGTAAGGTGTCTCAAAACATCACACACTGAAGCTTCTGAGCTTGACCCTCCATGAAATGGTTCTATACACACACACATGCACCTCCAGAAAGACCTTGGCAATCAGAAGACACATTACCTTCATGACTATATTAATGGTACACAACACTAACGTAATTTGATTAATAGAGTACTCTTTTAAAGCTCTACATTTATTTATTTGGTTGAAAAAGGATGATTATCATAAGAGAAAATGAAGGCCAAACTTTCTTTTTTTGAGCCCCCCCCAATACAATAAAGCCCCCCCCCCCAGTACAATAAAAATGGCAGTGGCTGTGATTAATGTTTTGACCTGCAGTCATGGCAAAAAAGTCAGGAAACTCAGATGGCAAAAAGACGAGAAACATTCTTAAACACTGACTCTATGGGGTACATGGCAGCTCCTTGAAGGCATCCGATTATTAGGGCATGTCCAAAAAATCGGTCATTGACTGTAATTACACATCAAAGGCATTCATTACAGCACGCGTTTCTATTCATGCCAACAGTACTACAGCAAAACCAGAGACCACACTGGCAACAGGATAATGAAGCACTGGACCTGAGGGAAAAACGGTTAAAAAAGGTTCTAGTTCGCTCGCAGTGCCCTCAGTCTACTTTTCATTGTTTTGCACCTCAGCTACGTAGTGCCGCGCCGCTCCACCCACTCAACCGCATTCTCCCTGGCCGTACCAACAACAGCAATGACAGCTGGGAGTGGCCACGTGTGCGCCGGCCACTCGCCAGAGGCGCCAAAGGGTCCAGTGTTATAAGCACAAAAATTCGAGAAACTGTGTGGGAGGCGTCGTCGCGTGGTGTGCGGAATGTCAGCGGTTGCACTGTTTTTGAGAGAACGAATCTGCTCGTTGTTCGCAGCCACTGCCGGAGCACACATGCTGAAGCTGTTCTGGCGCAGCATGGCGCTATTTCGGTCAATTTTCTGTGTTTGGCACAGTTTGGCGCAGGAATCGGCGTTTGTATCAAACTGATGCAATTTGTGCAGGAGTCCCACGCCTTCTATTACAGCATCATTTCAAAAAATTCTTGCAGCTGTATGCTTATTGTAAAGTGGTACACAGTCACCACTACATAACAAATTTTCAAGATTGGTTTGGCGCCCTTTAAAATATCCAACCTCCATACTTTCTAAATGTGATCCTATTACGGGTGAGAAGCGCGTGTTAAAGTTACAAATGTAAAAATGTGTGCAAGTGTACTTCCTTAAAGTTGCTCCATTCAAGTAATGTATCAAACCAAAGCTGTCACAGAGGCAATGCTTATGCACTCACTTCTGATGGTGCTCAAGAGTCTTCAGTGGAGAGGTCGCAAATCGCAAATCCCAAAGCTGCACCACAGGTGAATGGTCATCCTCAGAGGCCAGGCACAGCTGAGTGGCCACTTCAGGATGCCATGCCACAGCCTTGCAATGCACCTGCATGCAAGCATTGCATTGTATAGGCAGCCTCGCAGCACACTCTTAAGTCGGTTCCGCTAGTCACTCAGGTAACTGCAACAAAGTTTTACTTCTGCTAAAACTGGCCATAAATGAGCAGTACTGTACATACGTATATACTAGGGAAGAAACTTTGACAAAATTGTAGAGCTAGTAACTGCCCAATTTCATTCTTAGAATAGCCTTTATATAGCACATGAGGACATGCTGAGAAACCACGCTTGTTCTCATCAGTATTTTTTGCGTCATTTTCAGTGAGCAGTAATGACAGAATTTTTTTCTTCCAGTTTTGGCATCAAAAACACTATTCTCGCTAACTTTTTGCAATGCATCCCTTTACATTTCAAGAGTAAAAGTTTCCATGGAAGCTGTTCTATATTCACACTATCCGAGACTAGGCTCTTTATGCAGTCAAAATTTCATTACAGTTGATACAAACTGCACAGTGAATTCACTAGCGATGGCAGTATACAGAGTTTTTCTGCTCAAGTCACATGTGCATCATGGTGTGTGCCATGCCATCGCAAGATGCAAGCCCTCTCACAGATGTTCGTAGCATAAAAGTAAGTAAAATAAAGGAATGCCCAAACAACACATGCAGCATTATGTCTGTCAGCTGCTTGCCTCTAGCCTTCTCTTCCTGCATTTGTGCCCAACAGCCAATCTTTGCACTCGAAGCTGCAATGCCTGCATCCTCTCTATACAATAAAAGAAATCCTACCTCCTGTCTTTAAATAAGAAAAAGGGGCTTAACCGAAGGAACCGATTTTTGTTAGTCATATCATAAGAAGCCAACACTGACACCAAGGACAACATAGGGGAAATTGCCGTATTTACTCGAATCTAACGCGCACCTTTTTTCCAGTAAAACGGGTCCGAAAATTGCATGCGTGTTAAAATCGAGTATGACCCTAAATCAGCATTTCCATATCGCCATCGGCATTCGAAAAATGGACGCCTCGTACACGCTTCTAGACTAGCTGCCGTTGCTTCCTCCATGCGCATACCTCTATGTTGTACATGTAACCAGGCACTGGTGTAACCTAGTCTATCACCTTTCTTCCCATTTTCTGCGTTTATTCAATCAGCATGGAAGCGTCAACTGCAAAGACATGCCGAGTCCACCATGATGCTGCATTTAAAAGGAAAATTATCAAGTGCGTGGAGACGAACAGAAATCTGGATGGATCACGGGTATTCAGAGTTCCTGAAACTTGCATACGGCACTGGCACACACAGAAGGAGAATATTTTCACCAGCAAAGCAACAAGGAAGGGTTTCAGTGGACCGAAGCAGGGCCACTTCACCGAAACAGAAGAGCTGCTCACGGAATACATGCAAGAGCAGCGCGCCACAGCGGCCTGTGAAAACCAATCTGCTCAAAGTAAGGGCGATGCAGTTAGCCCTACAGAAAAGGCTAATGCGGAGTGACTTCAAAGCGAGCAGGTGCTGGCTATCAAATTTTATGAAAAGAAAAGGCTTTTCTCTTCGAAGGCGGTCAGGGATATGCCAAAAATTGCCCGAAGAATATGAAGAGAAATTGCAGTTCTTAGCGGCACGTTTTGAAGTTATGCCATAGAAACGGCTACCACTTCAGACAGATTGGAAATGCCGATCAGACGCCACTCTACTTTTACATGCCTGCCACCACAACCGTTGAAAAGAAGGGGACGAAGCAAGTGTGCATTTTGTCTTCCGGCCACGAGAAAACTAAAGTCACCACAATGCTTTGTTACACTGCAGATGGCACAAGCTGCCCCCGTATCTTATTTTCAGACAGAAAACGCTCCCAAAAGGAATCGTGCTTCCAAGTGGCGTGACTGCATGCGCAAATGAAAGTGACCACGAACTTGGTTGCTGACTGGATTGATAAAGTTTGGCAGAAGAGACCCCACGGCAGTTTGGATCTGCGTGGGATGCTTGTGCTTGACACGATTCAGGTGCCACCTTGACCAGCACATCAAGGACAGGCTGGCTGCATACAACACTGACCTTGTCGTGATACCCGGCAGCATGACATCACAGCTCCAGCCGCTTGATGTTTGTTTGAACAAGCCAGTGAAAGATAAAATTCGGGCGCTGTACACCGAATGGCTTGTCAGTGGCTGCCACGAATTCACGCCCGCCAACAAAATGAAGCGTGCCTTGCTGCAGGACTTTGCTGGATGGGTGAAACATGCGTGGTGCACGATCCCGTTTGCCATGGTCAACAAGGCCTTTAAGAAGTGCGGGATTTCGAATGCCATGGACGGCACCGACGATGAAATGCTTTAGACTGTTGATAGCAATAAGGAGTTGTCTGATAGCGACGAGTGATATCTATTGCCCCACGTGACTCGTACTGGCGCAGTGAAAGTCTTGGCGACAAGGTACGCAGCTTCTATTTGTGTTTTTATTCATCGCAACTTTAGTGTATTGGGAATAAATCTGTTTTTTCCAAATGAGAGAAAACAGTATTTTTATATGAAAGCACAAGATGTGCGATATTGCACTCTTTTTTTTTTTCTTCTTTTGGTCAGGGAAAACAGGTGCACATTATAATCGAGGGTGCATTGGAATCGAGTAAATACGGTACTTGTGCTTAATAAATGAAATAAAGAAACGATAAATTAATGGAAATGAATGTGGATGAAAAAACAACTTGCCGCAAGTGGGGAACGATCCCACAACCTTCGCATTTTCTAGCGATGCTCTACCAATTGAGCTACTGTGGTGCCGTTTCCCCATGCACTTTCTTGGGTATTTATGTTTCCTAGTAGAGCCCTGGGAGTGTTAGCCACCGCCACCACTCACAGACCTTGGTGGCAGATGTGGAACATCCTTTCTGCCGCAGGCATCACGAGAATGTGATCGTTTTGGGTGAAGGCAGCCGGTCAATAAACCCACTCATGCTACCTGAAGGCATCAATGTTATCGGATTCGAGATCCTCGTTATGTAATAAACGAGAAGGAAGGGGGTTAAAACCGAAGGGCCTGATCTTTATTAGTCATATCATAAGAAGCCAACAAACATTGACACCAAGAACAACGTAGGGGAAATTCTTGTGCTTCATAAATGAAATAAAGAAACGATAAATGAATGGAAATGAAAGTGGATGAAAAAACAACTTGCCACAGGTGGGGAACAGTCCCACAACCTTCGCATTTCGGGTGGAAAGCTCTACCAATTGAGCTACCACGGCGCCGTTTACCCATCCACTTTCTTCGGTATTTATGTTTCCTAGTAGAACCCTAGGAGTGTTAGCCAGCGGCACCACTTTCATTTCCATTTATTTATTTTTTCTTTCATTTCATTTATTAAGCACGAGTGATTTCACCTATGTTGTCCTTGGTGTCAGTGTTTGTAGGCTTCTTATGATATGACCTCCTATCTTTGTCACGCATGGTAGTCAGCGTGCATAACCACCATATATTTTTATTTTTTTTCTCTCTTTGCTGTAAGCTCATCTTCATTACTTTTCAGAAGTCCTCACCATTATCAAACTTTGTTGCTCCAGTTACTGGGCATCAGTACCTTAGTGGCTCTGCCCTGATACCTGTGGTACTCGCATAGTTTACTAACTTCACGAAAGTGGCAGTATCTCTTTAGTATTTTAGTATGAAGGTGATGTGGAAGGCACTTACTGGGTATTGCAACATGTGTACATGTGTTCACCACCAAATCTTCATAGTTCCTGACAAAAATTGTTATTATTTCTATTCAACAAGATTTTCATTGTCTGTCTTACCAGTTTTTCAATAACTTTGGGCTTTATTATAGCAACAAGCTTCTGCACTTAAGAGTTTAATGATCTCCCTACTTCGTTAGAAAAGACGAGGCTTTCATGCTTCCTCATTTGCAATATGATTTAATGGCACACACATTGCCACATTCACACGTTTATGGCGCTTTTTCTACATGGCGTTTTACATACAAGAAACTTTTCCGGAGTCTCATAAGCAAAATCCTAGTTCAAGTATCTTCCATCTTTAAAAATGCTTCCACGGTAACTAAATTAAATTATTGCGTTTTAGGTGCCAAAACAACTTTCCGATTATGAGGAACTCTGGAAATTTGGACCACCTGGGGTCCTTTAATGTGCACATAAATCTAAGTACATGGGTGTTATAGCATTTCGTCCCCATCGAAATGTAGTCGCCGCGGTCGGGATTCGATCCCGCAATCTCGTGCTTAACAGCCCAACACCATAGCCACTAAGGAACCCCGGCGGATACTTCCACGGTAACGCCACCTAAGTAATGAATGGTGAAGCAAGTTTTAATTCACAAGAATAACTATGCACTAGTCTATGGCAAATGAAACATGTTCTTTCACAAGTCTGTTATTAACTGCAGAAGCATCCACGTACAATCCACTGATGGTCAAAGAAAAATGAAAAATTAACCTTGGCAATAAAAGATTACCTATGTGCATGAATATTGCCGCATGCATAATTATTACATGTCTGCAAAGCCCATAACACTTTGAGAGTTTTTGTTTTCCTGATGGCCAAAGGCTAATTAATAGCAATTAAACCACCATTAAAATATATAAAAGAACTTAAAAAGGTACATTTGAACGCATACTTAAGCACGCTTGCTTTTCTCGAACTTCATATAAAAAGAATTTATATACCATATTTTCCGGACTACAGTACATGGACTATATAAGTGAGTACATGTGCGAAACCTCGTTGCAAATTGTGCAACACATTCTCATGCAATTTCCTAGACGTGCAAAACACAAGAAAAGTTGCAATGGCACCAAAAAGATGTAGAGCCTTCACAGCATCATTCAAGCTAAGTATAGCCGAGTGTGTGCAAGAACTGAAGTCCTGATTCTGAAGATCCTGAAGGCAATGAAGTGACTGACAAGGCGTTCGTCGAATCTGACATGCTTGACTTATTTTTGTTTTGAGAGCCCCAGCAAGAGTGATTTTGAGGGCAGTTTTAGGATTGACTATTACAATGTGCAGTCTATACACAGTCTAGTGGCTAACAATAAAAATATTTGCTTCTCTACTGTATACTAGTTCGTCCCTGTAGACTATACAGCCGATGCGGGCTATAGTCTGGAAAATATGGTACCTAGTACCAAAATGCCAGTGTGCGCCTTCAATATATTAACTGTGACAGCATTTAAAAGCTCAAAAATTGGCTTGTTGTGTCCCATGTGTCCATTCTATGTCAACAGCCTCTGTCATCTTCAAATTGTCGTTCTACGCCATCAGGCCACCATCACAACTGGGATTCGAATTCGTGCTCCGGCGGCAATGTGCAACTATGAGCTGGATGTGCTTGCCATTGTGCTATTATGCAGCTCTGACACTTACTAATTTGTGCAATGTTTTGCACCCCACACAGACTCATAGCAGTGGGGTCTGTGCTTGTATTTTAGAGTCGAAAACAGGCCATACTGTAGTGTGCACATCACAAAGTACATGGTAGTAGTTATAACTCTACACTGACTATGAGAGCAGTGGCATCAGTGCATGTGTTTCGGAGGCCACAATAGGCAATACAGCGGTGGATGAGGACAATATGTGTGCATAAAATAAAAGCTGTTCTCAAGAAAATGGAAATTTACTGGAACAGCCTGCTGCTGTCACAGTAAATGAGTTCAGTGCTAGAAGTATCACTGAAGTGTGCATATGCGGTCCATGCCTGTTACAACGAATACAGATACAACATACTTTTGGATATAACAGACCATTCTTCTCACTTAGTTTGGTATGCCTATATGCTTTCACTAGTGTTTCTCCCCTCCTCTTCTTTTCCAGGCAGGCTGACAGCACAAATGCAGCATGCCACATGCCATCAAAATTTGGTATTAAACAACCAGCTTAAGAAGCGACTCTTACACGGCTGAATGCTGTTGCATACCTGGCGACAAGCAGACGACAAAAGAAGAACGTAGCAGTCTCATTGCAAAAACATGTTGCGCATTTCTCGTATGCGTGATAAGTGTTGCAAACTTAAACAGCCCCTCACCAGGCCACAAAGAAAATTTCAGTTATATGCTGGAAATTATTACATGCCCCCTAGGGAGCGTTCCACCACAAGTATTTTTCAAATTGGTTCATTAATAGCTGAGATGTAAATATTTCAGTGCAGCACGCCCACAATTCCAGGAGACGAGCACCACCACCAACATAATATACTCTCTCCACTTGTCCCGTCTAGCCTCTGCAAGCGAAATTCCTTCCCTGCGTTCTCCCATACCAGAACTTAAGGATCGCTTAATACATACATCACAGGACCCGCCTTTTTTTTTTTTTCTTTTCTCTCCCTCCCTTTCTTGCTGCGCGGCGCACTTCCACTGATGGTTTCATGTGCGAGCTGTTGCGTTTGTCTCGTTTCGTGAAGCGCACAACATTGCACGCTGTGCACGAGAACACCTGACTAGTGGTACAAGTCAGTGCTACACAAACACTGAGGCAGACACAAGCAGATCACAGAGAATGATCCTGCGCTGGAACACAGTAGCAATTGACAGTTTCATTGTCTGCGCGCATGACTTAACGATGTGGGAACAAGGAGACGAAACGGAAGTACATCTCTCTTGCTATGGTACAAAGTAAAACAAAAACACAGACATTAGGTTTGTGTGTTTCATTATTTCTCTAAACTTTATATTCGTCTTCTGAGGCAACAGATTACATAGTTAACAGATGTTGCATTGATTAATTCTCAAAGTCACATGTCACTATGAGCAACAACACAGCATATTTATGTACGTAGGCGCACTTGCGCATACATGTCACCTCTCCGGCTGGGAGTGCGGCGCCCATGAGGAAAAGGGCGAACAGCGCTTGGCTTGAAAGTTCAGCTCTTTCTGCGGCCTGTTGCAATGTAATACTTAGCAGACACAATCGTTAGCTCACATTATATGCACTGCGTTTGTCAGCTCAAAATGGCCAGACATGGTGAGGGGCCCTTTAAGCTTCAAGTGGTCATCACACTATGCAGTTGTCGCAGTACACTGTACAGTTTCAATCGTGGTTTGGGCCGTCATCTGAGGCACGTTGGTTTTCCTTTGTTTTGCTGAAGTCAAAGGCGATTTCTCATCGCCCATTTAATGGTTTTAGGCTGTTAAGATCATTTGATGGTGGATTAGCGAAGTTATTAGGTGTTTCAATCTAGGATGACGGTGCCTGTATGGCAAAGAAAACAAAAAGTTCTTGTTCATGCTACTATGATTCAAGAGTGTACAATGAGTGCAGCATGAATGTTCCTAAGTTCCTAAGAACATGGCTATGAAATAAAATGTAGATGAAGTTTTACTCTCTGAATAGCACTTTTGGAATCTGGCTTCTTTTCTCTCTTAAGTGCAGTTCCCTGCAACTTTAACCATTCATACTTTTTTTTTTCAAGTAATCATTGTGCCATGATATGCATAGGCAAAATTTAGCAAAAGCCTAGATAAACTCAGTGGCTGATCTGCTAATATAACTGCATTAACAGGCTGTAGACTACAGATATTGAGAGCTTCATGTGAATAGCTTGTGCAAATTGAAATCTAAATAGCTTGTGCAGTAAACGCATTCAAATTCATTTAGCAATTGTTGAACATCAACTTTTATTTAACAACGTCCAGCAAGCGAATGTCCAGTCGCAAGTATCTGCAGGGTGAGCTGAAGCAAGCAACAATTATTTATGCGCACCTATATGTGGCAAGTGACATACAGCGCAACCGTCTGTAGTGGGAGCTGAAGCACACGACAGACGAGATGTACGCAGCGACTGCGGCCAGCAACACCGCAGTGAAAGAAATGCGCCATCTCTAACGGTTGGCACAGAGCAAATAAGAGTGTCACCACCTGTACAACAAGTGGCAAAACTGTAGCCTCGCCACCGCAAGAAAGGAACACTTATCAGACCAGTCAGCTGTTGTGATTTTTTATTTTATCTTACTCCGTGGTCTGCATGGTGCATATACAATGTAGCTTGCTATGGCATTGCGTGCACGCTGCTGTGCAGTGCATGCAACTACTTCCAGCCACTTGGAAAATCTGTGAAAATATGCTTTTCCGTAAGGGAGGATGAGGCACTTCATAATATTTTTTTTTTCTTGACTGAAATGTGCACAGTTAATGTATTTTTACCAGCTGATTTCAAAAATGCAATTTTATTGTTTCTATAGTGAATATACCTACCTTATTATATCCAAAACAGGATGTTCTTTGTTTGGAGCCTAATTAGCTAATTAACAGCAACCTGCACGGTAACGTACAGCACACAGTATCTATTGTGAATTTCAGTGTGTCATAAGCTATAAATCATTGTTTTATGCCATTTTGAAGCAACGTTATTGGTTGTCAAGCTTATTCATAAAATATGCCCACCTTGATAATCGAAAAATATCAATATGGGCAATTTCGATTCTCTATATAATGCAGTATTTATTTTTTTTATACCTTCTTGTCCATAGAATCTCAATATAACAAAAAGTGTTTGTACAAGATTTCAATGTTAAGAAATAACGCTGCCACCGCAAGGAACTACCAAGGTAGTAAATGGAAACTTTATTGTCTTTTAATTCGGATTGTCAAATGGTTGATTTATATGCAGCTGCTTGCACACACACCTCTGAAATAGCACGGCCCACGAGTGAGATTGACCACTAAAGTGGAGCAGCATCAAATTCCAGGTGCGATAAGATCCTATCGCAACCGGCATGCTGTATGCTTGATGTGCAAGTGAAAGCATGCAACAGTAAGCCGATAAGGATTGTGGCTTGATGAATGCAGTCTTCCTGCACGAGCAAGGGGAAAGGGAGAAGGGGAGCAAGCTTGTGGTAACGCGATCAAGCGAGAGAGGACAGAGGAAGAGCTGAGCGCATACATGACCCTTGCACTTTATCTTGGAGGTAATCTGTCGCAGGTGCAAAAAAGACTGGGCAAGCCAAATTGGCTGATAGCATCCTCCCACTGTGGGCGACGCCATCACCCGTGGCGACAGAGTGGACACGAAAGCTATGCAGACTTCGTTTCCCACCATCGATGTAAAGATATCACTGACACGGCATGAAACCTTATCCTTGGTCACCGACACTCAATTTCAACAAAATTAATTTTTTTCTCATTCAAGTTTGCTTTTTATGATTACTCAATAATATGAAATATATTGAGGCCCCTGATGCGAAAAGAAATTTGTCGGCAAGTGTACGTATTTAAAAAAATGATTGAATTTCAGTATAATGAAATTTCTATATCAAAAACAAACTGCCAATCTTACTGACTCTGTTATATTGAGGTTTAACTGCACTTACAAATCCAATTTGTCATAATCTTGCTTTCTGTACATGGCTCTGATTAGAGTGCAAATGTTTTACCAGGAAAAGTTTGCAACATCTGGTGTGTATTGAATGAAAGCAAGGTACCACCAATATTACAATTGATCCTGGACATTATGCATTATGTACAGTTACGATCAATATGAAAGGGAGCATCTAAATTTTTTCAAATGCTACTGGAGCTAAACACACACACCCTCCATAAAGGTGTTCAATAATACTAAAAGTTCAACAGGAAAACTTTTTTGTATCAGGCTCCTAGATTTGAATGCATGCGTCATGAGTTAACATGCTTTTTTTTTTATTTGCTGCTCCCTTTAATACTGATGACAACTGTACGTTCTGCTGAATGTTTACAAGTTAATCACTTTTTAAACATCACACAGTTTTTTTAACTATCTTGAGAGCTAGTTCTACATATTCAGAGAATGTTTCCAGATTATATATCAGTACAGAAAAATGTAGGTGGCTGTGTTCACTATCAAGATACACTTTTTCAATCACAACTAGCAGGAATGTACAAGAAACAGTCGGACTGTAATCACTAACCCTGGCAGTTGTGTCCGACACCTTGATAATGGGCTCATTCTTGCGCAAGTCCCAAACAATGCATCGCGCTGGAAAGGTAGAGGCCAAGATGTGCTGCACTTGCCGATTCCATGACAGGCAGCTGATATCTTCATTTGGCTGTCAAATAAAACAGTATTAGAGACCAGGCATGCTTCAGCCATTGTTGAAAGCTGGGCATTTTGGTTACTGGAATGGCGAAACCCATTAACAGCTTTCATTGGATAGGGCAACAAGCATGAGTGGACAGGACAGGTGCTGGACATAAACTGACTGACTGACTCTGCTGAGCCTTTTTTGGCAAACTGCAGCCCCCATAATAACTAAAGGTAAATTAGTTTTGTAGTTTATAAAACTTGAATAAAGAAACAGTAATATTATGCTTACGCGTTCCAGAAAATTGGCAGAAAGTTCACTCTAGCCCACTGACACTGTATTGCACAAAGTGTTGAACCAGTCCCACCCAGAACATGCATATCTTCTTAACACGTGCCGATGTTGGAGTGTTGCCTTCCAATCAACACTGTTTGTCTTCGTGCGGTGTCACGTCACTAGCTTATTAAACCGAGAGCAAGGTGCTGACATTACAGGCTTTCGAGTTAAGATACCACATACTACCATGGAGGACGGAAATACCTAAGAGGCAGCATTGCGCAATATGACTGAAGCCAAACAAGTCAACCCAACTTGTGATTGTCTTGTCAGAGTGCACGGTAGGTTATAGCACTCCTGCTCTACAGACAGAGCTACAGTAGGGCATCTCAATGAGTGCACATAGATTGAAAACTTCCGGTAACCAAACAGGCTCGGCACGATGAGCCTCAGCTATCACAAGTTTCGTCCAAAGCAAAGGGAATAGCTTCATGGAGAGCTTGCTAGCCAAAGCTGGCTACATGATGTGATGCTCACTTCTACTTCATTACCTTCCACCATGCAAAATACACTGCATACAGTATCCAAAAGTAACAAGTAATATGGCAGACTAAGAATAGCCATTTCCCCACCTGAGATTTGGCCCCAGGAGTCATAGGTGCATTAGGACTATTAAGGTCCCAGATGAAGATTTCTGAATCCGTTGACCCTGAAGCCAGAAGGTTTGCCTAGAAAAGATAGTACATGTTTTCAATGCACCAGTTCCACACAGTTATCATGCACACTGAACAAGATTTCCTTCTCTTGCTATTGAACTACATACACCTAAAAGGATTATGCAACCAGTTCAAAGCATATGCCCTCGGTGCACATTTTCCCATATATTTGCTCATGTATGGCCCGCCATCGTGTAAGGCCCGTACCCCCAGTTTGGAGTGCGACTATTTGGAGAAAAAAGAAGTTTCACTAGGTATCACACACCATACTCGCATGCTGGTTAATTCCCACAAGCCACTACAAGATGGCACTAGTCCCATGTCTAAAAAATTGGTCGGCAACTATAAATGTGCTCATAGTAGGCCACCAGTGGTTGCATTTATTTGCATAGCAGTCCAAGTTCAAGACTTTAATGAGTAGCCATAAGCGTGCCTCATCTAAAGGCCGTACCCAGTAAAAATTCAGAAAAAAAGGTGTGGGCCTTGCATGAATAAATATGGTAATCATTCGCGTGCTCTTGAGAAACTAAGGCTTAGTACCACAATTATACTGTCAACAGCTACCTAAAAAAGCTTAACAAAAGGAGAGTGAATATTCCTGTGTCAGTGCACTTTTAAGAAAAGTTTGCACCCATTGGGGCTTATCTTGTCCGTCAACAATGATCATCAGCTATCTCATGTGCATTGCCTTTGAAACTGCACTCTCAGTACTTTTTTGGGGTCACAAATAGCAAGTGCACATTAGTGTGACATAGCGTTCCCGACAAGAAAGTAGCAAGTGCCAAGTGTTAAAGAAATGAAACGTGCACAAGATCAGATAACTATTGTTGAAATGCAAGGTAAGTAACAAAGGGTATAAGAATTTAACTTTAGACTGTACTTCTTTATGCAGCACTATATACCACCTTCTAGCAGCAGGACTGGCAGAAGCCACAGCTGCTGCGATGACACTCTCTGCACATATCTCTAGCAGCATCACAGAGCATCAGTTTTGTTTTTGTTTTTTTAATATATATTTTGCTAGAACATTCAAAATTTGCTAGAGTCGAGAGGATTCCAAACTTGGCTCTGCATACCAAGTTTCACAGACAGCATCTAAGGATTCTGTCGATGACCGTATCTGAGTAAACGTGCCTCTTTCTCCTTCTTCCCTTAATTTTCACAATTTTCTTGATTTAGAGAAGTAATCTTGCACTGCAGTTTGTATTAAGCAGCATTCACACATCAAATGCACACTTAGGCACTCTTAAAGAAGACTCAAATGCGACGACTCGCAAGATGTATCACCATGCGATATGTGAGATCATGTCAGTGCCTGTGTTCAGGGCATTCAGTTATTGCATGTGGGAATGCCCCGGCACATGTAAACCAGAACAGATGCGAGCTTCTCCAAGTCAACAGAGACAGCCAGATCTAGTTCTGTCTGGTCAATTCTTGTGGAGAAATAATAACAGAATACCTTAAAATTTTAAAAATTCTGCAGTTGAAGGCAAGTACTACTAAAATTTGGTTTAAAAAATACTGAAAATCGTTTTACTACTGAAGGTGTTGACTGCTTAATGAAAATTTAGACTTCATTGAGTAAGGATGCTGTGAACAAACCCTGTGCTCTATAGTCGCAACCTGTGCCACAAACAAAATGAAATGTAGTATATATTGACACGTGCATTCTATGCAGACGACAACGACGATGAGGGCATTAACAGACTCCGGCTAGTGCGTTACTGAGATTGAGCGAGGACAAAGAAGACGTGCCTCTGTTCTGTTTGTTTCTGAACAGCTTGTCCTGTTGTTCTTGAAGAACGTCTCCCTGTCTTCTGTCAGCGTTGTACCGCGACACTGGTGGAGGTGCGGGGCACTGAGTTCACCTGATGCTCCGGAGTCCTTCTGGGAGTTGTTCATCTAGCCCGGATGTATTGTCACCAGTTACGACACCTGTGCATCGCTTTAGTCGTGGAGTGCTAGGCCTTGCCCCGGAGTTCTCTCTTCTTCAACCAACTCTCTCCAGGAGCTGCACACATCTTGCAATGGCTGAAACCAGCCCCCCGCAAGAACCCCAAAGCAACCGGTTTCCCAGTCCACAACAGGTAACCGTTCTGCATCTGCTGGTTCCTGATTGCTATCGCGGTGCAGTCTTCGAAGACATTGAAGACTGGCTGGACAAGTATGAACGCGTTGCACAGATTAACCAGTGGACTGAGCAGAAAAAGCTCTCGCACGTCTATTTCGCCCTCGACGACAGTGGCCATACTTAGTACGAGCACCATTGAGCTAGCCTAACGACATAGAATGACTTTTAGCAGAAGATCCTGGATACTTTTGCAATTGCCGACCGACGCAACCGTGCCCAGCAGATGATGGAGCTACAGGTGCAACAACCTAATGAGTCGGTCGCAATGTTCGCTGAGGACATGGCCCACCTCTTTCGTAAAGCCCACCCGAATACGACTGAAGATAGGAAGTAGTGCTACCTCAAGCGAGGTGTAAAAGAGCAGTTGTTCGCGAGGCTTATGCGGAATCCACCAGTCACCGTCGCTGATTCTTTATCAAAGAGGCTACAGCTATTGAGCGCGCCCTTCATCAACGGTGCAGGCAGTACGATCGACTGTCCACCAGCACCACAATCAATGCCGCTGCAGGGACTGCCGAGTATCAGAACCCCCTGCGTGAATTGATCAGAGAGTTCATCAGAGAGGAAGTGCAAAAGATTCTGACACTGACATTGGATAGACCCGTAGCATGAATCGCTGAAGTGGTGCGCAATGAAATCGGGCAGGCATTCCCGGCAGCCGATCTTCAAGACCACCAGTGTCCCATGAGTTGCGCCACTGCTGTCAGATGTCCACCACCCATTACAACCACATCGCCGTACCACTCCTTGGTCACCGCCGCAAGAGGAGGCTTCGAGACGCGCACCCATTATGCCACTGCAGTAATACCACTAGCCGTCGTTCACTGCACCTTGGTCAACACCGCAAAACGACGCTACAGGATGGCTGCAATTTCGGAGAACCGGCGTATGGCGCACCGTCAATAGGCGGCCACTCTGTTTTCATTGCGGAGGCGCCGGCCACATTTCACGTCATTGCTAGCATCACGACACATCATTTCGACCTCATCGTCCGTGGTCCTATGGTCGACGTGCAAATGTCGATTCCATGCTACACCACAATCACGCTGCTTTTCAGGGACCTCCAATAGCACACCCAAATGACGAATCCGTGCCCAATGATAGGTCCGATTTCGGTCATCGGTCGCACTATCCAACCCCTCCACGTCAGATGGCTTCACCTACCGGATGTATTTTTGCTGACCTTCGAGGACAAAGGTCGCCCAGCCCACGCCGGGGAAACTGAAGGCGACGACCTCGGGGGGTAAGGTTGCAGGCCCGGCACAAGACAATGAAAAGCCCCCAACACTCCCGCTGCAAAACGCTGTGAAGCCATTAAACACCGAAGAAATTGTGAGCGCCAATGTTGATGTTTTCATGGATGGGCAGCCGGTGACAGCGTTAGTCGACACTGGTGCAGACTTCTTTATAATGAGTCAGGAACTCCTCCGCCGTCTGAAGAAAGTAAGACGCCATGGACGGGACCTCGTGTAAGGACGGCAGGTGGCCAATTACTGATGCCTACTGGAAGATGTACTTCTGGAATTAACATCGGGGATTCTTTCGTGGCCACTTTCATCGTTCTTCCTGTGTGCTTTGAAGATTTGATTATTGGAATTGATTTCCTGAAAGAATATGGCGCCATAATTAACATCCCGGATCGCATGGTGACGTATTACAAGAGCCCCGGTTTAATACACTGCTTATCGCCACAACACCACTCCTTTCGTCTAACAGAAGATGACGTTGTCATCTCACCTCAATCATGTACCCTTGTTTCGTTAGCATGTGACATACCGTTTCATTGTGAAGGAGTTGCCAACCAAAGAACCACATTGTTGTTCACTCATGGTATCTCGGTCGCATGAGGAAACACAAATGTCACCGACAAGCGTACAAACAAACAGAACAGAGGCACGTCTTCTTCGTCCAATCTCAGTAACCCACTAAACGGAGTCCATTAACGCCCCCATCGTTGTTGTCGTCTGCATAGAATTCACCCGTCATTTGCTACAAATGACGCGTGCACAATTCCTTAAAAGAGTATCGCCCCGATGCCAAACCAGAAATGTCACTCACGGAAGTAAGAGTCTCTGGCATAGTTATTCGCTCACATACGGCTTAATGCAGACAACGTGCACAAGTTCAGGACAGTGTGTGCGGTGCCGCGCACAATTGGGACTATCGGAAATGACCTCGTGCGTGACATCACTGACTCGCTGCAATACCCGATAAAGTCCGAAGTATCGCCTTAACAGTTTCTCAGAGAGCTCGGTTCTGAATGGGTGTCCAAACCCAAACTCTGTCGCCGACTTCATAGCTTACTATTCTACAGTGAAGATCATAGTGGCCTGCGTCATAGTCTTGCTGCTGGCAGATCCGCAAGCGCGCGAGCTGCCAAGCCTCTTCTGCGCGTTGCGTAAACACATCAGCGTCCGTGTCAGTGTCATCATAGTAATGTGGAAGCATCGCATCCAACATCGTTCGTACATCCCGTCCGTGAACAAGATTGAACGGAGTCATGCGCGTCATCTCTTGTTTCGTTGTGTTATACACAAAGGTGATATGAGGTAGGATGTCATCCCAATTTTTATGTTCAACATCCACGTACATTGAGAGCATGTCTTCAATTGTTTTGTTTAGGCGCTCCATTAATCCATTGGTTTGTGGATGGTAGGCGGTTGACTTCCGATGAGCCGTTCCACTTAGCAGCAAGACATGATCTAAAAGTGCAGCCATGAATGCCGTTCCTCGGTCTGTTATTACGACAGTTGGTGCGCCGTGTTGTAGCACAACACGCTCAATGAAAAAGCGCACCCCCTCGGCTGCTGTGCTTCTCTGGATTGCCTTTGTTTCAGTGTAACGCGACGATAACAAAGCGATTCCTTGCAGCAGAAGTAGGAAGTGGGCCCAAAATATCCATTCCAATTTGATCAAATGGTCTTCGAGGAATTTGGACGGGTTGTAGAAGGCCGGCTGGTTTCGTCGGAGGCGACTTGCACCTCTGGCAGTCGAGACAAATGCAAATGTGATGTTTCACAGCGGTGGTAAGTCTCAGCCAGTAGTAAGTTTGCTGCAGTCTGGCCAATGTTCGTGTGTAGCCTAAGTGACCAGAAGTCACCTTGTTGTGACAGGCTTGAAATACTTCCATCGTACGAAGTGCTGCAGGAATGACTAGCAGATAGGGGGATCCAGTCGGAGAAAAGTTTCTTTTGTAAAGGACTTCAGCCCGTAAACAAAATGATAACAGTACTCACGCGAAAACTCTAGGTGGTTTCGCAGATCTTCCCTCTAAGTAATTGATTAGTTCAAACAACTCGGGGTCGTCCTGTTGTTACATGATGGCGGATGTGTCCAGAATACAAAGAAATGCTAAATCTTCTTCAGGTGGAGCAGGTGACTATCGGCGATCGAGACAGGCAGTCAGCATCCGTATGCAGTTTCCCAGACTTGTACATGACAGTCATGTCGAACACTTGCAGCCTTAGGCTCCAACGCGCCAGTCGTCCAGAAGGATCTTTAAGGTTCGTCAACTAACAGAGTGAATGGTGGTCGCTGATAACTGTGAAGTGGCGGCCATACAAATATGGACAAAACTTCATAACCGCCAATACCACAGCGAGGCCGTCTTTCTCAGTTGTGGAGTAATTAGCCTCTGCGCATGACAGTGTTCTACTTGCATAGGGTGGCACTCTCTGTGTCCTCCTGCTGCTGCACAAGAACAGCTCCCAAGTCAACACTGCTGGCATCAGTGTAGAGCAATGTAGGAGCGGTCTCATCAAAGTGAGCAAGCAACTGGAAGTGCCTGGAGATGTTGCCACAAGTCGTTGAATGCACCTTGCTCTTCACCGCCCCATACAAAAGCAATGTCATCTCTCGTGAGGCAAGTTAACGGCGATGTAATGTGAGCAAAGTCTGCAATAAACCGCCGGTAATAGGCACAGAGGCCGAAGGAGCGCCTGACAACTTTTTTATCGGATGGAATGGGAAACTGTGCAACGGCGGCAATTTTTGGGGGATCCAAGCAGACACCTGCGTGGCTGACGACGTGACCAAAAACTGGAGTTCCGCAAAGCCAAAGTGGCACTCTCCGGTTTCAGGGTAAGGCCGGCCGAAAGGATAGACTGCAGAACCGCTTCAAATCGTTCGAGGTGTTCTTCAAATGTTGCAGAGAACACGATGACATCAACGAGGTACACTAAGCAGGTTTTGCATTTCAGGCCTGAAAGCACAGTGTCCTTGAGGCATTGGAACGTGGTAGGAGCAGAGCATATGTCGAAAGGCAAGACCTTAAATTCGTATAGACCGTCTGGTGTCACAAAAGCAGTTTTTTCACGGTCTCTCGGGTCTACCTCGATTTGCCAATATCAACTTTTTAAGTCCACTGAAGAGAAATAATGTGCATGTCGAAGCCTGTCGAATGAATCGTGTATATGGGGAAGGGGGTACACGTCTTTCTTTGTCACCTGATTTAGTTTTCGGTAGTCAACATAGAAACACAAGCTGCCGTCTTTTTTCTTCACTGGAACTACAAGAGATGCCCAGGGACTCATTGATGCTTGGATTACGTCGTCTTCAAGCATTTTTGTCACTTGTTGTTGTATGGCTTTACATTCTCTGGAAGCAACACGATAAGGATTTTGGTGAATTGGGTCTTGCCGTATTCTCTGTAATTATTCGGTGCTTTGCTAGGGGCGTCCGACCGACGCTAGATGTCGACACAAAGCAGTTGTTGAATTTGGCCAGTAGCGTAAGAAGCCGTTCTCATTCGTGCGGCGACAAAGCAGTGCTGACGTCAAGTACAGGAGCTGGGTCTATCGTAGGTGCTTCTTCGAGTAGTGAACAGCAGCCGCAGAGATCCATTACACCGCCAAAATAAGCCACAGCCGGGCCCT
This sequence comes from Dermacentor albipictus, assembly GCF_038994185.2. NCBI lineage: Eukaryota > Metazoa > Arthropoda > Arachnida > Ixodida > Ixodidae > Dermacentor > Dermacentor albipictus. The sequence continues at coordinate 37,351,854 of NC_091821.1, forward strand.
TTGGAAGGCGCCGTTGCTCTGTGTTAAAATTTCTTAGCAACAATATAAAAGTTTGTAAATTAAATATTCACATAATGGCGGCCTAAATTCCTGTTGCCATTATACATTCGTTCTTCGAGTTGGTGGCACTGCTGCGGGTAGGTCCAAATAATAGAGTGGTTATGAAAAATAAAGCAGGTGAAAATCGCGGCAAGTGTATTTGTATTCTTCAGAAAACGGTTTTGCCCTATATTTATTGCACACAAATAAAGATTGCAGTGTTACTGGTGCCAATACGACAATTGTAAAGAAGTTCTGAAAATCTGGCATCTTACAAAAAAATAAAAGGCTGGAAGGTATGAAGAGGGCAGATGTGTGAATGTTCGCATGCAACTTTCGATCCACACACACCAGCATTGGTAAAGTGCGCTTTCTGTAAAGGCTGTCTTGTTATCAAGCTTTTTCACTTTCAACCTTATAAAAGACGTAACAAGTGCACTATTCACCACAGCTGTATGATACAGGCTGGTGAAGTTCCTTAAGGTTAGGAAGGTTTAGAGTATGCTGGATAAATATTTTGCGACTCTACTAAATTAGGGAAAAAAAATGCCAGCAAGCAAAAAGCTCAAGTTCATTGAGTAAGCTTATATATGTAGGCCAAGCACCAATCTGTGTGCTAGCAATTTCACAAATATCAGAATGGAAAAAAGAACCACCACACCAGTGAGTCTAGCGACTAATAAAGCAACTATAGTATGTTCACCTCATCCCATGCCCCAGGACTTCCTCCACCTACCAAGTCTCTGGCCCATTTCAGCAGTGCCCCTAACACCACAAAAGGCAACAAAACTCGAAAAAATTTTATTAAAAAAATGTGCTCAAAGCCCATGAGTTTGTTTCTTTAGAGTTACCAACCAGAGAGTGTTGACATCTAGAGCAGCTATACTGCTGTCAATGCATACTTTGAAATTAAAATTCTGCTAGCCTGACACAATGAGTGCGAGCTTCAAAGAGTTTTGATATTTATTTAGCATCTATATCAGCTGCTTCAACTCAGTCCAAGTGTCCTCTGACGAAAGCCTAGAATTCAGAGTTGCATCAAGGTATACGCCATTCTTATTCTTAGTCCTCAACATTTTTTAGGACCATTTATATTCTGCGCAAAGTTCTATCAAACACTAATAATCATTTAAACTCTGCTAACAATCCACTATGATGACCTACTTCACTGTAACCACCAAGAGAGAGCTTTAGCAAGTCCCCAAACGTAATACCCTTTGCGGAATACCAGGTTACCAGAGGCATAGACTACAACACCAAAGCTGGCAGTGACATCTTCCAACTTTTTTGTCCAACCACAACGCATTAGACATGTTTTAACATTACATGTGTGTTCATGTTGAAGAAAAATAAAAAAGGCTATGTGCTAATGATTACGCCCCTGCTGAAACTTTTCACCAGCACTGAAGCAGAATATGGTTGGTTACTGCAATATCTGTGTGCCATAGTTGTTGATCTTTGCACCACCAGGTGGTGCCACTGACCTGGTCGCTAGCGCTTAGATTTTCGAGAAGCCAGTATTGCACAAGGGGCAATACATTCAATTACATTTTAAAACCATCTATCATTTGCAAAAAATGAATTTTAGCAGCTAAATAGGTCTAATATCTGCCAGGATATAGTAGTAGCAGAAAATTAACAAAGATGGCAATGCTGCTCAGCACCGAAATAGAAGAGGGTGCCCTTGCCGAGGCACCATAATACATTTTTTCAGAGTCCACAGCTGCAAATGCAAATGCTCTGCTGAAGGATATTTTGCCACACTCAACACCATGAGCTAAGCATGATTTTGAACACAAGTATGACATGCTTATAACCACTGAACACAGCCACAATTATATACTTGCAGCCTATGACATTCTGCTCATTGTTAAAACAGAAAAGATGACCTTGCGATGCATACTATGGTTCACAACATGAGAAAGCAGAAGTCACGAGACTTACTTTTCCAAAGTTAAAAACAGAAATACGAGCGAATGCAATAAGTTCAGAGAGTTCTGTCACAGCTGCATTCAAATCAAAGTGGTCAAATCATTCAACAACACAAAGCAACACACCTGAAATGTGTTGAAATCAAGTGCGTAGACAGGGCCTGTATGCTTGTTCTTTTGGCAGACGAGTGCATTCTCTCCCTTTGTGAGTTTTGCTGGGTCATACACGAGCAGGTTACCAGCATCAGCACCTCCAACAAGTACACCACTGGGCATCTCGCCATCTGATATCCCGTGGCAGCCCCAGGCGATCTTATGAAACCTGAGCACATTGCAGACAGCACTCAGAGGCAGAAGCAAAATTGAAGCTGCACTTTTTAAAAATATTTGTGAAGCAACCAACGAATGCCAATAACAGGAAGCAATAGCTTGGCTGTTCCATAAATACAAAGATTAAACAAGCGACTAAGGTCAGGGCAAGCATACTGCTGTGTTGTCCTCCACTTAGCCTTGTTTTATCCTTGTGTGGCAATTATCCTTCAGTACACCTATGGGCAAGAACACACTAACCACAAGCTCACCAAAAAAACAATTTATTTGTAGTTTAGAGGCATAAAACGAAATTGACAAGTGCACTAGAAAGTTCCCAATGCCAAGTTTGGACTGCAGTCATCAATTTCAAGATACATTCATAAGAGAAGAAAATCAGCTTTACCAAGGAATGCCTGATCCGTATGTATGTGCCTTACATATTTCTGTACATCTTCTCCTACTTCCATAGAAATGTAAGACATCTCTGCCTAGCCTTAAATTCATGGCACCTTATAGCAAAATGAAAGGCAAGAAAAGTGAACACAGAATGTGAGAAATTATCTGGGTCTCCATGCTACACACCAATCATCCCCACATCATTCTGCATGTTACACATTTACAAAAAAATTCACAGTAAAAAAGCCGTATTTTTAACAGGTTTACATTTACAAACATCAAGACAAACAAATATGACAATTTCTGGGACTAACAAATATGCATTATATACACTAAGTTAATGAAATACCTATGTGAATTTTATACAGCATACAGTTTTTTGAGACACAGAGCACTGGAAAAAAAAAAAGTATTATACATCATATGACAACCGATATCAATACAAAAGTGTGAGTGAACTCCTGCGTTACTTGCAGAAAGGCAAAAATCCAAATGGGACAGTAAAACATGCAACAGTATACTGAAGCCAACAAATAATATTTGAGGTTAATTATTTCCACATAATACTTGCGAACATGAAAGTTTTTTTTTTAATTTAATATGGCTGGAAATTTTATATGGAGCTCTGTAAAAGAGCACAAGTTTGTGAACAATGAGAGTTTCACAGATAAAGATTATGCATCTGTAAACCATTTACGCAAGAAATAGGGACTGTTGTTTTCAGGTAAAACCTGACTGCTGACAATTTCTCTATAAGAACTTGGTTAAACACAGTATATCTACAAAAATCTGCAGCCATGAAATCCCGGAGGCACTACAGAAAGGTATCTATTGACTGTTTGATGACTATAAACATCTTTTAACCATTGACAACAGGCACAGGCTCACTCCAGAATGAGTCTGAACCTTTTCCATTCATAGAAAGTCCCTAGGGTCCAAAGTGACCATATGTCATATTGGCATGACTGTAACCTACACTATCCCATGCTAGCAAATGCTGCTCCCACCACAGTTGCACATTTGAAGTGGCACGACTCATGCTCAAGTAAAATATACAAAATTCTCCACTTTACAGTTAAGTGCTTGTAAAAGATGACTACCGCTGGCATGGACAGAAAAATTATGCTCATGGTAATGACAAACATATATTAGCAAATGCTAGTGATCATATCATAAGAAGCCAACAAACAAAGACTCCAAGGACAACACAGGGGAAATTACTTGTACTTACTAATTGAAATAAAGAAATTATAAATTAATGGAACTAAAAGTGGATGAAGAAAGAACTTGCCGCATGTGGGGAACGATCCCACGTCTTCACATTAGGTGTGCGACGCTCTACCAATTGAGCTACCGCAGCACCGTCTTCCCATCTCCTTTCTGGGGTACTTATGTGTTACTACTAGAACTAACCCTAGGAGTGTTAGCCAGCGCCACCACTCACAAACCTTGGCAGCGGATGTGGAACATCCTTTCTGCCACAGGCTGTCACGAGTACGTGATCTTTTTGGGTGAAGGTAACTGGTCAAAAAACCCACACATGCTACCTGAAGGCATCAGCATTGCCAGATTCGAGACATGAGTGGCGCAGAGTAGAGTGAAAACGAAACCTTTTGACCACCCACATCGTCGTCGAGGATAATTTCAATGAGTTCTTTTTACTAAAATTGAAATAGAACTGGACAAGTAGCTTTTTATTTCGTCTTATCATGCAGTACAAGGATGTTTTTTGCAATGAGTGGTTGAGTGCTAGACAGAATTTAACTCAGGAGTGCTTTCGTCGTCTGTCCAGTACTTGAATGTCTTCGGGGAGTTTATCATATCCTGCATTTACCCGATTTTCTCGATTATTCAGGCTGTGTACACAATAATATTGATGCTTTATAGATTTTCAAGCACTAATCTATCACTTTAGCTTGACTTAATATTTGCCTTTAGTGTCCCTTTAATGTGACACTAAAGGCAAATATTGAGTCAAGCTAAAGTGATATATTAATGCTCAAGAATGTTTAAGACTTCAATATTATCGCTAACACAGCTTTAGTAATCAAGAAATTGAGGTAAATGCAGCACACGATTTGAGACTCCCCCAGGACATTCAAGTACTAGCCCGATGACATAGGCACTTATTATAATTTTGTCGTTACTAATGAACCACCCATAATAAGAATATCATTGCATAGCATTATAAGACAGAACAAAATGCTACTTGGCCAGCTCTTTTCTATTTTTAGAAAAAGAGCTAATTGACATTACTTCTGAGAATGACATGACGGTCGAAAGGTTTCATTTTCGCTCGACTCTGCGCCACACACGCTTTCGCGTTTCAGTAGTTTCGTTATTGCATAGTGCTGTGCTGGTATCGCTGCCTCATGAAACTCACGCAAACTGCAAGTAGCAGAGAATGCCACGTTAATGTGATTCCGGGGGATGCCCAAACAGTCAGCATCACTTGACCAAGAGCAGCTGCAGCAGTGAATCCAACACTCTGTTTGGCTCAGTTTCTCCTTGGCTGTGTGTTTTTGTGCAAAAGATAATAGCGCCATCTTTTGGGTGCTGTTTTACTCACTGAAGGTAATGGGCTGTTATGGCATATGCAACACCCCTCCCCGCTAGGGGGCAGGAGATCTGAAACGCACTAAAGGTATGCAGACCCTTCAGATGCTATTTTCTCCTCAACTAAGTCTTTTCTAGGTACGAAGCAAGCACTGAGAGGTTTCTGGAATTGTATTTTAACAGTCCTTAACAGTTGTTGCTTTCCACCCCTATCAAAATAGTATGGCTGTGGCAAGTAGTGTAGAAAACACACATACACATGTATACACGCACACCATGCACACACACAGGAATAAAATATTCAAGCCATACAGTGTAGATACTGAAGCACAATAAAACTATAGTAACAACATCAAGCCTTAACAAGCAGCACAAACATTCACAAAAAAAGAAAAAAAAGGCCTAAAGCAGCAATATTTTAAATGTGCTGCTAGAAGAATCAAATATTAAAAAAACATATCTTATCAAAAAGTTGTGCTTACAGAAATGGAGTGGGAGAGAGAAAAATTTAATTAAGATGGCTCAACCTTTGGTTGGGTGTATGAAATGAGTCTGGGTTCGTTCTAGCTACAAGTTAACCAATACCGACGCCCACAACAAGCAACTTTGCAAATAAAACAAGCTGCACACAAAGAGGAGAGGAACACGCTTAGCCTTAGCTTATAATCCCAGAAGAATTTCATGCCTAGAAAATTGTTAATAACCTTGAATACACTTGACAATTCTTGAAACCAGTTTGTGGGAGACAATACAATGTTCTTGTACGATTGGGGACAAAAGTGCCCAGGGCATGCAAGCAGTGTCCGAACTGAAGACTTGCACTGTCTGCCAAGATCATCCATGCTGTCAGCTGGGGTTCAAGACCACTGAAAAGCACATGCACGCCCCACTCTGTTTACAGACATGTGGTTTTTCTAGCTTACCTACGACATCATGTCTGCCATGAAATGCGGCACGAGGTGGCGCATTGTCAAGGTGTTTTGAATTAAATTTGGTCCAATGCACTGCCTTCATTCTTGAGACTGCCTCGTCACCATTTTTCAATGAGCCTGGTCAGGGCTTTATGTTGCTACTGTAAACTGTCCTCGCAGCTTGCTGGTGCAAGTAGAGGATAATGTCAGCTTGATCGTAACGGTTTCAATCAATCTCTCTCCAGCAACATGATCTGCATATGCCAGCTGAAATGCAGGCCTTAGCTGAGTGCAAAACACTGTAAAAGCGGTAATCGTAAACTTCATAGCTAATTAGTCACACCAACTCGGCATATAATTTGGAGAGTCTGCAAACCATAAATGCCCAACCATTACAGTAGCCTTGAAGCAATATAAGAGTTGTCTGTTGCCTTGAAGTTGGGTGCGCTTGATTAGTGACATGTACTGCAGAGCTGCAAATGTTATCTCTATTCGTAGCATATGCAACAGGTGATAGCCATCATGGCAGCCTGTGAAGCACCGCAATTCCATGGCAACCATGATGTTGCAGATAAGCAGGAAAAAGCAGATGCCTATGAAGAGTGTGGGCCATGCATGTGCTTTTCAGTAGACTCAAATGGCAGTGTGGCTGAATCCAGCAGATAGCACAGCAATGAAATTCAGTCGCCGCACGCGTATCATGTGCACTTTTGTCCTCGATAGTACTAGAACTGTGGCCAGGTCACAAGGAATAGACAAGACATTGCATGTAAGCAATACACACATCCTAACAATGCGACACTGAAGTTCTGACTGTGCTATCCTACACAGGAAAGCACAAAAGGTTCTAAAAATGATGGTTATGTTCATTCGAAACAATGTACTGAATACTGATACATGGGTTGATCAAAAATGGCAGATCAAGCAGCAACAGACAGTATTTTGCTATTTGATCGACCTTTAAAACTTTCTTTTACGAGACAAGGTAATGTGTGTGAATAAGATATCACCTTAGAATAAAGCAAAATGACCCGAAGTCAACAACGAGCCGCACACATTTAGTATATGCTAATATTTAACTGCGTTTCGCTGAAACAAACGTTTGTAACAAGTTCATGGCACAACCGTTACAAGCTAAACTGCAGAATGGCAAACATTATTCTTACCTGTGATCCGAATCTAGCGTTCCCACAAGTCCCATATCCAATCCTGGCTCCGTAAGGTTCAGTGCATATATCTCTAGTGCAGCCGTCGTGCTGAAATGTACGGAGCAAATCAACGCGCTGGCAGCAATTACAACACAACAAACGAGAGCAATTACAACACAACAAACGAGGAAGTTCGCAAAGGAATGTGATGAAGCAGACCACACAAATCTAACAAACGTGCATTGGGGTCCATAGCAAGAATCCCGGCCGCAATAGTACCTGAACGTGGAATCCAGCTGCTGGGCGGCTGTGCCGGCTGCTATGTAAATCGGGTGGTGCACCGCCGGCGACCAGGCAACGTTCGCCGTTCTATCTATTTCTTTCACCTTCATGTTTGCCTGCAAACCAGACACAAACGGAAAACTAAGCGGCGAGTTAAGAAAGCTTACAACTGCTAGGACGATCAGCAGAACAGCGCAGAAAGTTCAATTGACACTCATTGAACGACGCTCGGCCAGGGAGACGTTTCAACGCGATGGCAAAAGGTTGACGACTGATATGATTTAAGAATAGGCAAGTATGACAGAAACTCACTGTTTGTTTTAATTAGTTATGATGCAGTGCTCGGGAAACTGCACAAAACATAAACGAAGACGAAGCGGTGGATGGCGATTTCTCTTTCCCCGACTACCATCAAAAACAGCTGAGCTTTGAGGAACTATCCGCTCTTTACAAACTACCGCTGATAAGCTACACTATGGATCATCCAGTAGATTCAACAGGTTATATGATTAAGCTCAAAATCCAGAATAACGTCGAAAAAATATAGGAAGAGTACCGGCAATCAAATCCAACGTGGCAATAAGATGCGTGTCGCTGTTCCTGCGCCCCCTGGTGGAAGTTTTTCTTTTGACAGCCACAGTAGCCACAGCCAGAGCTCTCGTCACAGCCACCCATTGCCACATGGAAGAAAATGGTTTCAGTTTCGTAGGCCGTCCAGCGAGCCGAGGAAGCCGCTTCGAGACAAGGTCTCGGAACCGCGTCCGCGGCGGGTGCCCAGACCCACTAAAAAGACGCCAGACTCAAATCATAGAGAAAGGAATATGCTCAAATCTTGTTGATTTGAAATAAACGATTACGCTCTCGTAGTGAGCAAAGCGGCACTAGAGTGTAGCAGCACCTTGCAGAGTGGGGAACTTTCAAAGTGAAGAACTTCACTCTAAGAAAAGTTTACACCATTTGGCGTGCACTCTAAGAACAGTTTACACCCTTTGGCTTGCCCCTTCTGCCACACAAAAATAATCGTCATCTGCCTTGATGCGTTTCCTTTCTTTATCGCTGCAAGCCCGCGGAACTTTCCAGTGACGAACGGCACGCGCGTTATCAGAAGAGACACTCCAAAGGGTGTAAACTGTTCTATGCTGATAACGCGCGTGCCGTTCGTTACTGGAAAGTTCCTGGCTCGCAGCGATAAAGAAAGGAAACGCATCAAGGCAGATGACGATTATTTTTGTGTGGCAGAAGGGGCAAGCCAAAGGGTGTAAACTGTTCTTAGAGTGTGCCGCTTCTGCCACACAACGATAATCATCATCTGCCTTGATGCGTTTCCTTTCTTTAACGCTGCGAGCCCGGAACTTTCCAGTAACGAACGGCACGCGCGTTATCAAAAGGGGCACTCCAAAGGGTGTAAACTGTTCTATGCTGATAATTAACGCGCGTGCCGTTCGTTACTGGAACGTTCCGGGCTCACAGCGTTAAAGAATGGAAACGCATCAAGGCAGATGACGATTATCGTTGTGTGGCAGAAGGGGCACGCCAATGGGTGTAAACTGTTCTTAGAGTGCATATGTAGTCTGCATTTCCTCTGAACTTTCGCCCGTTAATTCTCGCCGATCTTTAGAGATACACGCCACACAACGACAATCATCATCGGTCTTGTCTGCATTTCCTTTCTTTAACGCGGCGAGCCCGGTACTTCCCAGTAACGAACGGCATCCGCGTTATCAGTATGACATAACATTCCCGACAGGAATATTGCGGGCGCGGCGTTTTCAAGGAAGCGCAAGCAAGGCACATGACGATTATACACTCTTAAAACTGTTGCACCCTTTGGGGTGCAACAGTTAGGGGTGCAACCTCCTATATGAACACGACAATCAAACCCCGGCCCTCAGTCCCCAGCAGCTGCGAAGCAACTGACCATGGCGGCGGTCAGAACTGCGACGCAGCAGAGGGTGCTAAGAATCACTGGCTCCGGACAGGCCGCCATTGGAATATGAACCTGGCAACGTTTAACGCTAGAACGTTATCTAGTGAGGCGAGTCTAGCAGTGCTATTGGAGGAATTAGAGGGCAGTAAATGGGACATAATAGGGCTCAGTGAAGTTAGGAGGCCAATAGGAGCATATACAGTGTTAAAAAGCGGGCACGTCCTGTGCTACCGGGGCTTAGCGGAGAGAAGAGAACTAGGAGTCAGATTCCTGATTAATAAGAATATAGCTGGTAACCTACAGGAATTCTATAGCATTATATTAACGAGAGGACAGGTCTACTCCCCTACATCCAGTCATGATGACCAGGAAGTCGAAAGCTTCTATGAAGACGTGGAATCGGCGATGGGTAGAGTGAAAACTAAATACACTATACTAATGGGCGACTTTATTGCCAAGGTAGGCAAGAAGCAGGCTGGAGACAAGGCAGTGGGGGAATATGGCATAGGCACTAGGAATAGCGGGGAAAGAGTTATTAGTAGAGTTTGCGGGACAGAATAATAGGAGGATAATGAATACCTTCTTCCGCAAGCGGGATAGCCGAAAATGGACGTGGAGGAGCCGGAATGGCGAGACTAGAAATGAAATAGACCTCATACTCTGCGCTAACCCTGGCATCATACAAGATGTGGACGTGCTCGGCAAGGTGCGCTGCAGTGACCACAGGATGGTAAGAACTCGAATTAGCCTAGACCTGAGGAGGGAACGGAAGAAACTGGTACATAAGAAGCCGATTAATGAGTTAGCGGTAAGAGGGAAAATAGAGGAATTCCAGATCAAGCTACAGAACAGGTATTCGGCTTTAACTGAAGAAGAGGACCGTAGTGTTGAAGCAACGAACGACAATCTTGTGGGCATCATTAAGGAGTGTGCAATGGAAGCCGGTGGTAACTCCGTTAGGCAGGATACCAGCAAACTATCGCAGGAGACGAAAGATCTGATCAAGAAACGCCAATGTATGAAAGCCTCTAACCCTACAGCTAGAATAGAACTGGCCGAACTTTCGAAGTTAATCAACAAGCGTAAGACAGCTGACATAAGGAAGTATAATATGGATAGAAATTAACATGCTCTCAGGAACGGAGGAAGCCTAAAAACAGTGAAGAAGAAACTAGGAATAGGCAAGAATCAGATGTATGCGTTAAGAGACAAAGCCGGCAATATCATTACTAATATGGATGAGATAGTTCAAGTGGCTGAGGAGTTCTATAGAGATTTATACAGTACCAGTGGCACCCACGACGATAATAGAAGAGAACATAGTCTAGAGGAATTCGAAATCCCAAAGGTAACGCCGGAAGAAGTAAAGAAAGCCTTGGGAGATATGGAAAGGGGGAAGGCAGCTGGGGAGGATCAGGTAACAGCAGATTTGTTGAAGGATGGTGGACAGATTGTCCTAGAGAAACTGGCCACCCTGTATGAGCAATGCCTCATGACCTCGAGCGTACCGGAATCTTGGAAGAACGCTAACATAATCCTAATCCATAAGAAAGGGGACGCCAAAGACTTGAAAAATTATAGACCGATCAGCTCCGTTGCCTACAAACTATTTACTAAGGTAATCGCAAATAGAATCAGGAACACCTTAGACTTCTGTCAAGACCAGGCAAGATTCCGTAAATGCTACTCAACAATAGATCATATCCACACTATCAATCAGGTGATAGAGAAATGTGCGGAATATAACCAACCCTTATATATAGCTTTCATTGATTACGAGAAAGCGTTTGATTCTGTCGAAACCTCAGCAGTCATGGAGGCAATACGGAATCAAGGTGTAGACGAGCCGTATGTAATATACTGAAAGATAACTATAGCGCCTCCACAGCCACCGTAGTCCTCCATAAAGCAAGCAACCAAATCCCAATAAAGAAAGGCGTCAGGCAGGGAGATACGATTTCTCCAATGCTATTCACAGCGTGTTTACAGGAGGTATTCAGAGACCTGGATTGGGAAGAATTGGGGATAAAAGTTAATGGAGAATACCTTAGTAACTTGTGATTCGCTGATGATATTGCGTTGCTTAGTAACTCAGGGGACCAATTGCAATGCATGCTCACTGACCTGGAGAGGCAAAGCAGAAGAGTGGGTCTAAAAATTAATCTGCAGAAAACTAAAGTAATGTTTAACAGTCTCGGAAGAGAACAGCAGTTTACAATAGGCAGTGAGGCGCTGGAAGTCGTAAGGGAATACGTCTACTTAGGGCAGGTAGTGACGGCGGATCCGGATCATGAGACGGAAATAATCAGAAGAATAAGAATGGGCTGGGGTGCGTTTGGCAGGCTTTCTCAGATCATGAACAGCAGGTTGCTATTATCCCTCAAGAGAAAAGTATATAATAGATGTATCTTACCAGTACTCACCTACGGGGCAGAAACCTGGAGGCTTACGAAAAGGGTTCTACTCAAATTGAGGACGACGCAACGAGCTATGGAAAGAAGAATGATAGGACGCAAGGGCGAAATACGTCGAAAAGTACCTGGCCAGTGGCCACAAAAAACACGACAGTATACACAGATGCTGCAGTATACGCCAAGCAAAGAGGCACAAACCTAGTAAAGACAGCTGCGATAGTAATAAGCCAGGACTACAAAGAGATCAGCAGCGCGTCAATGAAGGACTGCTCGGTAACGGAAGCTGAGGAAATAGCCGTAGCTCTATAGCGGCAGTGGAGGGCTACCGATCCGAAAGGTCTTTAACAATACTCACCGACTCGCAAACTACGTGTCGGAATTACATGAACGGCAGAATAAGACGCAGAGCGCTTCACATCCTCCGCTCCTGCAGGGCTAACAACAAAGTCAGGCATACAATTTTCTGGGTACCGGGACACGCTGGAATAGAAGGGAACCTAAGGGCGGACAAGGCAGCTCGAGAGCACACAAACCGAGCGGCCACAAGCACCGACCCTGAGGAACCCATACCAGTCAACCCAAGCTACTCGGACATTTTGAATTACTATAAGGGGGTCCGAATCAAATACCCTCCACGCCACAACAGCCTAAATCAGCATGAAGCAACCTCTTGGAGGAGGCTGCAAACAGGAACATATCCAAACCTAAACACACTAAGCAAGATGTTTCCCACCCAGTATAGAGACATTTGCCCCTGGTGCGGCGCCAAGCCCACCTTATTTCACATTACATGGGAATGCGTTCAGAATCAACAATTCCTTCAAATAAAAGACCCGAGTGCGGAGCAGTGGGAGAGGGTGCTCTCCAGCAGCGACTCGAAAGTCCAGCATGGACTAGTAAGGCACGCTCGCCGAGTAGCCACCCTCAGTGGTGCCCTGGAATAGGGGCGTCGACCCTGCGCAGATGGGGAAGAAGACCGTGAAGATGGCCGACCACATATGCCACCGCTAATTTCTACCCAATTAGAGCAAATAAAGTTTTTCCTCTTCCTCCTAGGTGTAACGTTAAGGGATAAGAAAAGAGCAGATTGGGTGAGGGAACAAACTCGAGTTAATGACATCTTAGTTGAAATCAAGAAAAAGAAATGGCATGGGCAGGACATGTAATGAGGAGGGAAGATAACCGATGGTCATTAAGGGTTACGGACTGGATCCCAAGGGAAGGGAAGCGTAGCAGGGGGCGGCAGAAAGTTAGGTGGGCGGATGAGATTAAGAAGTTTGCAGGGGCGGCATGGCCACAATTATACATGACCGGGGTTGTTGGAGAAGCATAGGAGAGGCCTTTTCCCTGCAGTGGGCGTAACCAGGCTGATGATTATGATGACCCTTTGGGGTGTAAATTTGTCCCACAACGATAATCGTCATCTGCCTTGCTTGCGTTTCCTTTCATGAAAACTCGGCGCTCGCTACTTTCCTGTCGAGAATGATGCGTCACACTGATAACGCGCATGCCGTTCGTGACTGGAAAGTACCGGGCTCGCCGCGTTAGAGAAAGGAAACGCTGCAAGCCCGGTACTTCCCAGTCACGAACGGCATGCGCGTTATCAGTGTGACGCAGCATTCTCGAGAGGAAAGTAGCGAGCGCCGAGTTTTCAGGAAAGGAAACGCAAGCAAGGCAGATGACGATTATCGTTGTGGGACAAATATACACCCCAAAGGGTGCAACCGTTTTAAGAGTGTGTATACAGGTTCCAGAATATTTGTCTGCGCGTGTTAAAAAAAAAATTTGCAGACACCGCTGCACTGTTCTTGCTCAAATTTCGCAGAACGATCGCATTTTGTCTCCTTCGTTTAGTATAACACTTGACACGATTAGTTGCCTGTTTTTTAAGACAAAAATGAGAAACTATTTTCGCTTATGGGAAAAACGGCGCCTGAAAAGCTGGCCCTGGCAGACACTTGTGTTGCCACCTGCCGGCAGCAGCAGGAACTTTGTCAGCTCCAGCTCCTTTTCCACCTGGGTCTCTTTCATGCTCTTTTTTTCTTCAAATACAACCTCGTCATTGCCTTGGAAAGATTGGGCTGTTATTTTTCGGATGTAATTTAATGCCGCTTCCCCTTCCAATTTGTTTCCATCTTCTTCTAGGATATGTTGTTGTATCGTTGTTGACTTCCTGCCTAATAATTTTATGTGGTTCCAAGATATTCTAGGCGCGGCCTTCTTTTTCTCACGTATTTCTGACAACCAACGTTCATTTTCACCTTTTATATTTGCTTGCACCAGTATTTGAACCATAGACTTTTTCTCCCGGTATATTTCCCATTTACTGGCTACTTCCTCAAGCGGCAACTGCACCTTCTTTGCCTGTCTGTGCTCTCGGGATGCTTTCTGTCGTTCGGCGATCACTTCTCGTATCTCCCTCTTCCACCAGAGTTTCGGTTTCTTTTTTCCCTTTCCAATGAACATGTTGTTTCTCTTTCCCTATTTCTGTCGTTATTACACTTAGAAGCTCACTATATTCCCACTCTTGGCCATTTGCCAAGTTCTTCCTCGACTCTAGTGACTACATTTTGTTATTTGTTCAGCGTTCAAATTTGTGCTGGCCATTTTGCACTCCTTGCTCTATTTCACAACTACATATGCCATTTTCAATATGATGCGTTTATGGTCACATAAACTTATGTTCACGTTTATTTATTTCAGATACTGTCGATCCCAGCGGGATTTTTACAGGTTGGGCATATATTATACACTCACAAATAGCGATAAAAACAGGTTTACATGATTTCAACAATATTTGCAATCGACACGAAGCAGATATACATATATGGTAGGAAATAAAACAAGGGTACATTTCATTTGGCAAAAGGGGGTGACATTACATAGGCAAATACAATGCTCATGGTTTATGGTATACCCTTCCTCATCTATGACCATTTCTCTCAACTTTTCCTGAATTCCTTCTGTCATCAGACAGTAATCAATGGTCGATTGTCGGTTTCCCACTTCCTACAAGATCTGCCCTTCACACTTAGGCCCTGTATTCCCGATAACTAGGTTATGTTGCTCACAAAGGTCTAGTATTGACTTTCCATTGTCGGTATAGCCATCTAAATCCTGTATGTGGGCATTCATGTCGCCTAATAGGATAATTTCTGCCCTATTCCCGAAACCCTTAATGTCAGCGCTTATGCATTCCACTAACTCTTTATTCTTCTCTGTGCAGTTATTTCGGGTCCACAAATACGTAACGCCCAGCCAAGTTTTTTTCCCACTCATTGTACCTGATAACCAAGATGCTCTTGACATTTTGAATTTACTCTTTTCCGTTTGGCTCCCTGATGGATAAGCATTCTGACACCCCCTCCCTTTCTTTCCGACTTAGTTCTGTTGCACCCTTCCCAAACATATTTATCAATCACTGGCGGCTCTTCCGAGTCTCTAAGGTGCGTTTCCGTAACCGCATACACCCGTATTTGTTCTGTTTAACTGCTTCTCAATATCTGCCCACTTTTCCTATTTTCGACCACCCTGCATGTTTATGTAGCCTATTGCATGGCGAGCTCTCTTTCTTGCTTTCCTCCTTTTTCTGTTAGTGACCGTGATGCTCTTCTGAGGTTCCCCTAAGGGACCATCTTCATTACTACCTACTCTGACCTCCTGAGCGCCCGTGGGCCCCCTAAAAAAGCAACAGCGGTACCAGCTAGTCACTAGCCCACTACCCGTGAAAGCCTGCAATTGCAGTGGATCCCATCTCGTTCAAAACTACCACACCTTCTCACTCCCCTGTTTACTCCATAAAAATCGAAGCCTTTCTCTCGGCTCGTTTTATATATCGCCTCATTAGCAGCCACTACGGCTCTTTGTATGTAACTGTCACGTACAGGCACCTCCGGCACGATGTGTACCTGAGGGGACAGCTCGCACAAGCCGCCCACCCCCTTCGCCAAGCGCTGGGCTAGTCCTGTGCCTTTCCTGTTTAGGACGTCATTTAGCCCACCTACTAGTATGACAAGGTTGCGCACGTAGCATTTTCCACGAGTTTTGCTTTTGCTGGCTCCATAACAGAACCCAGCATCCGCCCCGGAAATGTCCCTACCACCACTCTTTTATCGCCTTTCACCCTCTCCACAATTGCTTCTGAGCACCTACCCAGGTTTGAATCGCCGGCGACAATCACCATTTCACTCTCTCCTACCTCTCCCTGCTTCCCTTTGAACTTTTCCGCGTGATTCAGACTTGAGAAGGAGCATTGATCCATGCGCTCCTGCTTTTTCCGCGTGGCGGCCTCAAGGTAAGTGCCACTCTTTCCAGATAACCCGTAACCACGTTGCCCGTGTTCCACGTACTTTGCTGGCACTCCCTCTCCTGTCACGTCGGGAGATTGCATTTCATTATCACGACCATTCTCAATGGCGGCCCTGTTCAGCTTTTCCTCGGCTGCTTCAAGTCTTTTTTCCAGTACCTTCCGTGCATCACGCTCCCTATTTAGCTCATTTTTGAGCTCTTCAACCTGTTTGACAAGCTCTTCCTGGAAAGCCTCAATTTTCTTCAGCCTCGTCTCGGCATCACAGTGTGTGCCGATCATGGTGTACGAATATCTGGATACTTCTTACACCGTGGTGCCGATTGACTCGATTCCCTCTCCATTCTCATCCGTCCCCTCATCTGCCTTGAGGGACACCGCGCACACTTCACGCTTTCCCGGCGTTCTTCCCATGTATTGCGCGGCTTTTCCTACTGCAAATACTAAAATACTATATTACCATAATAACGCACAGCACGTGCCTGCTTGCAAAAACATATACGCACAGCATCTAAATCCTCGAAATGTCGCAAAGTAATTCTGACCAACTACGTAATTAAAAGCAATCAATGTCGCACAGACTTAAGGTATGACACGTTTTCGCACGTGTTCAACCACGCGGTCACGCTCTCACTTTCCTACCAAAACACACACAGTAAAATCACTAATAGCTATTAGTCTCGCCATTTCCAAGCTACTATTTAAAGGCTTTAAGGATTGAACGTCCAACCACGTTTACGACACGTTTTCGCACGTGTTCAAACACGCGGCCATGCTCTCACTTTCCTACCGACACACACACACACACACAGTAAAACCACTAATTGCTATTAGTCTTGCCATTTCCAAGCTACTATTTAAAGGCTATAAAGACTTAACGCCCGACCCGGTTGCCCGTGTTGAAGCACGCGGCGTGAAAGGACGCTGACTATCCTGCGAAACCCAAACACACCCTCGCACACGAAAAAATGTGACAAAAAAAGTGCCCAATTATTATTTAAAGGCTAAAAAAATCAGCAAATCAAGAACAAAAGCCAGTTCAAAGCATGCACAAAAACTTATGATTTCGTCGCCGCACGGAGCCCTAAAAAGCACGTCCGTCCGCCACAAAAGCTCAAGACACTCCGCCACTCCTATCACATCGCTACAATACCTGCGATGCGGCGGGGCGAGCGCCACCTGGAAGTATTGCCAGGAACGGGGCGCGCCGCTCCATGGCCCCCAAGACACCCACTTGTTCGCCGGCGCGCGCAAATGGCGGACGCCGCCGCGGGTCTGTGAATTGTAGGAACGCTGGAAAAGGGGTTTCTTTGAGTTTTCGCGGAAAGGTACGTCCTGTTCTACCATACTACGAGCACCACGTGACAACCACGAGGCGACAGGAGCTGCCACACTACGAGCACCCCGTGGATACCACGAGGCGACGAGAGCACCCACTTCTCCGCGATGAATCAAGACTTCGACACGGGAGGCAACATCAAGAAGCGCCAAGCCATCTCCGCGGCGCCAAGCCATCTGCGCGAAGAATCAAGAATTCGACGCGGGCGAGGTCATCACCCTGCCCCGCCTGGTTCCTGCCGACGAGAACTCGCCCAAACCGGTTCCTACCGACGAGGAGTCGCCGAAGGGATTTAAGGGAGAACCGACCCATTGTGAGAACAGAGAGTCGTTTGCAGCCGCCCAGTCGGTCTGATGCGCTCCTATTGCTACATGTACGCTAGCATCCACTATCTGTAAATATTGTATAAAGTTTTTCGATTCTTCTTCGTCTACGGATCGAGTCCGTCTTTCGTCCTCCACCCCGAAGTCACAACAGTGGATGGCAAGCTGTGGGATTCGAAGCCCGATAACGCCCGCTACACCACTCAACGACAGCCACGAGGACCACCGGCGTCAGCTACTTTGGAGGGGGTGAGTGCCCGACGTTTGCCTTTCGCATCGCCAGACCTTTGTCGCACACGTAAATGCTAAGGACCATTGCTCAAGTATTCTGAAAGGGTTGTAGTGGTTTTGTCTTAGTTTGCTTCAGGCCTTGCATAGATTTCCGGTTTCGGAAGCAAAGCTAATTCAGAGGCAAAACCGGAGACGAGCCGTCAGATCGCAATGAAGCTCAGAATTCTGGACGTTATGAGGGCACAAGAGGTAACTGAAGAGGAAGTCGCAGAGGTTTGGGGAGAAATTCTTGAGAGGAGAAGCCGGGAAAAATGCACGACGAGGCAGAAGAAAAAAAAAAGGCGCGAAGAGGCGGAGGAGAGAAAAAGACGCGACGAGGCAGAGGAGCAGAAAAGGCTCGAGGAGGCAGAGGAGAGAAAAAGGCGCGAGGAGCAAGATTATGCTGGTAAAATGAGAGAACTGCAAATAGAGCGAATTCGAATCAGCTCGGCGCGTTCAAGTCCTCTTTCCGGTGGAGACGATAAGCCTAAACTGAGAATACAGGACCTGATGTTACCGTACACTGCAGGATAGGCGGCGATATCGCACTTTTTCTCGTGAATTTCGAATGCACGTGTGAAAAGATAGGGCTGGACGAAAGCCTTTGGTCTCAAAAACTTCTTTCGGTTGTCCCAGGAGAGGCAGCGGAAGTTCTCGCACGCTTGTCTAAAGAAGACTACGAGAACTATGGGAAGGTAAAAGCCGCGCTCCTTCGCAAAAACCGCCTTTCTGCCGAGGCATTCAGACAGCGGTTAAGACAGGCAAAAAGAGGCAGCGAGTCGCACACTGAGTTCGCGTACGAGTTAAAGTCTAAATTAGAAGAGTGGCTCAGAAGTGCAGAAGTGTATGGCAACCACGACAAGGTGCTTGAATGCATAGCGCTAGAGCAGTTTTACCGAGTTCTTCCAGAAGAAGTTAGACTGTGGCTGCAGGACAGGCTCCCAGAGGTAGACTTAGAGAAGGCAGCGCAGCTCGCGGAGGAATATCACACGCGTCGAAACTTCCAAGGAC
The DNA here is from genome assembly GCF_038994185.2 of Dermacentor albipictus. Taxonomy (NCBI): domain Eukaryota; kingdom Metazoa; phylum Arthropoda; class Arachnida; order Ixodida; family Ixodidae; genus Dermacentor; species Dermacentor albipictus. The sequence continues at coordinate 37,371,019 of NC_091821.1, forward strand.
AACCGATTCAGGAAGATAAGCTAGAAACAAAGCACTGTTATGTAAAGCGGTTTTCCCCTTGCAACCCAGTTTGGCGAATAAGAAATCATCCACGAGCGACGAGTTCATCAAGGGAGAATCGACTAAGGCTGAGGTGGCGAGGGAAGGGCTAGCAGAGACAGCCCAGTCGGCTGGGGCCGCTAAAGCTAAGGCAGACGTAGAGCGCGCGTTCGAGGCCCGGAGGCCAATTATCTACTTACGTTGTAGAAAGGAAGGTCATATTTCCTCAAATTGAAAGGAGCAAATCGCGTTCGCCAGCATTAGCCAGTCGGACGAAAATCTGAAGCTGCTCGAGCCATATATGCAAAATGTTGAGGCAAACGGAGAAAGGTGCAGGGCACTTCACGATTCAGCCGCCACCATGGATGTTACTCCTCCGTCCTGTGTTTCTCCCGGGGACTATACCGGAAAATGCGCCTGGATCAGACAAGTCGCACAAGAGCAGAGCGCGTGCTTACCAGTTTCCAGGGTAACCCTGGAGGGTGCTTTTGGAAGGTTGAAAACGGAGGCAGCCGTGAGTCCAAGTCTGCCCAAACACTTTTCATATCCTTTTTTCGAACAAATCGGAGCAGCTTTTAGAAAAGGAGGGCGTTCGTTCTCTGCCAGTGTCGCGTGCATGGCATTAACGCGATCGCGGTCACGCGCTCTATCCAAGAAACGTAAAGGCTCATCTTCAAACGAGGAATTACAGACAATGTAACGTCCTCACAGCGGCAGTCTAGGCCGGGAGATACGGCTGATGAAAATCAGATGACTCAGACCTGTGATGGATCATTTACCGGATCAGAGAGAGTGGGTGAGGAGCCTTTCGAGACTCGGGAAAATGGGGCGCCTAGGGCTGAAGTGGAAGGTCCCGCATCCGCTTAGTCCCGCATCCTTTTGCTGGGAGCAGCTTAGTAGGGTTGAACGAAAGGCGCTTATCGCGGCACAGAAAAGTGACCCTTCGCTAAATGTGCTGCAGGCTAATGTAAATGAAGGAGTGGCCTGAAAGAACATCTCGTACTACACTAGGTCAGGTCTCAAGTACCGGAAATATCATGATTTCAAGGGTCGGACATACAACCAACTACTCGTGCCAGAAAAGTACCAACCACAGCTTTTAGAGTTAGCGCATCGGAATGTTTGGGCGGGTCACTTCGGTATCCAGAAGACAAAGGCTAGGCTAGCGCAGGATTTCTATTGGCCAGGATGCTGGAAAGAGGTTGAAACACTTGTTCGGTCATGCAACGCATGTCAGCAAGTTGGTAAACCAAAGATAAGTGACAGAATTTCACTCGGAGCGAGACAGGGCAAAATATAAATTTTCTTCGATCGCCTCAGCTGTGTCTTGCCTGCCCGAATGACTGCCAAGAATTGCTTTGCAATCCATTCCTTAGCTGTTAATTCTCTTTGAATGTGTCTTCTTCGAGAGCACTATTTATAGAGGTCTGTATCCCGGGCTGTTTATCGGGTGCGTGTTTCGTGTTTGGTACAACAACCGTAATGGTGCTGTTGAGAGCACAGAAGGGGCTTAGAGCGTTTGTTTTCATGGAGTTTGGTCTGGCGTTGTGGAGAGCATTGGGAGGGTGCTCACTTTCACCGAAGTGATTGGCGTTGATTTTCGGTCGCTCCGTGAGCTTTCTCAGATCCAAGCAAAGGAAAGACCAGAGGATAAAAGGGCGGCAAAGCCATTTCCTTGGCCCCATCAAGGACGTCACCCAATCAGCATATCGCACACGTAAATCCGCGTCGAACAGCTCGTCTTCTGGATGTATCATCTGCCGGCGGGGGTGCTGTTGTGCCATACTACGAGCACCACGTGACTACAACAAGGCGACGAGAGCTCCCACTTCTCCGCGACGAATAAAGAATTCGACACAAGAGGCGACTTCAAGAAGCGCCAAGCCATCTCCGAGAAGAATCAAGAATTCGACGCGGGCGAGGTCATCACCCTGCCCCGCCTGGTTCCTGCCGACGAGAATTTGCCCAAACCGGTTGCTACCGACGAGGAGTCGCCGAAGGGATTTAAGGGAGAACCGGCCCATTGTGAGAACAGAGAGTCGTTTGCAGCCGCCCAGTCGGTCTGGTGCGCTCCTGTTGCTACATGTTCGCTATCATCCACTATCTGTAAATATTGTACAAAGTTTTTCGTTTCTTCTTCGTCTACGGAACGAGTCTGTCTTTCGTCCTCCACCCCGAAGCCACATCAGTCCTCACTTGCGGAATTAAGCGCGCGCAAGGCGGCACGCTTATTTCGGCCGCGCTTTTGATGTCGTCTTCTCGTTTCGTGTCCCGTCTACGTTTTGCGCTGTTAACACCAGGATGGAAAACCAACAAGCACAAGCTGTTATTCTAGAGCATTCTTACCGCGAAAATGTCTTTCGTGGCGTGCGCTTATTTCCGCAAGTGAGGACGTACCTTAACAAAATTATGTTTTCTCATATAGTCAAATTACAATTCAAGAGCTATCATGTCTGAAAGTTGTGTGTAAGTCGTAGTTTAGGATATTTCCGTGTATTTTAGCTTGATAAATTCAATTAGTTCAGTAAATTTCTTGCGTCACATGGAGTGCCTGGGTATATGTGGTTCGAAAATCATCTTTGCCGAATCGGCGTTCTCCGACGCCAAATTTTCTGTAACACGGGCTCCTTAACGCTACGATTTGACTATATTCGTCCCGGACGAGTCATCAGTTTGCACAGTCTTGGATGTCATGGACATCCAAGGCGGTGCAAGGCAGGGCGCTTGTACTTATAAGTATTCATACTTGTACTGCAGGGCGAGTGGTGAAAGTATGAATAGGTCGACAAGTGCCGCCCTGTTCTTGAACTCCACTCCGTCCAGTCCGCAGCCCGTTGCGCATTTTAGGTTTCCTATTCGATCCAGATAGTCTGCCTCCTGAAAACTGGCGGCAAGCTAAGCAGAGGCTTGAAGCAATAATTCAGGAATCCAGCGCGTTGTCATGTCCACTGACAGCTCGAGCGACAATTCTTCACTCACTTTCGTTTTCCTTTCTCACGTACGTGGCGTGTGTGTCTCCTGTTCCAACCCAAACCAAGCTTATCTTGGAAAGGGTTCTCTTTCGTTTCCTCTGGAAAGGGAAAACTGGTTGTGTAGCTCGGCAGGTGCTTAAGTTGCCCAAGGATTAGGGAGGACTCGGAATTCTCGACCTGGGCATCGTGGCTACTGCACTACACGTGAGGTGTACCCAGGTCGCTCTTAACTCGGATATGCTCCTGACTCGAAGGTTTACTTCCTTTTTTCTTAGTACCCGACTCCGCTTGTTTTCGCAAAGCACATTTTCCCACTGTGTGCCTCACTCAGGTTCTCCGTCCACCATTTATGCGGCGGCTGCCAACTCTCTGGTATGTCTCCGCAAGATTTACCCCGGCATCGATGTAGTTTCAACTCCAATGCAAGAACTAGTCGATATCCTCACCTCAGGTCTCCCGCCGCGTTGCCAAAGGTACGATCTGTCCATTCACAGATCAAGCTGGAAGCTCATTACGGCCAGTTTCCTCGACACCAGGCGAGCTACATTCATGTACCGCCTAGCGCGAGGGTGCCTGCCGATGAGTTGCAGGCCCTTCACAGCCAACCAGGCTCGTGGAGTGTGTTCTTTTTGTGGCCGTCCTGAGGACTCGGTTGATATCTTTACGCAGTCTTTTCTTGCCGCGGCTCTGCTCCAGCGGATTGCTATATAGTCTTTTTAGTCTTCCAGGTGTTCCATATTAGACTGTTCGCTTTTTGCACCCTTTGCCTAAGCAGGCGATCAACCAGTTCATGCTTCTTCTTCTCGAGTGCTCATACCATGTTTGGTTGGCACACTGTGATGAAGTTTTATGGGGGCGAACACCGGGCCTTCACGGAGTGCTTGCGAAAGCACGGAAGGAGGTCTGGTTCCATTTCACTAGGGAGCCACACCATCTGGGCGACAAGAAGTTTCTGGAAGTGTGGGCTCGCCCTGCCGTGATTTTTAATGAGTCAGGTGGAAAGCTCTCCATTAAGTTATGCATGCTCCTAAGCTCGCTTGACTTGGCTGTGTGTGCCAGTCGATCCACGGGGTTTTGTTTGGTTCAGTAGAACTCGGAGCCGGAACCGGTCATGGCGCACCCTAGTGTGGTTGCGCTGCACCGCGGATGGCTTCGATGGTCTCCATGGTTGTATGCCTTGACCTCTTTCGTGTTAAGGCAATCCGAGGGTCTGCCAGGCTCGTGTCCTGTAAGACCTACATGGCTGTTTGTGTGTTGAGTGCAGTAGCTCAGTTGTGCTGCACCACAGCAGCCCCCTTGTCTGGAAAGGACCGTTGGCACGAAACAAAGCCTCCCGCCCAGTCAACCCGGGCTGAGGGGGAGCGTCGGGGTCAATATACTGTTGGATCTGGAGGACAATCCCAATTGCTGTCTACAGATATTGGACCTTGTCGTTTAGTGCGGGAGTCGGCCAAGGTGGAGGAGGACTTTGAGATGAAAACTGGAGGTTTATTTACATTATTTACAGTTAAGTAAATTAACAAAGAAATTAACAGTAATAAGGTCAACGATGACTGGCAGCATCTCGGACGCTGCGGCCCGTGGCAAGAAGCCCGAAAGACACGAATGAAGGAATGCTCGCTTGCTGCTCCCGGTCTCTGGCTTTTAACCCCTTCGGTGTCTTGAGGTCGCGTCCTGTTCGGCCAATCGTCGAGCCCGCTCAGGTGTCGTCATTTTCGGCCAATGGTAGGCGCCCGTGCGAGTGTAAGTCACATTCGGCTCAGAGGGTCGCTCCATGGGCTCCACTTGTCCGAGGGAGTACTTGTCTCCGGTATTGCATTCCTGGTCTGCAACTGCCGTCACAAAGGCGGATGGGGGGTTACTCCCAGGGCTTCACGGTGCATTACAGCCGTCGTTGCCTCGCGGCTTGCAAGCGCCGTCACAATAGGCGGATGGGGGTTCCGAGGGCTTCACGGCGACTTACAGCCGTCGTTGGCTCCGGGTTTCCAAGCGCTCAGCGTGGGGAGGCGGTTTGTTGTCGAGCGACCTTTCAGAGCCGCAAAGCATCTTTGCTCGGGACCCAGGTTACCTGAAACCGTGCCAGGCTCCCGTTTCATTTTCAGGAAGAGTCAAGCAGTGGGACAATAGCTCCACATAAAGCACACGTTGTGGGGGACGCCAACTTGTTTGGACGTGCTGCGCCTCGGGAACATGGTAGAAGTGCTTCTGCGCTCCTTAATTAGGTGTGACAGCGATTAGATATGGTCTGGTGAACTCGAAGGAGGCTCAGGAAAAGGTCCCATATCTAACAGTAGCGAATGATGCTTGGTTGATGAGTACATGTAAGCTCCGAAATGCGGCACCTCCGGGTGCCAAGTCCTCTTCCCATCTGACAACGGCTCGTTAAAATGTCTTCCCAAGTGAGTTAGGCGTGAAAATGTGGTGCATGAACCGTACAATTTATTGAGATTCGCGCTGGAGCGACAACGTTTGATAGAGGTCAATGAGCTTGAATTGTCTTCCAACTTTTCTGAGTGCATGCATATATCGACTTCTGGCACCCTCGGCCTCGTCGAAAGCTTCTGGGTGCATTTCATGGCCATCGAAATTATGTGGACACTCCAGGCTCATTTCTACCGTCGCCGTGAGGTTCTGTATAAAGTCCAAGAGCGATAAGAGCGTCGCCGCGCGCCGTATGCTGTATGCGCTAGCGAAAGCACGTGAGAGGAGCTGACGATCGCGGCTCAATCTGGCGCTCGCGAGACTGGAAGGCGGAGAGCAAACACGCCGTCTTCCGTTGCGCGAAACTGGTAGAGAAGCTTCCATAGAAGCCCACATGTCAAGAAAATGGCGGCTCGTTGCAACCTTCGCCATCTACGTATCGCGAGGACAACTAACAGCAAGCAAAAAATTTTAAAAAAAGTGACGTCACAACTGAAAATGGAAGTGACGTCACGATCTTATGCTGCTTGACGCAAATATTTGAATTTCTTTAGCGTCCGGCATTTCGACCGCTACGCTATAAGTTATTTTTCTTTTGAGGCTGGGGAGAGCTTGCGACTCACCTCAGCTGAAACGTCAGCGTGTCCTTTAACTATAGGAGTGACGTATGTCTTAATGTGAACATAATCAGGCTGTTAATGATGGCAATTGCTCCAGTAGCTTTCGTAGGAAAGTGAGCGAATAGGATGGAAATAAATGACACTGCCAAGGAGGTTTCAAAAGCAACTTCACTTTTATTCGTCTAGAATAACGCAACCAATATAATTGACCAAACAAAACATGTTTGAATGCATGAAAAGTACTGGCCAGCAGACAGTCGTAATGTATAGCAACATATGCGGATACTTTTCACAGAATCATTCATAATTCCTTGCGACACCATCTATTCATTGCAACAGTTATCAGACAACATTACCCCACATTATCATTTAGGAAACATTCGACTGCTGCCCGCCAGACACTCAGAGCCTGTGTTAAGGAGAGTAAACGAACAAAGCGCGACCTTTCTTCGCGGAGCGTTCCGCATATATTGTCACGACGAGACAAGCGCGCAGGATACCGCAGCGTGAACTTGCACGATAACAAAAAAAACCTGCACTCACACATCTCACCAATGAATGCCCCCCCCCCCCCCTTCCACACCCACACATTTTTGAAAGCGGGCACTCCCGGATGCACGCTGGGAATTTCAACAAAACAACAGCTGAGGCCAAAGTTTTTTTTTTTCCTGAATATATATTGCCAGCGTATGCGTAATTGTCACCACGGCTGGTCACCTGGTTCGCCGTCGGCGCTAATTCGTTGACGGGGTATACAAGCCGGTTGTTCGTTCCTTACTCCAGCGAACACGGTGAGGGAGTCAGAGTCGGGGAAAAAAAAAGAAAAGTATTTATCGATTGACAACGATACACAAATTTAAAAAAGAAACACAAGAACACTAACACAAATTCACCTAATATAGATCAATGATGACAAGAAAAGAAATAAAACGAGCAATTAACAGTGGATATAAAAATTAACGCTATACAAGAATACACTTAACGGTGGTGCACTAAACAGAGTTCAAAAGAACTCAAATGATGGTATACGCATGGCCGCGCAGTAGCAGCACGTCCACAAAGCGTGGAGTCGACGGCAGAGCTTTCCCGAAGAACGCTGACAAGACGACCTCGTTGCGGTGGATGCGATTGCCGTGCTGGGTTTCCCGGCTGACGAGTTCCCTCGAGCAGGTTGAGCTAACTTGAGGGGAACTACCGTGGGCTTCGTTGCAGAGGTTGATTTGCCGTCTCTTACGTCAACTAGTCACTCAGAGTTCAGACACGGCTAGGCGGATCAGGCGATACTGGACGGCACCAGTCCCTCGATGCTTCTCAGCAGATTATAGGATCAGCTTCTAGACTGCTTAGATGGAACCGAAACCTGAGTTTTAAACAACTTCTCCCTTGCCTAGTTCCTTGGGTAACGGCAGGTATTGGTGGCGATCCAATCAAGTTCACCCAATTGTATCACGGCTCCTCCCAAAGCTTGGCCGCGTCCGTTTTAATTGGGGGTGAGGGAACGGGTGATTCTCCCCCTGTTGTCAGAGGTCGTGCACTTGCATTGCACGATACAGACACACACGCACACCCTTGAGTCCGTGGCGGACCTCCATGGCCCGTTGACAAACACAGAAGAAACGACGGCAGCCGGCCATATGGCGCCAAGCGCCCTGACACACACATATACACTGTGAGCAATTCGTGGCCACGGGATTGCAGACACTCCACAAATTTCGGGATATTCGCAACCACTGCCGTCTTAGCAAGCTTCTCGATGCACGCGCGGGGCAGAGGATGCACAGGGTTTCCTACAAAAAGCTCCCGTGGCGTCAAGGTCACGCAAAAAAAAAAAACCTCTAAACCTGTCTTCGACTTTTTCGGCCGCTCGCCCAAGTGGCCGGCAATACCAGTCTTGTTCGCCGGTTCCTATTCCCATGATCTTTTGGCGCCTCTTCAGCGGTGCTTCGCCGACTCTAACAATGCCGCACCGCGACCGCAATTAACTACTTTCTTTATTACGAATCCCCTGCTTGCGCAACGAGGATTATCTTTCGTGCATTCGACGCTCTGTAGCGGACGATGCTACAGACGACGCTGTAGCATCGTCTGGTCCAGAGATTGTACACAGCGTTGCAGTCTCATGCAGTCTCTTTTCACCATCAAAAAACAAATAAAGCATATTACAGGTCTAACTGTAGAATTTTATTGTGTAATCACGAGTTATCCTAGATATGTTAGTAAAAACGATCTGGTAGAATGTGCATAGCCATTGTAATACCATTACAGCACTGATTATATAGGCATTCGTTACTTCTGACGCTGTCTGTCCAGTTTCAGTTTCAGGCTGTTTCTGCATAAGAGTTACGCTAGCGCATGTCCCATCGCAGGAGCAAGAACAGCATAATTTTCATATTTTTGAGAAAGGAAAGGGACAGGACTAGCACAGCGCTTGGCGAAAGGGGTGTGCGAATTGCGCGAGCTGTCCCCTCAGGTGCAGATCGTGGTGTGCACGGTGCCGGAGTTGCCTGTACGTGACAGTCACGTACACAGAGCCGTAGCTGCTGCTAATGAGGCGATATGAAAAATGAGCCGAGAGAAAGGTTTCGAGGTTGTCGAACTAAACAAAGAAGTGAGAAGGTGTGGTGGTTTTGAACGAGACGGAATCCACTTCAATTAGTGACTTGGACGAGAAGTGAGCTGGCGACTTGCTGGTGGCGCTGTCGGTTTTTATGGGGGCCCACGGGCGCTCAGGAGGCCAGAGTAGGTAGTAATGGAAAAAGTCCCCTAGGAGAACCTCAGAATAGCATGGCCGTCAATAACAGAAATAGGAGGAAAGCAAGAAAGAGAGCTCGCCATGCTATAAGCTACATAAACATGCAGGGCTGCAGAAGAAAGGAAAAATGGGCAGAGAATGAGGAGCAGTTAAATAGAGAACAAATAGGGGTGTTTGCGGTTACACAACCGCACCCTAGAGACTCTGAAGAGCCGCCAGTGATTGAGAATTATGTTTGGGAAGGGCGCAACAGAACTAATTTGAAAGAAAGGGAGGGGGAGTCGGAATGCTCATCCATCGGGGAGCCAAATGGAAAAGAGTAAATTCATAATGTCAAGAGCATCTTTAGTTATCAGGTACAATGAGTGGTAAGAAAACTTGGCTGGGTGTAACGTATTTGTACACCGGAAATAATTGCACAGAAAAGAATCAAGAGTTAGTGCAATGCATAAGTGCTGATATTAAGGGTTTGGGGAATGATTCCGAGATTATCCTATTAGGTGACTTGAATGCCCACATACAGGATATTGATGACTATACCGACAACAACGAGAAGTCAATGCTAGATCTCTGTGAGCAACATAACCTAGTTATCGTGAATACAGGTACCTAAATGTGAAGGGCAGATCTCGTGGGAAGTGGGAAACCGACAATCGATCATTTATTACTGCCTGATGACAGAAGGAATTCATGATAAGTTGAGAGAAATGATCATTGACGAGGAAGGGTATAGCAGCATATATGGAGTTACCATAAACGCATTATTTTGAAAATGGGATATGTAGTTGGGAAAGAGAGCAAGGAGTGCAAGATGGCCAGTCCAAATTTGAACGTTGAACAAGTAAATATAGTCACAAGAGTCGAGGAAGAACTTGGCAAATGGCCAAGAGTGGGAATATAGTGAGCTTCTAAGTGTAATGACGACAGAAATACGGAAAGAGAAACAACATGTTTGTTGGAAAGGAAAAAAAAAACCCGAAAAGCTGGTGGAACAGGGAGATACGAGAAGCGATCGCCGAACGACAGAAAGCATCCCTAGAGCACAGAGAGGCAAAGAAGGTGCAGTTGCCGCTTGAGGAAGTAGCCAGTAAATGGGAAATATACCGGGAGAAAAAGTCTATGGTTCAAATACTGGTGCAAGCAAAGATAAAAGGTGAAAGTGAATGTTGGTTGTCAGAAACACGTGAGAAAAAGAAGGTCTCACCTAGAATATTTTGGAACCACATAAAATGATTAGGCAGGAAGTCAACAACAATACAACAACATATCCTAGACGAAGATGGAAACAAATTGGAAGGGGAAGCGGCATTAAATTACATCCGAAAAATAACAACCCAATCTTTCCAAGGCAATGACGAGGTTGTATTTGAAGAAAAAAAAGAGCATGAAAGAGAGCCAGATGGAAAAGGAGCTGGTGCTGACAAATTTCAACTGGAAGAAAACCGAAGAGAAAATTTCTAAGCGCAGAGACATAGGGCTAGACGAGGTTCCCATTAGGCTGAATAATTAACTAGGACCAAGAAGTAAGGAAGCTCTGGTGAAATCAGTGGAAAAAACTTTAAAAGATAGACGAATACCAGACAGTTGGCGACAAAGTAGAATTAATTTATTTTTAAAGGTAAGGGGGAGAAATATAGAATTCACTCGTATAGACTGTTGACTATTACATCTGTAATATACAGGTTAGCAATGTAGGCAATCAAATTAAAGATGCAAGCATGAGCAGAGAATCATGGTATTTTGGGAGAATTTCATAATGGCTTCAGAATAGGTACGCGTTTTCATGATAACTTATTTGTTCTTACTTAGTGGGTTGAAATATGAAGAGCAGGAAGCAGTCCATTATATGTGGCCTTTTTAAACATTACGGGAACGTATGACAACGTAAACCGCAACATTTTGTGGGATATTCTGGATTAGGAAGGCTTAGGCGACGATTGTCTACAGCTTTTGAGAGAGATTTACCTAGAAAATACCGTTTGCGTTGCATGGGAAGGAATGAGGAGCGAGGAGAAAGTTTCTATCAACAAGGCACTGATGCAGGGGTGCTCTTTATCCCCACTGCTGTTTATCATGTACATGATGAGGATGGAGAGGGCGCTAGAAGGAAGTAATATCGGGTTTATACCCTCATACAAACAGGCGGGTACAGTAGAAGAGCAGCAGCTTCCAGGTTTATTTTATGCGGACAACATTGTGTTGCTAGCTAAGAAGCAAAGTGATTTGAAACGTCCGGCTAATATCTGTGGACAGGAAGGCGATAATTTAGTTTTGACATTTAGCGTTAGAAAATCAGGAGTTATGGTATTCAATAAAAACAGTGAACTGAGGCAGTGGCAATGCAGGGAAAGAAAATACCTCGGGTAAAAGAATATAAATTCCTTGGTATATGGATAAACGAAGGCAATAGATATACGGAAACACAGGAAAAAACAATAACAGTAAGCGGGAAGACAAATGCAGCCATAATGAAGCACAGAGCGCTGTGGCGATACAATAGGTACGAGGTGCTCCGGGGTATGTGGAAAGGTGTAATGGTTTCAGGACTTACTTTTGGAAATGCGGTTGTTTTCTTGAAATTAGGGGTGCAATCAGAACTCGATGGCAACCAAAGGTCAAAGGGACGCCTCGCATTGGGCGCTCACGGGAAGACTACAAATGAAGTTCCGCAGGGTGATATGGGCTGGACAAGTTTTGAAGTGAGGGAAGCTCACAGTAAACTCGATTATGAAGAACGACTGGGGAATATGCAAGAAAGTAAATGGGCTAGGAGAGTGTTCAGGTATATGTACAGGAAAAACAATGATTCACAGTGGAGGAAAAGAACTAGGAAGCATACCAGCAAGTTTGCGGCTTGTAGGGTGAGCAACACGACAACAAAGAACGCCAAGCGGAAAGTCAGAGAGGCCGAAATAATCTCATGGGTGGCGGCAATGGAAAAGAAACCTGCCATGAGTAACTACTTAAGAGGAAAAAACAAAATCAGGAAAGAAAGAATTTATTATAACGCAAAGGGAAGCTCATTACTTTTCGAAGCGAAATCGGGATGCCTCAGAACACGCACCTATAAAGCGAGATATAAGAAGGAAGAAGAAGCATGTGCTTGCTGCGGTAAAGCTAGGGAAACGATGGAGCATGTTTTATTAGAATGTGAAGACGTCTACCCAGCGGTCGATTTAGGCACCACTGGCTTCCTTGAAGCCCTTGGGTTAAGTGAGAGCAGGGGGAAAGTAAACATTTCCGCAATAGAAATTAGTAAAAGGCGATTGGAACATTGGTGGAATAAAAGTAGGCAAACGACAAACAACGGAGACGTGCAAAAACAAAGTTCACAATAGTGGGTCAGAAAATTTGGTTATGGGAATTCATCGTGGTTTTTTCTTCTTTTTTTTTCTTTTTTAACCTAGACGTAGGACATTAGGTAGCAAAGGGGACGCTCGTAAGATCCATCCATTCATCCTATTTATTGCAAAAATGAATTTCCTGCAACGGTCATTGCACGCACACTGTTTTGTTATCTTTATGTCGACGATGTGCATATAGGCTTCAAATCATGCAATATTGCCATCTGAGAACGACAACCGCAGCTTGGAATAAACAGGTTGTGCAAATGGGCAGATGAAAATGAACTTAAAATAAACACTCGGAAAAGTATTTGCGTACTGTTATAAAAAAAAAGAGGGGTGTAACACTACTGCCAAGTATTGCGATCAAGGGAATTCAGCTATCTGTAAGCAGTGAAGATAAATTCCTAGGAGTCATTTTAGACTCAAAGCTTACGTTTATTCCCCACATTAAATATCTGAAGACAAAATGTCTGAAAACAATCAACTTCCTAACGCTTCTGTAGCACACAACATGAGATAGTGATGCGAAATGCCCCCTGACTTGCATAGGGGCCTTGCCCGCTCTCGCCTTGACTGTGATGCAATTATTTATCATTCTGCAACACCAAGCGCACTAAAAACCATAGACCCTGTCCATCACTTAGGTATCCGCCTCGCGAGTTGTGCCTTCAGGACAAATCCAGTAGAAAGTATCGACGTAGAATCAAACGAGCAGTGACTCCCTCTACAGAGGTCATATTCCAGTTTCACACATTCAGGATTCGAATTTACTTTCAGATATATCTGAAAGTACATTTGAATTCTGAACATTCTTGTTACAAAACTGTAAGCGATGTGTCCTGCGCCTCACGTTTTAATAATCGGCCCACAGCGAGGGAGCCCTTCTCACTGCGTGTGAGGAAGCTCAATGAAGAAATGGCTGTCCCACTTCTAGAACATCGTCTAATGCCTCCAGCAAAGCTGCTACCGCCGTGGCAGTGGCAGCTGGTAGAATGTGAAACATCGTTTATCAAGGTCTCAAAGCACGCCCCAGAGGCGCACATTCGCGCTTCCTTGCACTTCCTTGAACTTCAGGCGAAGTACTCATGTGCGGAGTACTACACTGACGCACCAAGGCCACAGGCCGGCGTGTCCTTTGCAGCCCTAGGGCCATCCTTTTCTGAATTCGATGTACTGCACCCAAAAACGAGTATCTGAACGGCCGAAGCATATACTGCCGGCTGTGAACCTTATCAGGAAAACAAATATACAAGAAGCCATTATATTCATCGACTACCTAAGTGTTGTAAGATCTTTAGAATTATTCTCTTAAAAGTCATGCTAGTTAGATGGCATGCTAGCTAGAAGACATGCTAGCTAGACAGCATACGTGTCTAGCTAGCATGTCACAATATGCTGGGTTCCTGAGCATAGAGGCATCGAGGGCAATATGCCGGCAGACGAAACCGCCACACCGGTAGCAAGAAAAGCCAGCAACTTTGTAGCTGTATCTCATATACTTGAAGCCTTTCTTACAAAAAAAAAAAAAAAAAAACTTCGAAGCTATTGGCAGCGCTCATGGGACTCTGAAACATATAATAAGCTCCATATTATTAAGCCACAGTTAGGAAATTGGCCACACCATAATAAAAACACGACGAACCGAGGTCATCATGTGTCGTCTAAGATTCGGGCACACATATAGCACATAATCATACCTGTTGACCGGCGGTGACCTACCTGTCTGTGGTAAATGTGGCGAGACGTTGACTGTCCTGCACGTATTACTGGAATGTCGTGAAATAGAAGCTCAAAGAAAAAAACTACTTTCGTTTACCATACGATCAGCGAATTCCATTTCATCCAGCCATGTTCCTTATGCAATGACTCACTTTTTAATAGAAAGTCAATTTTAGCTTTTTTAGATTATGTTTGTTTACTGCATGTTATAGACAAAAGTGATCCGTAGCACAGCCTATTATCGGAAGCTACTGCTGTACTTGGAGCAGGTGCTTATCTGCCCTTGCGTACAAGGGCCTGTGTGAAGCACTAGTGATACCTGAATATTCTTACATTTTAATCTTACAACCACTTCGCAATATATATTTTATGCTCATAGCTCACCTCACGTGTTATAGCTTTAATACTATATTTATATATATTATATTATTTTTATTATATATTATATATTATTATTATTATTATTATTATTATTATATATAATATAGTATTATATATATTATATACTATATACTATACTATATAATACTATATTTTACGCAATTTGCAGCGAATAGTTTAGGCTACTATAAGCCAAGTTGCATTGGTACCATTTGTCAATGAACGCACTATCGAACGCCTCATAGCATTTCCTGGCACTCTTCGGAGTTTGGTGGGTCTTACGCCATTAAACCCCACACATCATCACATCATCATCAAATCATGACCCACGATAAATGACACTACATGAAGTGTTTGCACGCGCGTGTACGCGTTTATGGTGTATAGTGGCTAGAGTTCTGCCAAGCGCTGGTCGTGGGTTCCAATAATGCTACGTGTTGTGACTGTGTTATGATAACTACGGCACTGTGCAGGTGTGCGAAGCATTGTGTGCTCGTCATGGCGTAAATGTGTTGTGTGAACGAAAAATTAAGGAAATGCTGTCGCATAACTTAAAAAAATAAGAGCTGCAAATATTTGAGCCGCATAGTAAGAATCGTTATTTTAAACTTTTGTACCATATAAAAATGTCCCATTTACACAGCGGGCCGCTTCGTAGGCGGCGTTCTTTATTTTTTTTTTTTTTCGTACCATACGTAAAAATTTCGGCTAACAAAACGTGCCGCATAATTGCCGACCACGCGACTGGGTTCCGTTCCGTTATACTGTGAGCAGCATACACTCGCGCTACAAAGTATGCGTCGATATTTTGAGCTTTTGGGAATATACAGCGCTGTTATAAGCGGAATTCCATTGAGAGTATATTCCTTCCCATTATGCTGGAATTCAATGGAAAGATGATCAGCGATACCTATATAAGGAGGGCCTCTTTCGTAGTTTCGGAACAGTAATCCTCACTGAACGGCAGAAGTTCGTGAAGTATAACGGAAAGAAAGCTTTTGGAAAGGACGGAGTCCTTTTATTTGAGCTGAAACCTGCAATACGTCTCGAGTAGCCCGTCTTATGTGCATACTACATGTGTTACACTGCATGCGGTGTGGATAAGAGAGCAAACAGGGACAGCCGATATTCTAATTGACATTAACAGAAAGAAATGGAGCTGGCCAGGTCATGTAACGCGCAGGTTAGATAACCGTTGGACCATTAGGGTTACAGAATGGGTGCCAAAAGAAGTGAAGCGCAGCGGAGGACGGCAGAAGACTAGGTGGGGTGATGAAATTGAATTCGCAGGCGCTAGCTGGAATCGGTTGGCGCAGGACAGGAGTAATTGGAGATCGCAGGGAGAGGCCTTCGTCCTGCAGTGGACATAAAGTAGGCTGATGATGATGATGAATTATGCAATTAAGCAGAATACAAAAAAATGGTGTGACTTACTCCATACAGTATTCAGCAACATGCATTTGATCACGTCGTCTTTTTGTTCCCAGAGTGATTAAAGATTCAGCAATGGAGGCCTATGGAAGCCGCGAAAATTTGTACTCGATTTTATAGACAAAAACGGTAGCTGTGATAAAACTACGGCTGATATCGCAATACCCGCTACAGCGTATGTCGTCCGGAGACAGCTTTCGATTTATACCTATCTCGACTCTCTGCACATGACGTAACACTTTACAAAAGCGATTTTTTGAAACACAGTCGTGCAAGTTCGCGTTGTATCTGATAAACCTAAGCGTATCATTGCAGAAGTGTCGTAAGTCGTGCCTGAGTTGTTTAATCGCACGCACCAGTCGTCCCACGTCATGCTGACCGCGGTTCCATACCGTGTTCTGTGATATTTTTTAGGACTTATAGTACCACATTCTCCCACTAGACAGCAGTAACACAAAACTCAAGATATAGTTCCGATTTTTCAGCGGTGCTCTTCAAATATTATATTTTCTATTTTGCCTTCCTAAAAGGTAGCAATATGTTGATCATTTGTAAAGTCATCACTTTTATAACCAGATCTCATTGCTTGTAGAACATAACAACAAGCATGCGCATGTCTTTGTGTTAGGCTAAAAAAGAAGAAAAAGAGCTACCGCTCCTTGTAGCATGTAGCATGGAATTCTGGACATTGCACCTTCACTATACTGTGGAACTTCACGGCAATGCACATATGCACAACTGAATAGGCAAAATTTTAGAAACTTTTATTTCAGTATATGCCGAGTGTCCACAAGTTTCAAGTACCTGCTGCCAAGAGGGTAGTCCCTTCGAACAACATATGCAAGGAAGCAGGCAAGGAGAGGGAGTGTATATGCGTGTGCACGCGTTGAGTGCGCGCGCGTGTTTGTGTCTCCCTATTAAATTAAAAAAAAAATATGGGGTTTTACGTACCAAAACCACTTTCTGATTATGAGGCACACCGTATTGGAGGACTCCGGAAATTTGGACCACCAGGGGTTCTTTAAGTGCACCTAAATCTAAGTACCACGGGTGTTTCCGCATTTCGCCCCCATCAAAATGCGGCCGCCGTGGCCGGGATTCGATCCCGTCCCTACTTAATTTGCGTGCGTACATTTTTGTGCGTGTGTGCATGCGTGGGCGCGCATAAATGTGCATGCGGGCCAACATGTGTCGTGTGTGTGTGAGCGAACAATTCCCCGCTTACACCTACTCTCGGGGATGAATGGGATGTAGAGTTTATTGAAACTCGTATTGAAATCTACGAGACAAGAACGAATGACTGTATTTATAGCATTATCTTTTTCTGAAAGCGAAATCAACGCAAAACAAAAAAAATGCGCCTGAGCCGTCAATACCGCCACCCCAGATTTCGTCACGATCGGCACGGCTCCGTGAGCAGGTACCGAGCTGTTCACTTTCGCTATATTCCTTCCCTCGGCGGCAGCGCATTGTATTTATGCGAGCGACGCGCTAAGTATGCGCCATCACTGCCTCACGCGTCGCTTCTGTGACCAAGCAAGCTTTCGGCGGTACACGTTCGCTGCTATATTGATATTATAACTTTAAACTGCTTGCCTGGAAAAAATAGCACGGATAAAAAAATTATCGCCCCTTCCAGTCCGCGAAGATGGTCGAACAGCGAAGCTGTGTTAGTTACACCGAGTGTTACAAACGAGACGAGGTTGGTTTCCGCTTCTCGGGCGCGCACTTCGGGATCGGCCTCCCAAAGCTGCCCTTTAAACTGGGCATCTCTGGCACGCAGCTCGGGGTCGGCCCTACAACGACGATCCCGTTCACAAGCCAACTCTTGCTCACGCTCGCGGTAGGCAGCTTTCTTCCTCAGGAGTACGCATTCCTTGTGGTCTTCCCATAGTTGTAATTAACTGCGATGGAATGTGCGGAACCGCTAATCGGAAGCTCCGTATATTCGGCGCAAGGCCCACCACTGGAGATGCGGGCGCTGCAATCCTTTTGACGATTGGTTGGATTGGTTCGACGATTAACGTGGCTGCCGGCACTCCTTGCTGGCGCAAGAAGTGCCGGCAGCCACGCGCTTCTAGTATCGCGTTTCAATCGCTGGGCGCTGTTCGTTGGCCGCAAACCACCAGCATGGCATTTGTTTCTTTTGCGGCAGGGTGGAATCAATCATCGATAAATTCGATGCCGATCTGGCTCGATCGCCGAAAATGCACCGTGGGACAACCGCATACGATTCGCGTATAATATAGCGTTCTCACAGGAAGAAAGAGATCACTCCAGCCCCTTTCCTCCTGTTGAGCTCTTCTTTTCCTCTCACGCTAGGTTACGTGGCCCCCTTTTAGCGAAGTCCGACAACAACGGCACAGAGTCCGCTAAACAGCTTCGCTGCAAAATCGGAAGCGGACTGACCACGAGGAACATGCTCACGGGGCCATACTTATTGATGACAGCATCACAAAAGGCTAGGTGCGGTCAGGTTGACTTTGCAGACGTTCTTTTTCTGCGTCAGTTACGCTTTCCAAGAGCATTTAATTAGAACATATTTGTTCCCATAGCTCATGCAGAAGCATGTTTAATCACAATGTCTTCGCACGGCTAGATAATCTCGAGGACGGGCTCCAATCTACTTATTGTCTATATTCACCCAAGGTAAATTATTGAAAATTTTATTAACGTGACTTCGTTAATTATGTACACAACTTCTCAACTTACTCCCTATCTAGAGGCTACCAATCTGAGCACTCAAATGATGAAATGATGTCGCCAATATTTGTATCGGTTTAACAGTTTTATTTGGTGCTGTTAAAAGCAGCCGGAATACTGATGATGCAGTAGACTTCTTATAAAGCGACTGTGAAAGCTAGGACAGGTTATCTTGGCGCAAATCAAGTTCGTGAGCTTAAACACATGTGCCCAACAGTGCACTTCTGCCTTTTAAACCGATTCTCCTACATTATACAAGAAGCACCTCAGCGCTACGGTACATCACACAAGGTGTGAAAGAACATTGAACGCGCTTCCGATTAGATTTCTGAGCGTTGGTGGCATCAGTCTCGGTGTCCTGGCATCATCAGGAATAAAAACAGCTGCCTGGGGGAAAGCACTGCATACATTTTCAGTACTTTGTAACATATGGAACAGCGCAGACATGTATACGTTAGAACGAAAAGTACTGAAGTATTAGGATGAGAGTTTTGCTGCATATATTTAGGCTGTGTAATGTTAAGACATAAAGAAGAAAATACTGCGATTTTGCGACAATGCTGACATACGTACAGTCACGTGAAGTATGAGCTCCGACACAGTGCCCGTGATGGAACTGGCCCCTGTACTAGAGGACTACATTGAACTACGAAATGGCGGTCATGATAAATACCAGAAATCGGAAAGTGTTTAGCTCTTGAACTTTTGGTATGTGGGCGCCGCTGCGCAGTCTTGGGGGCCCTTTTCACCACGAGCACCATGCTTCAGCTAACATTTAAATTAACTCTACATTATATTTTTCCTTTTTGGGGTGAGCTTTCTTTAGCCTCTAACCATGCACTGTTCCAAAGTTATCGGTTAGCTCAATACGTGTCTGCATGTGTTTCTAGTATCCCGTAAGTTATCAAGGATTCAATCGCGAAAGAGATTTATTTAAGCAGATTGCGAGCGTGAAGCGATCGCAATCGCTTCACGCTCGCAATCTGCTTAAATAAATCTCTAAGCGTGTTAGATAGCCACAGACTATCTAACACGCTACGCCGAGACGAAAGCTGTACAACGTGCCACGGCCTACGAAGTTGCCCACTTCTTTATCGATCAGATAGTCCTAAGACATGGTGCCCCATCGCATGTCATCACTGACAGAGGAACTGCCTTTACGGCCCAACTGATAGCGGACATATTCGAGTTGAGCTGCACGCAGCATCGCAAGGCCACTGCCTATCATCCGCAGACCAACGGACTGACGGAACGGCTGAACAAAACCATTGCTGACATGCTGTCTATGTATGTAGACGTCCAGCATAAAACATGGGATGAAGTCCTGCCGTACGTTACGTTCGCGTACAACACCGCCATTCAGGAAACAACACGATTCACACCGTTCCGTCTTGTCTACGGGCGCGAGGTCCAGACCACGCTAGACGCTATGCTCCCGCACGACACCGACGCATCACTTACTGCCGACGCCGAGCAACTTACTCAACACGCCGAGGAAGCTCGTCATCTCGCGCGCATACACATCACAAAGCAGCAGAGTACAGACGCACGACGCTACAACCTTCGACATCGACAAGTCGAGTACCAGCCAGGTGACCACGTCTGGGTGTGGACTCCAATCCGTCGCCAGGGCTTGTCTGAGAAGCTGCTGAGTAGATACTTTGGACCCTACAGAGTGACACGCCGCGTTAGTGAAGTGAACTATGAGGTCATTCCCGACGGTGCCGCGTCGCCGCGGCGTCGACAGCACCACTCAGAGATAGTGCATGTTATTCGCCTCAAACCGTATTTCGCGCGTTAAGGCGGCGACAACCCGATCTCATATGACTTCCACACTTTCACTCTCTTTTAGCAAGCATCGGGTCGATGCTTTTCTTTTGGCGGGGGAATAATGCCACTAGGTACGAGCCAGCGCTGAAAAAGAAGTGACTGGAACGCGCGCTCGGCTAGAGGTGGGGGCTGAGGATGAAGACGCTGAGGACGCCGGCTTGAGTTTTTGTACGCCATCTTGTCTGTCTCGTCGACGCCGGGTACATCTTTAATTGTCTTTTCGTGACAATATTAAACCGCTTTAATAAGTATATCAGTCTGCGGATGTGTGTCATTGATGTCGAAAAAAAAAATACTCCTGCGTCGATTGATTGCCGCAGGCTTTGAGAACGGTATCGGCGGGGCGCTTCGCCAATCGCACTTCCTCGCTTGGTTAATTTCTGAATGGTCTCTCCATACAAAATAAGTTTGTGTGATGAGAATGCTTAATGAACATTCATCGCTATTTACCCACGAACTGAAGTGAAAGATCATCAGACACCTTGCACAAAGACTGAATACACTTCCCGACCGTCAACGTTTGACTAAATGGTGCCACTACTATTTTATCTTTCGTGAGCGCTGTCACATGGTTGTGGGCATGTGGAAAAACTGTTCCGAATATTACGTATCTGTTGCAGATAGTTCCAACAAGGCATTCAAGCAACTGGAGGCATTGCTTAAATCGCAACATTAACGTATTTACGCAAATAAAAGGGGAGATTTATTTCGAGGTTTCCGGCCTCGGAACGCACCGCGCAGTTTATTCGTGTTCGTAACACAAATATAACCCCGCTTTCATTCCTTTTCTTTTTATTGTCGCCCGGTCTCCATGTTACGCCGTGCCCTTCGCGCCCGCAGCCACTTCGCCTCGAGCGAGAGTGGCGAGCTGCGCGTGGCCACTGTGCATTTTGCGCTGTTTTTCTTCATCGGACTTTTAACTCACTTACTGGTTACGACGTATCAATTGCAACCTTGCGTAAGACGATAGGCGCTGTTGTGCAGGCGCGTCAAGCGAGCGGTCTTCGGAGTCGCGTGTTGCATCCGCACGCAATCCGTGTAAAGGCCCAACCACTGGTACGCGTCGGTACGCTTCGGCACGCGCCGGCAAGCGAATGCGTCGCTTCGCGTCGGTTATACAGGAAAATTCGGAGGACGCTTAAGCTTCGCCTGTAAGAGTGGAACGCGATAGCAGTCAAAGATCCCCGAGCGCTTCTCACGCTTCCCGGCAACTGCAGGTTATGTAACTGCAATGTTCACCGGGAAACGCTGGCGGCGAACGCTGTGCACGAAGGCGAGATTTGTGGTCTTTCTTTTGTTGTTTTGTTTTTTGATGGTGTGCAAGAAACCGAGGGGGCCGCGCCGCTCCTACTAAGACAGACCTCAAACGGCAGCTGGAAAACGCTATCGCGTTAAGAGGGGTTCGTGTTTGAGTTTCTGCGTAACAAAATGATATTTTCTCGCATATTCAAATTACAAATCGACGTTATCATGTCTGTAAGTTACCTGTAAGTCGTACTTTACGATTTCTCTGCGCATTTTACATTGCAAAATTCAATTAGTTCAGTAATTTCCTTGCGCCACGTGGACGACATTATATATATATATATATATATGGACAGGACGCGCGCAGACTCGCAACTGAATTTTATTGGGTGAAAGATTACGCATATATGTGCTGTCCTTGTTCTACTTCTACTTCTGTTGTTCGTGTGTAACCACAGTATTACGAGATTGTATTTCGTTGAGTTTCGACAACTCTGGGCTCTGACTCGGTCTTTGGACCACAACGGGTTTTCGCTGGCGCACCAGAAGGCCTCGTGCTTTCGCGGGGTTATTTTCCGAACCTGATGTGACGCCTTTGGAAGTTGGCCCGGCGCTGGCGCTTCGTTCACGGGGTGTGTGACATGTGGGTTAGAATCCCGGTGACCACGGCTGTGTAGAAAGCTATCTGTGCTCTCTGGTGATGGTGAAGCTCAGAATGAGCCGGTTCCCTGACGACAGCGATCATCGGCAGTGTAACAGAATAAGCGGGCGTGCAAGGCCAACCAAGTTTTTAGTACTTATGTGCTGCCACAGGAAAACACTACAGCGATCAGTGTGCCTGATCTGGCGTGGTCAACCGATGTGCTTCTCACTGCTAGCCCAGACTGTGATAAGCAAAAAAAAAATGGCTGTGGCTTAGGTAAGGTTAAGCCCAGGATGCGAAGCATACTAGCCTTTATTTTAGTTGTTGAACCACTGTTTAGCCTGGTGAACTGCTGTTGCTTGGCTATATTTGGTTCGGCTAGACGAAGAAACAACTCATGCATTACTTCTTCGCCTTCAAGAGTGGAACGCGACAGCGTTCCCGTCGACCCGCCAAGGGGTGTAAGACAATGGGCTACAGGGCAGCGACTACGCGCCCCGCATTGGACGCGGTGAGCGTCGAGCAAAGCAGCGTTCGGCGCGGCAACGAAATGTGCGCCTGAGCAAGAGACGCACGCCTTAGAAACAGCGCGTTTCTAAGGCAACACCGCATTCACTAGAGGCGCTTTTGTACCGCTTTGAAGCGTTGTACTCGTGGCTCAGTGGTAGCGTCTCCGTCCCACACTCCGGAGACCCTGGTTCGATTCCCACCCAGCCCGTCTTGCAAGAGTTGAGCCAAAGCCACTTCTCCTCTGTCGTGACGTCACGGTGTCACGTGATTTCATGGTCACCGCCGCGCCTGAGGAGCTGGGTTGAGCCCTCGTAATATGCTTCGCATAAAAAAGCTCGCGCTTGTGGATACCTGGGGCGCTATAACGTAAAACTATACAAACTTTTCTATTTCAATTCTGCTATCAACCCCCCGCGATTGGTCAAAAACTTTTTTGGACCACCCCCACTTCACCTGTCTGTCACGCGACGTCACGAAAACTGCGATACCTCCCCATCTGATATGATGTCTACACGCTGATTATGCATGATTTGACCGAAAAAGGAAAAAGAGTTATTTCTGATTCGATGCCTTTTTGCCATTAGGCCCCAGGTATTGGTCAAAAGTTTTCGGGCTGCACCCACTTCATCTGCCTGTCACGCGACCTCACAAAACCGTAAAAACTTACCGCGTCAAAGTGACGCGTACGCGTTAAACATGAATTAATATGCCGAACAAAACTGATTTTTCTTCTGAATAGCCGCAGGCTGCCCCGTTCCGAAAGGAATAAAAGATGGCTGCCGCCGATCGTTCAGGCGCTGGCTACTCGCACCTGCCAGAGAGCATGGGCTTATCTGCGTATAATAAAATTTCTTGCGAGGCCGTGTAACGTTTTCCAGCACTTTCGGCACGTTTACGACCTCATTCTGCCAACTCTTCTTTGCTGAAGATCCGTTTCAGCGTCATTCTTCAGCTTCCGTTGCATGCCGCCGCGATTTTCGACCAGCCACCTCAAGCTAAGTAAGGGAAAGCGGACCAATCGCAGACGCCGGCACCACCCTCTTCATCTGCAATCACGACGCGCAAGCGGGCATGTCGCGTTAAATTTTTTTGTATTTCGCGAGTATCTGCAATAAACGGGAAAACACTAATACCTAATAGATAGAAAGTTAGAAACTGTTTAATCGGACGTTGTGCTAAGCGCTCTACAACTATTTAATTGGAATTTTTTGCCTAACTTCGTTGCTTCAGAACTTGGTTAACTAATCTTCACTAATTATGCAATTAAGCAGAATACAAAAAATAGTGTGACTTACTCCATACAATAGTCAGCAATATGTATTTGGCTGCGTTGTCATAGAGTGCATCGGCATATTTTCAAACTCTGGCTAAAGTTATCGGGTATGCGCTAAGAAATGCGATACGCTTTCATGTAAACGCGGATAGATATCGCTTGCTCTCTCGTGCAGCGGCTTTCAAGGCTTCCGCGTTTTTTGTGATGACGTTACAGCAGACGCGACGACTATATATAGATTGACTGCGTAAGCTCTCAGCCATATACAGTAACTCTAGGCGCAACTGCCCATAGACGCCACCCATTGGAGGATCGTTAAGGGAGCCCTCAGGCTCCCTACGATTGTTTAACTCGCAACGCGTGCACACCCTTCCATCTCACAGCGCATCAATGCGATTAGCGCCGCTTACACATAGATGCAATTCGCTTAGGCGCGCTTGTTAACACGCTCCACCCGACCTGTCAATGCTTCTTTGTCGCTCTCGGGCGGAAAGAAGAAGAAAAAGCGGTAGAGGAGGGGCGCATTGAGGCGCCCTAGGAAGGCAGACCTGGCTTCTTCAATATGTCAAAAACACTACCGTCCAAGACAAAAACAGTAGCATTTGGTGAAAAGAATCAAAATTGTTTTCTACACAAGATGTAAACTTTTTATTAAAAAAAAAGAAAACCTTAGCTGACAATGCTTTGCGCAAACGATGTGAAAAGACAAGCTGATCTATGGTCGCCGCGAGAATGGTATGCGTCACATAAAAACAGAAATGTTCGAGACGTTTATTCGTGGTATATTCACATAACGGAGGCCAAAATTTCGCAGAACCTTCGCATTACGGTGGGAATTAATTCGTTCCCCACTGGCGAAAAGTTTTTTCGTTCATTGTCATTTCTTTTTCCTCTTTATAATTCTTTACATTTCAATTTAAACCACAGCTAATTACCCGTATGCTTTCTTTGGCTTCATTGCTTGTTGACTCTATATGGTCGTGATACACAAAAATTAATTAATTAAGTCTTCGGTACTGATCCATACTGTCATGAAGCTGCTAATCATGCATATTCGGAGATTATCCCGCACGATGTATTTACAACCTGTATATATCCCTGAAATAACACCTTTCTACCAGAAGCTTAAACATATAGCCATGATATAGATGATTCAGAAATAAAACCAATCAAATACATTATAGATTTAATTACGCCAGTGCTTATACACATATACAGGGTGTCTCAGTTAACGTTAGCCAGAGTTTAAAGAGAGGCAAATGCCACGTAGCTGCACAGAACAAAGGTAATGTTTGCGTCGCTTGGAGATACTCAAACTATTTTTTAGTTTTAATTATTTATCAACTTCTCAAACGCTAGATGAAATTACTTAGATGAAAAATCCCAATAAGAAAATTGTAGAGCGACATGAAAAACTCCCGATACAGCTTTCTGTTCCTCAGTACGTGCTACATAAAAGTTTTTTTTTCCGCGTTTGAAAGAAGCCCGCGAATACACGCGAAGTGCCCCGAGCGGCCTGTCTCGCGGCATTTTGCATGCATTGCGCCCTGGCAACCACAGTAAATGAATTAGACCCGAAAGGTGTACGTTGACGTTCATAGCCATTATTAATTTAAAAAAAAAACTTATTTGACCTGTTTCTGTAGTTGTTTTTGAAACTGCTCGTGTGTGTAATAGTGTGCAATTGTTTTTGTAACTATATCCATATGGATAATGGTATTGCATGATTGTTTCTATATTTGATGACACGTTTTTATAACTGAGCCACACAGTAAATAAACAAAAAATTTCTCTGGCCCCCTATTTTCGCAGTAACAATGTAGTGTCTACGGCGAAAATAAAATTTGATTTATTTATTTATTTATTGATTGATTGATTGATTGATTGATTGATTGATTGATTGATTGATTGATTGATTGATTGATTGATATGGTCGAGATTAACAAAAATCAAGGCCCTCTGTTTCGCTTGTCTTCGTTCCTTCATACAGCATATGTGAGACGCAGACGGACCGAGCTATATAGTATGCATATACCGGGCGTTTGAGCGAACACTCCCAAATTTTTTTAAAGGATGCCCGTAGCAAATAGCACAATTCTAGTTTATGAGTTGGTCCACTTGAAGATGCGGACATTACTTGCACAAATAATTGAAATGCATAACAGACTAATTAACAAAAATCACTAATTAGGTGAATAACTAATTACCACATGGCCCATATTGCAATTTACAAATTCTAGCCGTAGATTTCGGCAGGCGAAATCGGCGTTTTGTTAACAAAACGTCGTTTTATGCATTGAAGTGCAAAAGTATCTGGAACGCCAATGCATTTCTCCGCAAACTTCGGGAATTAATATATCGAAAATGGTATCATCCTGAGAATTCGTCCAAGTGTAGCCGCCTTGCGAACTCCACGGCTAGAATTTGTAAATTGTAATATGGGCCATAAGGTAATTAGTCATAAATTTAATCAGTGAATCTTTGTTAATTAGCTGATTATGTGTTTCCATTTTTTTTTTTTTACATGTACGCCTCTTCGAGTAGACCAGCTCATGAACTAGAATTGTGCTATCTGGGACAAGCAACCTTTAAAAAATTTTGAATGTGTTCGCTTAAGCACCCGGTATGTACAGAGCGCTTTTTGCAGGAGACACTTATTTCGCATAGCATTAGTACGACCTGTCGTGCTAATAACTGCATTCGTCACCTTTCCAACAGGGTACATAAGTTTCCAACAGCCGAAGCAGCCATATTTCTGACACGCCGTCCAAATGATTGTACATTGACGCACGTGCGTTTACGACTATATTCGAAGCAACGCACCCCGGCGAAGAAACAACATAAGGAGAGAGAGAGAGAGAAACTTTATTGATTCTATCAAGGGGTTTAGCGGTGAGCCGTCTTGCGCTTGCTGCCTGGCTTCTCAACACAGGTGTGCCCCTATTCCAGGGCTCCACTGAGCCTGGCCACTTCGCACGCTTGCTGCACGATTGCCCTTTGGGCGGTGAGCTCGCTGCTGGTGAGCAGGCCCTCCCATTGCTCCGCACTCGGGTTTTTATGTTTATGGAATGTGTAGTTATGCTTACATTCCCATGTTACGTGGTAAAGAGTTGGTATTTGGTGGTGGTGGTGGTGGTGGTGAATTGTAGCAACAGGCGGGTTTAGCCTGGCGAACAAGGCCGGCAATTGCTCCGCCCGAGCGTCTCGCACAATACCGCTGATGGGTTTCACCATATGTCCATCAACCCAGTGTCTCTTAAGAATTCGATCAGGAGACGTGAAGTTTCTTTGCGGGCCATCACTGATCACTCGGGAAATATAAGGTGTTGCAGGCGCGCATGCGCAAGGTCCTTGTTTTGCAAATTCTTCAGGAGAGTGTCTCTTTCATCTTGGAATTGCTGGCAGGAGTATTGGTATTTCTCCGCACCATGGGCAGGAGTTTCTGTATTGTGTCGGGTACATTTTACTTAGTATGTGTAGATTATAGAAAGTTCCGGTTTGTAGCCTTCTCCAGTCGGCTGCTTCCTGTTGTGTAAGTAGTGAGTGTGGCGGAGGATATTTGATTCTCTGCCCTCTATAGTAGTTTAATATTTCCGCACACGTCGGCTCCACCGTTGTAGGGTTCTCGAGAGGCTCTATCAGTCCAGCTCGGTATGTGATCTCGCGAACTAGACTGTCTGCTCTCACGTTCCCTTCTATCCCGGTATGGGCCGGTATCCAGAAAAGTTTGTGCTTCACTTTATTTCCGACGGTTCCTGCTCCGAGGAGGATTCGCAGGGCCTCTTTACAGACTCTCCCCTGCATGTAATGCCTGCATGCAGCTTTGGAGTCTGTTAATATGGTTAGTGATCTGTTACTTCGGTAGCCTTCGGTCGCTGCAAGCGCTATGGCGACCTCTTCCCCCTCCGCTACCGTGCAATTCCTTATGGTTGCGCAGCTGATTGTCTCTCCCATGTAGTCTACTACAGCCGTAGCTACTCTGTGTGTTCTAGTGTGCTTGTCCCACGGGTATAGCCCTGCATCCGTGTACACCGTGTTTTCCTGTGTTGCCAGGTGGCCTTCCACGTAATCTGCCCTTGCCTGCCTTCTGGCTGCGTGTAGGTTCGCATCCATGTTGCGTGGAATTGGACTTATTCTGAGGGTTTGTCTGACGTTGCCTGGGATGTCTGCCTCTCGATCTATTGCCCCTTTCGTATCGTATCCTAGTCTCTTTAGGAGCATTCTTCCTGTAGCCGACTGCCAAAGTCTCGCTATTTGTGTGTTTAGTTGCGCTTCTGCCAGATCGCTGAACGTGTTGTGTATTCCTAGCTGCAGTAGCTTGTCGTTTGAAGTATTCCTCGGTAGGTGCAGTGCCGTTTTGTACGCCTTCCTTACTATGGTTTCTGCTTGTTCTCTTTCTAGCTTGTTCATCAAGTGGTAAGGTAGCGAGTATGTGACTCTGCTGACCATTATACTTTTAACCAACTTGATCGTGTCTGCCTCTTTCATGCCATGTCTTCTATTTGAAACTCTCGTAATCATCCTGCTTACTTGATCTGTCGATTTTTGGAGTAAGCTGATTGTGTGACTGCATTTTCCGCTGCTTTGCAGCCACATTCCTAGAATTCTTATCATGTTCTTTTCCGCTATAAGCTGGCCCTCTAAGTTTATTTCGATTTCGGCCTTGGTGGGGTTCTTTCCAATTCTGAGTATTTCCGATTTCTCTGTGGAGCAAGCCAGGCCTCTTGCCTTAACATAGTTTTCTACGCGGTTTGCTGCCTCTTGCAGTTTCTCTTGCTTTTGTCCTAGCGTTCCTTGGTTGGCCCATATTGTGATATCGTCCGCACACATTGCATGTCTTATGCCCTCGATTTCGCCTAGTTCCCTGGCCAGGCCAAGCATCGCAATGTTAAACAGTATGGGTGAAATGACTGAGCCCTGTGGCGTACCTTTGCTTGGGGTGTCAAAGGTTTCGCTTCTTATATCCCCTAGTCCTATTGTGGCCGTTCTTTTTGCTAGGAAGGCTCTCACGTAGTCATGAGTCCTCTTCCCAGAATTTATGTTTTGAAGCCCTTCCATTATTGCCGCGTGGCTGACATTATCGAAGGCTCCCTTGATGTCTAGTGCCATTATGATGTTTTCTCCTGTCTTGGGTGCTTTGCTTAGGACCTCTTCCTTAATCTGTAGGAGGACATCCTGTGTTGATAGCTTTGCTCGGAAGCCAAACATACTGTGCGGATACAGTTCCTTGCCTTCCATGAGTTGCTGTATTCTCTTTGTGATTATTCTTTCGTATAACTTTCCCAAGCACGAGGTGAGGGAGATTGGTCTTAGGTTTTCTATCTGTAGTTTCTTTCCTGGCTTCGGGATCATTACGACCTCGGCGTGTTTCCATTCCTCCGGGATCGTTCCCTCGTTCCACAATTTGTTTAAGTAGATTGTTAATTGATCTATCGCCTCCTCGCTTAGGTTGCGAATAAGGGAGTTGTTAATTTTGTCTGCTCCCGGACCGCAAAAGTTTTCAGATCACGAAATCCGAGAGAAAGAGGAAAATTTAGTCGTAGCCGCGACCGGATTGAGAACTGCGGTGAATGCCTTCCCCGTACGACCAGCACACTGCTCCCCTAAATTCGAGGCTGGCTGATGAAGAATATCTAGGAAATGTTGCTTATTCGAGAAATATCGTGCAGTGAAATCTTTTGCGGTCTTTTTTTTTCTCTCTCTCTTTTTGAGAAAGATGAAGTACAGTGAATTGTGCTCACACTAACTTCCCCCCATCATGAAAAAGCGGTCAACCTAACTGGCCGAAACTTATGAGCACACCTGAACGGGAAGTGAAAGGCTTTCAGGCGAGATATACACAGCGACCGGGCGGTCTGCGACAGAGTGAGCCAGTATACAGTGACATATCCGGTGTAGTTAACTGCGGATGTCTTGTTGTATAAACGTCAAAGGGGAATTGCTCGCAGATGTCTGGTGCCCGAACAGCAGTCCAGAGCAGGGCTCAGGCTGACAGGGTGGAAGATGATGAGCTCGTGCGTTTTGTCGTAGCTTCGTTTCCTGTTTGCTTGGGTATAACTTCCGTGTTTCGCCGGGCGACTCGGTGGCAATGGGCCACTCGGGAAGCAAGCTCTTCTGTAGAAAGGAGGAGTTAGGCGACGTAGGAACCGAAAACACTGCAACGTTGAAAACAGCGAAAGCTAATTAGCCATTGTACACGAAAAAAAAAAGAAGAAGAAATCGTACTCGGTGATCCGTCGAATAGGAGTGTTGTATGCAAACGTCAAAAAAGGAACGGTGTTATCTGGTTAGTGTGATCAAGAATGATAAACAAGAAAGTGATGTCAGACAACGTTCTGTGGATGCGCTCAGTATATAACTGTGCTGCGTATTAGTAGTTTTGTGGCACTATTAATCCTTAGAGTCCCGAAATATACCACTTCGGGAAAATGGGAAATGAACGCCTTGCCTCAGTCGCTGAGAAGAAGAGAGAGGCACAATTGATGAGGAGCGCCACAATCGATGAGCACGTTCAGTTCGTAAACACGACTAACCGGTCCAGCCTGCGGTGTATTATTGCTTTGTTGTTATTACATGACATTTCTTTGGTGATGCTGAGCTATCAGTCATATGCTACTTTTCTGCAAGAAGTCGTAGTTGTAAACAGTTGGTTCTACAAATACTGCTCCCAGCATTCTATATTTGTGGAGAAAATGGGCTCACTGTTTCAATTGGCCTCCTTGCGATGACGCGATAAGCGGCACTCACGCACTCCCGCGTTTGTAGCTATACCTTAACTGCTGTGCTATAAAGTGGCTGTGATGATCACGTGTTTCGATGACGTATGTAGTTATTTCTGTGCTCGGATATGATTCAGAAATTATGCTACAAAGGGAACTGAGCAGCGTACAAGCGCAGACATGGTCGCGAGCTTATTTAAGCGAAGTCAATCCTTGTTTATGGGACGAGCTTGCCACTCTGGTTTTTGTTAACTAACCTTACACCGTCATTACCTGTACGTTACTAAAGAACTTAGCCACATCGGTCACACTGAATTACTAACCTTATGCTAGCGACTTGCTTCGGGGATCTCTTAGCGATGTACCTTGCTTTTCACAAGGTAATCCATCAGTTAGGCTAAAATTCCGTAAAATGTCAAGAAAGCAGTTGTCGTCAGCGCGTTGGTTAAATTCTTGATAGAAATTGTGAACCGTTTATACATACTTGAATCACAAGGCCCCTTTACAATAATAATAATAATAATAATAATAATAATAATAATAATAATAATAATAATAATAATAATAATAATAATAATAATAATAATAATCGACAGATGGCAAGGCATATTAGCCACATAAAGTACTTAACTGTTTGCTTTCTTCTCTTTTTTTCATTTTATTTCTCCGCTTCATTTTTTTTAGGGATGGGTGTGGGGCACAGAACTGGGACCGTATTCACAAAGCTTCTTGGGACGAATTAACAAAGCCTTTCCTCCGTAAGTGCTTTTAGATTTGGCCGTTCGCATTTGCCAAGAATATGCCCACCATCAGGATTGACTCGAATTTGCTCTTACGCTAGAATTTTTCGTAAGAGAAAATTCCAGCCAATCCTAACGCGGGACATATAATTAGCGAAGGCGACGTACCAGTGGCTAAGAGTATTTTCTAAAGAAAAGCTTTGTGAATTAAGCTCCTTGGGCCGTATTCACAAAACGTTCTTACGCTAAAAGCGTTCGGGCCAGCCGAAAGTGATGTAGGACACATTATTAGCGAAGGCGATCAGCCAATGAAAAGCGGCACTTACGAACGAAAAGCTTTGTGAATTCGTCCTCCTGAATTTCGCACGCTTTGCTTGGGCTTCAGCAGACGGCATAGAGTACTACTATTCATGAAAGTTTCGCATAATGCGAATGTTCTGTTGCGGACGAGGAGAGACCGCCTATCAGTAGAAACCAATCAACGCATAAGGACACTTCGTTACCAAGAAATACCAATATGTATATATAATTTGAAATCTTGAAACCTGCACCTACTTCGAGGTATTCATGATCGCATTGTAAAGGTAAATCGAAGCAATATCGGAATCGAGTGCCGCGGGAGCGCAGGAAAGGCGGCCCCGCTGTCGTACCAGACCGAAACGGCCCGTGTGGCGACACGCGCGAGGAAGTTTGAACGTCTCGGCCAGTCGCGGCAGCTACTGACACGGCATCGCTTTTCCTGGCAGGCATGTGTGGTTGTGTGCCATGTTCAGATTTGCCGCGACATACCATCATTCAAACTTCATCACACACCTCTTAACGGGGCGTTGCTGTCTGACGCACCGCGAGATGCGCTCAGTTTCCATATTTCCTCGATTAAGCTTTGAAATTCGTTCATGAATATCGCGAATTAGGCACGAATTTCTACATAAAAAAAAGATGGGTACGCATTAAAACCTGACTGTCTCCAAATTTACCATTTAAACACATGCCACCAAGTCACAGATAAATAAGTTAAGGATTTTTTGCTATTCACTCTTCGGAAGCTGAAGTTATTAGCGGCAAAGTATGTCCACCTCACCTAGAAGCTCTTCTGTCAAAACAACATGTTCGTTGAGCTCGTACTCTTTCTTTAATAAAAAAAAATCTGTGTTGTTTAAAAAAAACACCACGTAGATTATTTCGACACAGTGTTTCGCCGAAACAGGCGCGGCGAAATAGGACAGGCACTTCCGACTTTTTGGTGCACCCTATAAGTGGACTTGCTCCTTCAAGTCCGCATGGGACAGCTATGATGGCTCGGTTGCGTGCGACTTGCTCGTTCTTTTGTTTTTCCTTAGAAGTTGAGTGGCGCCAGCTGCCGCTGATGCCAGTGCTGCTGAGGCGTCGAATAGGTGAACAACGTGCTTCGGCGCAAGGATGATGCACCGGCGTTCTTGCGGCAGGTGGGGAGGCGGGCTTCCCCTCGTCTCTGCGGACAACTTTCAAAGCGCCTCCCATCGACTGTGACGACAAACAGCGCGCGCGCCACCGCCGCTCCGTTTTCCGCGCATGCGAGAGGCCTGCCGCCGCCGACGTAGTACGGTTACCTGACCGACCGTACCTGTTTTTGCGGAAAGGAGGCCGGGTGGCAAGGGGCGCAACGGCCGCTCCTCGAAGTCAGCCCCGGCTGCTCACTTGGCTGGCGGTTTGCCGTGGCGTCCCCACCCACCGCCGCTGACGAGGCAGTGTCACAAAGGCCCCCGGCGCTGGAGGCGCTGACCGCGGAGGCAAATCGCAGATGACGACGCCCGTCGAAACGTCGTGCCGGTGATTACCGCTACGAGCGGGTGGTGGTGCCGAGCGGCGACGCTTCACGCGCAACCATGGAGACCGGCGTGTTCGTGACGGCGCTCGCGCTGTGCCTCGCGCTGCTGTGGGAGTCGGGTGAGTCCTGGAGAGCGGCTAGTGTCATCCGGACGCGGCAAAAAGGCGCGACGCGATCGCGAGCGAGCTGCTTGCGCGCAAGTGTGTCGATTGCCGCGCGAGGCGTGGCGCGGCGGTATACGAAATTACGCACGAGGAGCAAATTGCGCGCGCGGACGACGACGCTGTGGTTGTCGTTCGCTCGCCTACTGGGCGGTCCTCCTGCGTACCCGTATAGCCAAGTCGCGGGCGTGTCGGCATCGGCAGCGGTGTGTGCCACACGCCACACGAATCGCGTGAAATGTCGCGTGTCACGATCGACCGACTGGATGTTAGGCCTATAGTATTCCGCGTTCTTTTCTTTTTTAAATTTCGCTCCCAAACAGCGGTTCCTCGGGAAGTGGTGTCATCTTCGGGCGCGGGAGTTTTAAGAAAGCGGCGCCTACAGCCGCAGCTCTGCGCCGTCCTGCCGGTGCTGTCACGCGCTATTTGCCGGCGGCCGGCGACGGACGGACGCGCAACGGTTTCGCTAAACACAAGCGCCGCGGCGGCGCGTGCTTCCGAAGCGGCCGCGTAGCGTGCTTCCTGCGGGGCCCGCGCGTGCGGAAGAAAAATAAAATGGACGCGGCGCTTGCAAATGCGCACCTGACGACCCGCTAGACGAAGGTCAAGCTCCGTGCATGAATGGCGATTTCCTATCCAGCCGCCAACCGACCGCTTGCGGAGCGTGTTCCGACAAAGCGGTCTGTTCGGTTCGCGTCCCGACGCGTTGGTTGAACCTGCGTGGCGCGGTTGTTTCGAAAGCGGCGGGTGCCCGCGTGCGCGCTCCCATCCGGTGACACGGCATCTTGGACTCGTGCCCACATTCCGCTACCTCGAACGCTTCGAGGGAGCGCGGGCATTTCGTGGTTTCCGCCCTATGGTGACGTCACCCGAGCGCAGCAAACGCGTGGATCACGAAGCGTCTATTATGGCTGCAGCAACCGGTGCTTTACGTGCGCAAGGACACGCGCAATGAGCAAGCCATGGTCGCAGGTTCGCGGAGGGCCGAAGAAACCGCGGGATGTGCCGCGCTGACAGCTTCCCATGGCAGAACCGCCACCACGTCTTAGGAGAAATCTTTATAAATGCAGGGGCGTCGCCGAGTTGCGTGTATGGCTGTTTGCGCCTGGTAGGTAGAGGCTGCGCTCCCGCG
The DNA here is from genome assembly GCF_038994185.2 of Dermacentor albipictus. Lineage (NCBI taxonomy): Eukaryota > Metazoa > Arthropoda > Arachnida > Ixodida > Ixodidae > Dermacentor > Dermacentor albipictus. The sequence continues at coordinate 37,405,464 of NC_091821.1, forward strand.
GAGGATCGCCTGGACTCTAAAACGCACACGCTTGCTAGTATATATGCGAAGGTTCTTTTTCGAAAATGTGGCATATATATGTACGTATATGTAGTGTTGAAATTTCGACGAGCTATAGTCTCATCTGCGAGAAATGCTACACCGTGTTTCCAAGTGCCATTACCCCACCGCGGTGCCGGCCCTGCCGTGGTAAAAACATGTTCCCGTTGCCACCCGTCCTTCATACATTTCGCACTGTGTACTCGAAGGTGTGATTTGCAATGAAAAGCAGCACTTGCAGCATCAATTGCGCGCTACGCATAAAGGGCTGGTAACATGTAACGTTATGTGCGTGACGGACGCGCATGTTGCGCAGGTATCTTGGGAACCCGCTTCGTCTTCTTCTTTTCCCGGTGTACTTAGATTTAGGTGCACGTTAATGAACCCCAGGTGGTCGAAATTTCCGGAGTCCTCCACTACAGCGTGCCTCATAATCAGAAAGTGGTTTTGGCACGTAAAACCCCATAATTTTTTCGTCTTCTTCTTAACCACGCAGTCGTCTCTGTGCTGGAGATAGAAGTGTTTATTGCAGAAAAGCGCTCATTGATTTTATTGAAGTGGTATATAAGCACCTGGTCTCCAGTGTGGTGTTTCTTTATTTATTTGTTTTTCTATTTCTTCTTCTTCTCTCTCTCTCTCTTTTTTTTTCGAGCGAGCTCTCATTCGGCGGCCGCAAAAAGCAACTTCGAAAGCCAGGCCTCAGTAACTTCTTAAAGGTTTTTTTTTCCTACGCTGGGAAAAGTTGGTCTATCAGTGAGTTTCATTCTGGCACGGAAAACGTCTGAACATCACGTGTGTTTCGCAGGAGAAGCGATTCCAGCGTGCATTCTGTTCTGTATCGCCGATGAAACTCTTGTCATCGGAAGCACGAAGAAGCGCGCATGTATGAAAAATATAATTCCGACTTTGGGCAAATATTTATTTTCTCTCTTTCTTTTTTATTCAAGAGCAGGGCCTTCTCGTTCGCTATTTTGGTGCAGCACCACAAAGAGACAAGGGCACAGCCAAGAGACTGACAAGAAGGTTTCCTGTGTCCTTGTCCTTCTGCGATGTTTTAGTCCCATCCATCAGTGCACCCCGATGCTTCCCTATTTGTCGTTCCTGTTTGCCTATTAGCGTGACTGAGGAGCTCTCGTATTGTGTGTTCCACGCAGTGACACCGGAAGGTGGGAATAGAAGACACGGGGGGTAGAGTGTTTCGATGTGCGCGCCAGAGAGGGGGGCTGGAGGGGGCGCCCCCTCCAGACACTATGCATGGCCGAAACCTGCTTCAGAACAGAGTTTGCCTGGCCTGGTCGGTTGCACATAGCGCAAATGGTTTTCAGCAGAACGCACTGACAAGGACAGACAAGGACAAGGACGACACAACGTGTATCGTGCCGTCGTCGTCCCTTTCTGTAAACGTGTCAGTGCATGCGTTCTGCTGGAAACCATTTGTGTGAAACCTGCTGTTGGGGATATCGGACCGCTGATATGCTCCTTTCACCCCCACCCCCCACTCCCCTCCGCCTCTCCCCTCACTTCCAACGCCCTATATTTCGCTCCAGTGCTATATTATAGTTTCACGTCTTGCGAAGCAATGATAAGATTTCCCCTGTGTCGCGTGCATGGTGCTGGCCAGTTTTATCCAGGCAGTATTAAGCGTACGTTAACTATTGAGATGCCTCACTGAAACCATGTTGTGCGCTTTCTTTCGCCGTTCCCTCGAATTACAATATATATATATATATATACGCACACACACAGCTTGTTAAGGCATTCTATAGAACGAGAAAAAGAAAGCGATGCATGATAACCGAATTGATTTCGCGCCAACTTGCAGCATATCCAAAGCGAGCGCAATACATCTGGCCATGGCGGTTGTAAGCGGGTTGGTTCTGTATTCAGTTTTTTTGTTTTGTTTTGTTTTTTACCTCATGGAATGGAAGCAAGTTCTCCGCGCTATGCAGACACTATAGATACGAGCGTAAACGGCGGCCTGTCCGTTGAATAGTTTTCTGTTTATCCTCCCCCACCCCATCCCCCTTGACCTCGTGTGCGGGTATGTGTGTGTGCGTGCATTGGTAGAAAGGTCCCTCGGATGTTAGTGGAAGTATAAGAAATTCCGAACAACCGCTTTCTTATGCCAAGAAATTGTTCGATAAGTCGAACAACTTTGGTAGCGCGAAGACTTGGTTGGAGCGCCTCATGCATTGGCAATTGTCTGCGACTGCGTGGCTGCGCCAGATTACAAAGGGTGTCCGAACTATCATGCATCAAGATTTAAAAATGTACAAATGCCACGTAGCTGGACAGAACCAAGGTAATGTTTTCTTTTTTTTTTGCCGTCGCTTGGCGATACTCATATTATTTTTCATTTCGCCTAATTACATAACTAGTCTTAATTAATTAATCACCTTCTTAAATATTACAATTCGAGGAAACCCGCCGTGGTTACTTAGTGGTTATGGTGTTGGGCTGCTAAGCACGAGGTTGCGGGATCAAATCCCGGCCACGCGGCCGCATTTCGATGGGGGCGAAATGCGAAAACACCCGTGTACTTAGATTTTGGTCACATTAAAGAAACCCAGGTGGTCGAATTTTGCTGGAGTCCACCACTACGGCGTGCCTCATAATCAGGAAGTGGTTTTGGCACGCAAAACTCCATAATTTAAACAATTAGATAAAAAGTGTCGATGAGAAAATTGTAGAGCAACATGGAGAAAAAAGTAAAGCCAGTTCTACGCAGTGAAAGCTGTCAAAACAGCGAAGCTAGTGGTCGTTTTCTCAAGTTTGAACTCGTGTTTAGCGCGATTTTCATGAAAGTCCTTTGTCTCGTTGTCGCCGTTTTACTAGATTCGAGCTTCGGTTCCGGATTGCGCACACTCTTCAGTTGCGTGAGGTTCTGATCAAACCACAGTCTATTACACACCTTGCAGCTGTGGCCGCACTCACGTTCGAGAAATTCTCTCTTGAACCGTTCATCGGCACCCTCCGTGAAAGGAATCTCTCTGCGTCGACGTCTCTGCTCGGCCTCCCGCTCTCGAAGTTGGGGGTTAGCTTGCCTCCAGCTCCGGCGAAACACCTGCTCCTATACCCCTATCCTCCCTCCTCCTCCGGCGCGCGCTCTGCCCCCCTGAGTGACACCGGACGGCGAAGGCTCGACTTACAACAGCCCTGCTGTTAAAGGGACACTAAAGCGAAACAATAAATCAGTTTAGACTAATGCAGCATTGTTTGAGAACACTGCAGGCAGTCATTAAAAAAATTGTTTGATTATTAGATGATAAAATGAAAGTCCAAGTATCAGTATTTGAATTTCGCTCCGAAACCCCAGCGCCGGTACGTCAGCACGACGTCAGGGATTCTAAAGTATGTTTTCGCATTTGGGACGCGTTGGCTGAATAAAGGTTCCCGAAACTTGCCATGTTTAATATTGGGTTCCTTTAGAACACAATGTAGTCAATCTGTACCGCTATACGTAATTAGTAGGCCCTAGAAGATGCCATCAAAATCCACGACGTCACAGCCCCCAGGTGCCGGAACTTAAGTAGGTGTCGCCACCCGCATTTCGTTCTTGCGCTTTTTCTGGCTTACGAAACGTCTTATCGTTGTAAGAGTGGTGCTTTTGGTGTTCTATAACGGTAATTTACTGATGCAAAAGAAACCATTTTTCAATTTAGTGTCCCTTTAAAGCTCCCGATACATCTCTCTGTTGCTCAATACGTGCTACATAAAGGTGTTCTTCCGTGCGTGTAAGTAGCCCGCGAGTACGCCCAAAGGGCCTCAAGCGGCCAGTCGCGCGGCAATTTCGCGTGCATTTGCGGGCTTCTTTCACGCTCGTGAAAAAAAAGCACTTTTACGTAGCCCGTATTGAGCAACAGAAAGTTGTATCGGGAGTTTTTTATGTTGCTCTACAATTTTATCATTGACAGTTTTCATCGAATTACAATGTTTGAGAAGTTGAATAATCAATTAAGACTAATTTTGTAATTAGGCAGAATGAGAAAAAAATATTCTGCGTGTCTCCAAGCGACGGCAAACAACGTTACCTTAATTCTGTCCAGCTACGTGGCATCTGCATATTTTTTAATTTTGTTGCGTGATAGTCGGCACACTCTGTATTGCAGCGCACTCGCAAAGCCGCGATCTCGTGCTTCCCCGGTGTTTCGTGTGCTTCGTTTACGTATGCTTAAAAAGGAAACGGACAACGACAGTATACTTTTAAAATGTTGCCCGGCTTCTTTCTTCTCTAATCCGTAACATTCGGAGTGATTGAAAAAGCAGTAATAATGTTTACTAAAACACGGAACCAAGTAACAAAGACCTTCGTGTCAATCCGTTTCCTGCATCCACACCATCTCGCTCTTGCATTATTTTTCTCGCGCACGCAGTTGCCGTCCAGCAGGCGCAAAAAGAAAAAGAAAAAAAAAAGAAGAAAACATTCTTCTCTTGGAACACACTTTGAAGGGCCTGTTTGCTGCGTATATCGTGTTCCCCTTGCCGGCAAGCGTGCAAATTCGAAAACAACCGGCGCACTTCGGATCGCCTCCCGTGATTAGGAGGAAGTTTGTGATTACGATCTCCCTTCGACTAGCCGAAGCTGGCATACCTCGCCGCTCTCATCGCATAAAATTAAGCCTCGCACATATAGCGTTATCTTCTTTTCAACTCGCGGGGAAAGCAGGTAGGGAGGCGGTTAGCAATGGGATGGCGTGTGATCGAACGCAATTAAGAGGGGGCGCTACTGTAGGTGGCGTCTAAACTTTCTGCGTGCGAAGGTTCGTTGATAATTCCCCTTGCGCGCATCGTCTCTGTGCCTGGAAATTCAGCTCCTACGTAAGTGTAGCAACTGCGGTATAAAAAATCAGTCCGTATAGCCTCAGCTCTCAAAGTGCGCGGTGAATATAATTAATTGCTCTTTTTTCTTCGTACGTTTGCTCGGTGAAGGAACTGAAGAACTTTGTGATGCACGCAGAGAGGGCGCGCTGCGCTGCAGCGCGCCCTCTCTGCGTGCGTGCCTGATTTTTTTTAAACAAATGTCGATTCTTAACTGTCGTGTTGATGAACTGCGAAGAGCTATCTGTTTCTTTGACAGTGCTGAAAAAAAAAGAAAGGACATTTGCATATATATATATATATATATATATATATATATATATATATATATATATATATGTATATGTATATTAAGAAGTTAACAAACACTGACACCAAGGACAACACAGGGGAAATTACTTGTGCTTAATAAATGAAATAAAGAAACGATAAATTAATGGAAATCAAAGTGGATAAAAAACAACCACTTTGACTGCCATTGATCTATCGTTTCTTTATTTCATTTATTAAGCACAGTTTCCCCTATGTTGTCCTTGGTGTCAGTGTTTGTTGACTTCTTTATATATATATATATATATATATATATATATATATATATATATATATATATATATATATATATATATATATATATATATATATAATATGCGAAGGTTGTGGGTTTGGTTCCCACCTGCGGCAAGTTTTTTTTTCGTCCACTTCAATTTGCAATAATTTATCGTTTCATTATTTCATTTTTTAAGCACAAGTAATTTCCCCTATGTTGTCCTTGGCGTCAGTGTTTGTTGGCTTCGATATATATATATATATATATATACATATATATATATTTATTTATTTATTATTTATTTGAACCTCAAGGGTCCCTGGCGGGACATTACATGAGGGGTGGGCGCAAGAACGGCGGTTAACAGTGAATGTTACATGAGAATCATGACGATGACATGGCTTCCTCGATGGCAGTCTTGAAATGGACTGGATCAGGGATTTGTGCTAAGTGACAGGGAAGGTCATTCCAATCGCGAGCTGTGTGGACAAAAAAATGATTTCTGAAATGTAGTTGTTCGGGAACGATGCGGGATGACGCTGTTTGGATGGCCTGTGCGGGGTGTTCGACGTACTGGTACGATGAGGTTGCTGTCACGGGGCGAGCAATGGAAAAACCTGTGATAAAGGCAGAGACGTGAAATTCGGCGACGGGAAGCGAGAGAAGGAAGTTTTAGTTGCAATTTCAAGGCGGATATGCTAGAGTATCGAGAGTAGTTTGAAAGAATAAAGCGAGTGGCACGATTCTGAACAGATTCAAGGGCTGAGATAAGGTTAGACTGATGGGGGTCAAATATTGCGCAAGCGTATTCAAGTTTAGGTCGTACAAATGTTTTATAAGCTAGTAATTTTAAGGAAGAAGGTGTCATGCGCAGGTTACGTCGGAGATACCCAACTGCTCGATTAGATGAATTTATTATGTGGTTAATGTGGCAAGACCATGTTAAGTCACTAGCAAGGTTAATGCCAAGATACTTAAAAGAGTTAGTGGAAATAACAGTAGTATCGTTAATTTTATAAGTAGGCGGAGTATAATTTCGGCGGCGGTGAAAAGAAATTTGTGCGGTCTTTGTAGTATTTAGGGACATTAGCCATTTAGTGCACCACCGCTGTATGTTATCCAGGTCATTTTGGAGGATGTAAGCATCCTCGGCGTTAGTTATAGGGCGGTAGAGTACGCAATCATCCGCGAAAAGGCGGATACTAGATGTTACTGTGGAAGGCAAGTCGTTAATGTATATTAGAAAGAGCAAGGGGCCAAGAACCGTGCCTTGAGGTACTCCTGAAAGAACGTGTGAGTAGGATGATGAGAAGCCATTAGCGGAGACAAATTGCATGCGGTCAGTCAAAAAGCTTCGAATCCAGTTCAAGACACTAGGATGAATGTTTAACAAGGACATTTTAAGCAAAAGGCGGGAATGGGGTACTTTATCGAAAGCTTTCTCGAAATCTAGAAATAGCGCATCAATTGGGATATTGCGGTCAAGATAGGAATGAATGTCATGCAGGAACAAAGCTAATTGGGTTTCGCATGAGTGGTCTTTCCGGAATCCGTGTTGGTTTGGATGAAAAAAGTCGGCCGATGTTAGGAATGTGGCAACATTAGAGTAAATGACGTGTTCCATGATCTTAGAGCATACACTGGTTAACGAAATGGGTCGGTAATTACGTGGGGATGATCTGTCACCTTTCTTGAAAACCGGAATGACCTTCCCGATTCGCCAGTCATGTGGAACTGTGCCTGTATCAAGCGACTGTTGAAAAATGAGGGAAAGAATGAGACTACAAACATGTTTAGTATTCTTTAAGATTTTCGAATTAATTCCATCGATACCGCAGGAAGATGAAAATTTTAGTGAGTCGATAATATTAACAATACCATGTGCGTTGAAGGTGATGCCGTCCATTGGTGGATGCGGCAAAGGCGCAGGATCAGTGAAATCACGAGTTGTTTCCTTAGTAAAGACTGATGAGAATGCATGGTTCAAGACATGGGGTACGTCGGATACGCCTACTGGTGAGCCAGTGCTGTCAATGAGAGAAATAGTAGTATCAACATCAGGGATGATTGTTTTCCAGAAGCGCTTAGGGTTGCTTTGTAGCATTTCAGGGAGGGTAGTAGAAAAAAAACGGAGCTTAGTTTGGGTAGTGAGATCGGAATATTGCTTGGCAGTGGTGTGGTATTTGCTCCAGGCACATTTGGTGTTAGATAACTTGGCAGAACGGAAGAGGCGCTTTTTCTTGTTATTTAAACGCTTTAGTTTAACATTAAACCACGGAGAACGTTTTCGCTCTGTTATGCTGATGGTAGGGATGTAAAGTCGAATCAAACGCAGCATTTCTGACTTGAAGAGAGACCAGTTCGACTCGGCAGAACGTAAGTGGTAGGTAGAAGCAAAATGGTTATGGAAAACAAGAAGGTCGCGATTCATGCTAGTGTAGTCTCCTTTGTCGTACAGCGTTAGTACTTTTTTGGATTTAGGACTTTTGGTAACGCTGGTAGAAAAGGTAGTGTGAAGTACAACGTGGTCACTAAGGCCCGTAATGTACGAAGGAGCACAGAACTCGTCAGGGTGAGTGGTTAAAATGAGGTCAAGAATGTTTGATGTATGGTCAGTTGTGCGGGTGGGCTCAGAAACAATTTGAGACAGGCCGATAGTTAAGCATGTGTTTAGGAATTCACTAGATGCCTGACATTTTGTTAGGGTGCGGGACATATCATTCCAATCTATGGACGGAAAGTTGAAATCACCGAAAAGCAAAATTGGGGTGCGTGGGTAAGATGAGATTAGGGAATCGAGCATGTCGTGAAAGAGCGTTATGAAGGAACTGTCCGTATCAGGCGGTCGATAGCATACACCGATGAGTACGCGAGGGGATGAAGCATGACAGCACACCCAAATCATTTCCAACGAGGTTACTACGTTAACAGCTGAACAATTTAGAAGGCGCTTGGTAGCGATAAGAACACCACCGCCACGGCAGCCGTCAGGTCTGTCTTTTCGGAATATATCGAAGTCAGGAAGTTCGGGCAGGATTTCGGAATCTAAGATTGATGAATTTAACCATGTTTCAGTCAGCAGAACGACGTTACTGGATGATGAGCTGATAAGACTGCATAAGGAATCACGCTTTGGTATTATACTACGCCATATATATATATATATATATATATATATATATATATATATATATATATATATATATATATATATATATATATATATATATATATATATATATATATATGAAGCGCAGCCAACTACACTCGCTGCAAAGTGCAATAGCCGTGAGCCCATGCAGAATGAGCGTATTGCGCGCTTTACGCTCAAACATTCCACGCGACTGTTCGCGTTTTACAAACCGCATTGGAACATTGCTTCTCGTGCGACGTGGTTTTCAAAAGGTATTATCGCAGTGATATCGTCGCCAACACGATTAGTAGTCTGATGCAGTGTGTCTGCGACTCGGAATACTCTTTTCGATCGGCGCTGCATGCCTCTGGCTGTTCCATATGCAGGCACATATGAGCAGACTTTTACTATCGCCGCAATCACCACTTAAGTCACCGACGTCTATCAGTTGCGCTCGGTTTTTAGTTTAACTATATATACCGCTAATAGGATTGACTCTCCGAATATGGCGCCCACCTCTGATTGCTAAATTATGCTTATACTGCCACGATCCGACTGGATTGTAAACGCGCGTGTGCTCAAGCGCTAGAGTGCTCGAGTCCGACCGTGACTTATGCATAGCTCACGTGTTTGCGCACTGTTTGGTACGCTCAGCAGCAGTGTCCAATCGCTTTGTCCTCTTCTCTCTCTCCCTCTCAAATTAATCTTGCTCTTCACTGAGTCCAGCACTATATATTACAACAACCGTCCAGGGCAGGCAGCGCTAACGAAAGTTCGTCTGGCAAAGGTGCATCGTGCCTTTCTCTCGTCCGCACAAACCGGCTGGACGCAGGCTTGCATGCTGTGTTATACCGGTCTCACAGGAACACGTTTGATCGCAATAAAGCCCGATCCGGATCGAAATTCTCAACTGCGATTGGTTCCCTCGCGCAGCTTGCGCAATGGAGCCAATCACGACTGAGAAATTCGATCCAGATCGGGCTTGATCGCGATCGAAGTGCGTCGTGTGTGACCCGTGTTATAGACGAGTGAAAGAGATGCAGTCAGACTGCGTGGCCTAAAACGTTTCGACGCGCTAGCTGACGGACGGCTGGTTGTATAAGCGGTAATCATTTTTAAGTTTTCAGAAATTTTTAAAGATCGTCCGCTGCAGATAACATAATTCTATACAGTCCTTGAGCTGGATTATTCAGAGAGGCGGACATTACTTGCACGAGCAATTGAAACACATATTCAACTACGAGGGACGTTCCGAAAGTAAGTTTCGTCATTTTTTTTTAAAGAGAAGCTGGTACACCAGGTGAAACAATCACCATAAGAATCCACGCCCGTTGCGGGTTCAACGACGGAAGGAGCGTCAGCGGAGGAGTAATGACGCATGCGCAGAGCGCCGAAGAAGAGAGAGTAGCAGCAGATCGGCGTGCCCGAGGTTATTCGAGTACAAATCACGATGGCAGACAGACGTGTGCTGACAACGTGGTCTCCAGTGGAAGTTCGTTCTGTGGTCCGGTATATGAATGGGCACGTGGGACTATATAGTGTGTCCGTCATCCATGAACGCCTGCAGATCGTGTATGGTGACGAGGTCGTGTCTCAAGCCTTGCATCGCAGGACACCGAGTTTTACCAGAGTCGTTTCTTCAAACTGATTGCACTCTACGACAGATGTCTCAGTGTCGGTGGCGACTATGTGGAAAAATATTGCAAGGCGTTAGGTCATGATGCCATGTATATATATACATTTTTTGCAATAATGTTTCCTTCGGAAAATGAATGACGAAACTTACTTTCCGAACGTTCCTCGTAATTAAAGAAATAATAATTAACTACTTAATTGCTTACTTTACGTCACATATTGCAATTTACGAATTCTAGCCGGTGAGTTTGCAAGGCGTATCCCCTTGGAATGAATTTCCAGAATGACTCCGTTTTGGAGATATGCGCCATCAAATTCACTGTAAAAATGCACTTGGGTTCCATTTACGTTTTTAACAAAACGCTCTTTCGATGCATTGAAGCACAAAAGTAGCTGGAACGCCCATGTATATCGTCCTACACTTTGGGAAATATCTCGAGACTGGTGGCATCCTGGAGATTCATTTCAAATGGATACGTCTTGCAAACTCGCCGGCTACGATTAGTCAAGTGTAATATGTGCCGTAAAGCAATTAATTTAAAAGTTAGTTACTGAATTTTTTGTTAATTAATTGGATATGTGTTTCGATTTCTCGTACCAGTAATGTCCGCCTCTCCAGCTCAGAGGGGCAAGAATTATGCTATCTGCCGCAGGTGGTTTTTACAAGTTTCGGAAAACCTAAGAATGATCACCCCGTATGCGTCGGTAATGGGGCTGACGCCCGTATAGAAGCTCGCCTGAAAAAGCCCCGCACGCACGCTCTTGTCTACCTGCCCTGCTTGAGCGCTAGTGGGTTTCAGGTGAATTAAGGAGAAACATCGTCATGCGCTTACGTTTCCTCGGCGCTCTGCGAGTTAGATCAGCTCGCATTGCACCCATTTCGAAACCGATAGTATAGCTGGTAAAAGAAATGCTCTGTGTGTATACGCCTGCTAGCCGTGATGGCATATTGGCGTTGCGCCGCTAGGCCCGAGGTCGCGCGATCAAAGCCACGGCGGCCGCATTTCGATGCATGCGGGTGAACTGCGAGAACGCCCGTGTACGCTAAAGAACGCCAGGTGGTCAAAATTAATCCGAAGTACCCCACTACGGCGAGACTCGTAGTAATAACTTGGTTATGGCACGTAAAACCCCACAATTTGATTTTCACGCAGAGGCGCCGTAGGGGCTCTCCCGTATAATTCACATTTGTTAGCCAAATATGTTTTGGACTGTAAGTGTAAAAATGTGCACGTGGTAGCGGTACTTCGTTCCTTTGGCCGTCCAAGCGAAAGCGTGCAAACAGGCGGTGTGCGCACACCGCCTGTTTAGCGTAACGTTTCCGCTTCACTGAAGCCGCCCCCGTCGCAACCGCGTCCCAGCAGCGCGCTAACAAGCTCTACCTCTGCGCGACGGCGCCGACGGCGTCTGTCAGCCAACTGACGGTGTCGGGCTCAAGGCGGTAACACTATGCTCACATATTCTAGTTGATAGTTGTAGAAATGGTGGAAGCAGGCGGCTTGCATATATACAGTATACTCTCAAGGACTCCCTTACACAACACACACCCCTGCGAAAAGGGAGTAAGGAATACTTACTACACAAGTACATGCGCCGCTCTCTCCGTTAACATGAAGCCGTATTTGAAAAAAGAAAAAAAAAACACTCTTACGCTATAATTGTTAGTGAGAGAAAATTCCAGCCAATCCTGATGCTGGACAAACTATTAGTGAAGGCTGCAACGGCAAAGAGCACTCGCGAACCTTTGTGAATTACGCGCCTGATGCCTCGCAGCGAGCCATATAAGCCATTGCTGCGTGAGGCATATACGTGCGTATGCGTACCCAGGGCGAACTATTAGGGAGCGAATCCACAAAAGCTTTTCGTTCGCAAGTGCTCGCTGCCGTTGGCTGGTCACCTTCGCTAATAACATGCCTAGCATTTGGATTCTGTGGCGCAGCCAGGGGAGGGGCTCGCACTTGACCGGGGTGGGGGGTCGAGTGCGACCGCACGCAGATGTTCTCGCACGTCCTTTTATACCAGGTATTATACACCAGATATAAAACCAGGCACTCCGAATATACGAAGGAGGGGGGGGGGGGGGAGCACGTACCCGGTGCGCCCTCCTGAAATTTGCTCTTCTCCGGACAATTCTAGCGCAATTTTTTTTTTCTTTTTAGTCAACGGGGCTCAGGGGCCAAATTCACAAAGTTCTTCGTCCGTAAGTGCTGTTAGCCATTGGCCAGCCGCCTGCGCTAATAATACGTCTGACATCACGATCGGCTGGCCCAGTGCTGGAAGTTTGTCGGTATCTTTGACGTCTTTCTTTGACCGATACAGAAATAAACCGAGTAGAGTAAAATGAGTGGGCCCTTTAAAGTGTGGAGTAATTGAATGGATGACATATAGTGACAATCTTGCATTTCTCCACAAACGGGATGTCCGTCGCCGCAATTGCAGCACCACTAAATCCAAAGCAAAGGAGAAGCTTTTTCTTTCCTTCTTTCTCTGACTCTGTCATTCCCATTCTCACGTGCAGGGTGGGGATGGGGATGGCGCTTTGCTGGCCGATGAAGTGGCGCTTTCATTCATTTATTCATAATCGCCAGCATGCTAATAAGAATTAATTAATGTTATGTAAAGAGAGTAACACTAATATAACGATGATAGAGCGTCATTTCGTGTTCGGAATGTGAAGGAGAGAGAGAGAGAGGATACAGAGTATTTCACGCGCTTATACTGGGTGGATATACTGGGTGGATACCCTGTGCGACTTCCCCTTTAGCTCGTCTTCTGCTAGACGCGCCTGAGCAACAGAGCTGTCTACGACTGGTATACTAAGCGCACGACAGCACTGGTGTCTTGTAACTAGAGCGAGAGACAAAGGATTGTGTAACGAGGTACGTCCTGACATTGTTGGCTATACATCTATAAGAAACAATGGGTGACGTACATCCGTTTCTACGCGGACGAGAAACCACAGCTTCAGCTCAGAGTTGTCTGTTTCATTGTTTCGCAAGTGCGGCATTCTCTCTCTCTTCACCCGAAAGACGGTTTATGCTTTTCCTTTTCTGGCGGAGCGAACCCCTTCGCCCTATCATTCACGACGGCCACTCTTATCAGTGTTTTCTGTTTTACGCGATTTATTTGCTCTTTTTTTTTCTTTCTGTATGAGGTCTGCCGCTTAAGTTCCTGCAGTGAGTCAGCAAAGCAACTTGGAGAAAGTGTAGTGGCGCCGCTCTCTCCACTCGAATAGTCCCTCGTACGAGCCGGACCGTTATTGTATGGCAAGGCATAATTTTGTGCGTGCACTTTTTATGCAAGCCATTCTTAGCCGTCGTCGAAATGGAGATCGATGAACAGACGGAACAAAGGATCAATATCGAATTTCTCGTTATTTTCTTCTAATATTTTGAGATTCTGTATTTTTGTACTCCACATCTATTGCTAGATAACTTCTTGACAGGAGGTCCCCATGCAGCCTTCTGCTCGTGACCTCCTTCTGTTAAGTTATCTATTTATTTTTTTCTATTCGTGAAATAAAAACTATTTATTTATTTATTTATTTATTTATTTATTTATTTATTTATTTATTTATTGTGAAATTTGGCAAGAATGGTTCAGGAATTCATCAAACGTTGCAAGAGGCCTATGGAAAGGATGCCCTAAAGGAAAGCAGTTGATGACTCCAACGACGACGCGAGGTCAGGACGCCCCTCTACCTTGTGCGAAGATCAAAGCATAGATCGTATGCGTTCTCTTGTACTCAGTCACCGCTGAATGAGCGTTACGATGATATTAGAAACACTTGGTTTGGAAAAGTCGTCCACTGCCCGAACTGCTGATTCCTGAGCAAAGGTTGCGACGAAAAGAATGTCGCATTGATCACAATACTTCACACGACGGGGATGAATTCTTGCAAAGCGTCGTCACCAGCGACGAATCTTGGATTTACAGATCTAACATCGAGCTGAAGTGGCAGAGCAAGAAGTGCAAAAATAAACATGTGCCATAACAAAAAAAAACAAAAAATGGGCAGAAACCATCGAAGACGATTGTCAATGTAAGCGAATAGCCAGAGCGAGCGAACGAAGGAGCGACCAACGTTACTAGACTAGTAACGTTGGGAGTCTAGTAACGTTGGGCTAGTCTAGTAACGTTGGGAGCGACAGGCTACTCCCTACATCCCCCGCTTCCTGTCCCTCCCCGCAACTCGATTGCCGGAGAGCAGACGCCCTTTGCCTCGGCACCTCCTCGCGGCTTCCCTCGCCGCAATCCCGACAACCGCCAACTACGAAAACAGGCGAAAGGGGCAAAGAAAGCTATTTGCCTTAAAAAGCGCAGAAGAGCAAAGCGATGCTCAAAGATATGATCGTGTTTTTTTACTGCCATGAAATTATGCGCTACGAATTTGTACCTGAAGGTCAAACTGCCATTGCAGCTTGTGTCCTACGTGAAAGTCCTGAAGCGACTCAAAGATCGTGTGCGCCGCGTGCGAACAAATTTGTCAAACGAAGGGCGCTGGATTCTGCACTACGATGATGTCTCTGCGCACTTTGCATTGATAGTGCACGAGTTTTTGACACACAGTTCCATAGCGGTGCTGGAAAAACCTCCCGACTCGTTGGATTTAGCCCCCCTGCGACTTTTTTTGTCTCCCCCCCCCCCCCCCCAATTGCAAACTGGTGCTCTGTAAACATTTTGAGGATGTGAATCAGTATATTGGGTCCAATGGCTATTATTTTGAAGATGACAACATTGACGCATGGGAAAGTTTGTGAAATGAATTTCATTTTAACTTACTGCGCGATCTTTTGGGACTGACCTAATATATGTGCGATATATGAAGTCATCGTAACACTCTGTATAGTTTATGTGGTTCTATTTCTTACACGGGTTGCTATAATTTAATGAAAAAAATCTTGAGCCATTCCGCTCTGTGAAGGTGGATGACCAGCGAAGCTGTGTAGCACACGACAAAGAGCTGCAACACAGAATCTTGGAACACATTTACGAACACATTTATCGTCTTGATCGGTGGTCATTGTGACGAAAGGTACGCGCACACATTTATTTATATACATCCGCGTTCATTCGTGTTATGCACCCGTTATATGCATTCGTGTTTCCATTTCGCCATATGTTGAGGCAAAGAATTTGAGACCGAAATCACCGCACCGACTGGCAGTGGGCCAGTGCCGTCAGCGCCTTGGCAGAGGGAGGGTCAGTATGGGAACGCTGGCATGATGAGCGGCAACAAAGTCAGCTGTGGAAGAAGACAACGAACGCGCGAGCAGTGGCACGCGCCATTGCTGATGATTCTTGCTCACACAGATATGTTGACGGACACGAAAAATGCACGGAACCCTATAGTCACGAACAGGTTCGCTATGAAAAGCAAATAAATGGCAGTGTCCAGGCAACGCTGCACAGGATATACGAGTAGAAAACGGCTTAATTCGCGAGAACTTGTATAAGCCTTCGTTAAGCCGTGATGCATGTAGCGTTATAGTAGGGGGCACATTTCGTTCCACGAGAGAAGAGGCCGGTCTTTTAGTCAGCAGCGTGTTAATCGTCGCAAGGGGGGGGGGGGGGGGGATCCTGCGCCCATCCGTGTACATCGGATTTGCGCCCCTTCCCAGTCCTCTCCGCACGCACATATTATATCAATTTGTATTGCAATTTTTCTCTATACTTTAACAGGATGAAAACGGGCCCGACTAGCGTTCCTCCTTTAATGCTACAGCATTATATGTCCCATCACGCGAAAATCTGCCGTCGCCGGTGTCGTGACCGAGCGATGGCACCAAAAATGGGCGACGGCGCAACGAGTAAAAGCACATCAGAAATGATCGGATTGACGTCAAATTCCGCAGTTCCTATAATTTGGCACGTGCCGGTCTGGGTGGCAATAGAACTCGGGCCTCCACGGTGAGACGAGCACTCTTGTGTGCCTATAGCACTATATGTGCCAATGTGTGCCTATAGTGCGTGTGTCATTGCACACGTCACGTCGCAGTCATGTGACTGACTAAAGGTGCAGCCTATTTCACCAAAGGGACAAAAATGCTTTCGCATTCCCACACGTAAGCAGTCTTGTCTCTGCCGTTTTTGTTTTTGTTTTCTTCTTTATTCCGAGGGGGGGGGGGGGGGGAGGCAAGTCGCACTGCGACCGATACGAGGACGATACGAGGGGAAGGGAAACAGTTATCATCTCTGCCAATGCCTCCGCCCCGTTGTCGGACTAAACGCCGCACGCAACAGCCACGTCACATTAAGGGAGGAGCTTTGCGCCAATCCTCACTCTCTTGCATGCGTAATCATGCGAACGACAATTAAAATTTGGAGTCGGATATCTCGGTGCACAGACATGCTAGAATTCTTCCAAGTGAAACTGTGTAGAAACACGACTGCCTCTAACTTTTGAATATAAACATACACACTTACTGCAGTGAATAAAAAGTCATAATTATTCAATTTTAGTTAATTGGGCTGCTGTCAGCGATAATTATCATCTCACTCTGTGTCCCTCTAGCCACATAACTTATTTGCTCAGGTGGTCTTCGCGTGCCTCCCATTACCTAATTTTAAGAAAACCATAAAGCTTAATTTTGAACGCCCGGTAGGTACGCACACACATTCACGTATCACCTCTGTTATTAAATGTGTCCGTCACGTAAGACAATGAATGGCTCATAGCCCCTTAAGCAATGAATCATGCTCCCGTCAACGCGGCCTGCCCATTAGGACGACAGAAGTGAAATTCTACGTTGGAATGATGAGCGGCAACGGAGCACACATTCGCGGGGGAAGCACCGCGTTAACGTTGCCGCTTCTCGATGTCCCTCGCGGTAGCGATCGTAGTGAGGCTGTTATCGAAGCACAATGTGTCACAGACGTTGCAGGTATAGAGCCGAAATGACAATCAAGGAGGTATCTTTGGAACCTAGCGTTCGCACCTTTCAACTGGTCCACGTTGACCCTTTTCCCTTCATTGCCGCAGAAAGTTGTCCGCAAGATAACAGCAGCACTCACGCGCAGGAAAGTCTGCGAGGGCTTACAAAGAAAGCTTCGTTTAAAAAATGAAAAAGGAACGTGAATGTGCTTGAGCGACGCCGAGGCGACGTGACAAAGGGGGTGTGACTTGACTGCCGGTTGTGGCACAGAAGAGCAGCCGGTCGTTAGCTTTCCATATCGCAGCGTCGCGCTGCCTGCCGTGACACTTGCGCGCGCGCGCCGCCCGTCACCCTCGCGCGCGAGGTCCTTGATCCCGCGCCAGCCGTATGCGCGCGACAAACCCCACCACGGAGCCGGGCGCGTATTTACGCGCGCCTGGATCAACGTCCGCGCCACGCACCTTTCTCGGTATTCGCCGCCGTGCACGTCGACCCCGTTGCGCCGACCGCAGCTTTCACACACGGACACGCCCGTTTATATTGGAATGTATACGTATCTGTCTTCCGTTACCCGACTCGGCTTTCTTTCCTGTATATTGTTCTTATATATATATATATATATATTAAATAACCGCATCCAGATGTTGTAGTGGCATGTAATCTGCATTCGAGGCACTTCGCGATCAGCGCCGACCCGTCGCGTGCGACGCCTGTATGTACACGTCGTGTTCGTCAGCCAGAGTGCATGCGCGCCGGGGCGCTTCCTTCTCGCCTTCTCTTTTTCTTTTTATCTCCCCCCCCCCTCAGTACGAGATATCCCGAGCTGTCGACAGAACCCCGATAGGCTGAAGGTCTGCCTTCTTTAGTTCAAGTTCGTTCTACCACAGTTTGAACGATCCGCCGCAGTATAGCTCAGCGGCTACAATTAAGTTCTTCTGCTGAACACTATACGGTATAGTATAGTCCACGGATTCCATCCCACCAAGGGCAGGCGAATTCTAATTGCGGATAAAAGAAGAAAGGAAAGGAAATAAACATCCGGTGTACTCGAGATTTATGCGCAACGTAAAAAGACTTCGGTGGTGAAAATTAATGTACAGCCCTTGTGAACCCTGGTGTAGCCTTAAGCCCATTCGCTCAGTCAATGCAATTTCGGGATTGATTGCCTGGAGGTTTGCGTTACGCGATGCGTTTGCGCCTGGTGCCGTATATTTTACGATGCCTTCCCTCCTATATAATAGGCGTGCGCACAAGGGATGGACAAGGGCCTGTCAAGGGCCTCAGAACCCCCCAGGCCTTCTTGGGAAGAGGTGGGGCGGAGTCAAAGCCAGTGCACATTCGTTATTTCCATGTCCCGTATGATCGCCTTCGATGTTGCCTTTATTGAGCAGGCCATGGTCAAAGCATACTTAGTAGACAGCGCAACATATATCTTGCGCTGTCTACCAGGTATGCTTCGATCATTCAGCTTTGGTAAAAAGAAGACAGGCTTTTGCATTAAAGGGCCCCTCACCAGGTTTGGCCATTTTAAACAGACAAGTCCACATGGCGCAGCAAGATAATTTGGCACCCTTTATATATATCTCTGCGCACGCCGCACTGTGCCTCCGATCCCGCGTATTCCTCATATCGGTCCCACCGAGTAGCTGATCTCGGTGAAAGCGCGGGCTCAGCTTCGAGCGAGCCAGTTACGAAGGGTAAATAAGATGAAAAACCAAAGAAAAATATCGTTACGAAATGCCTAGATTTTGCATGCGCAGCGTTCTATGTAGGCAGTGCCCTTTACCCGCGTTTGCTCGTCTCCTTTTATCTACTTTCATTTTTTTATTCGTCTTTTGCGCGCAGTAAATGTTAATACGAACGAATGAATTCCGGGGTCTTACGTGCCAAAACCACTATTTGACTATGAGGCACGACGTAGTGCGGGACTCCGGATTAATCTCGTCCAGCTGGGCATCTTTAACGTGCCTCCAACGTACGGGACACGGGCGGTCTTTTTTTTTTTGCATTTTGCCCTCATCGAAATGCGGGCGCCGCGGCCGGGATTCGATCCCGCGACCTCGTGCTTAGCAGCGCAACACCATAGCCGCTAAGCCACCACGGTGGGTGCACTCGATCTGGAATCCACTGGTAGCAGGCTACCACGTGAACTGCATTTTGCGACGGGTGTTGGGCAACGAGCCTTCAAGGCCGGCGCAACAGCGCGCATTACATAGCTGAGCATTCTCGCCTCTGCTTCCCAGCGCTTATATATGAAGAGATCACCAGGATATTCTCTAGGTATGCGTGGAGCGCGTACACGTTATCAAGGAGGTTTTATGAAGATGCGTTGATAGGTAGTTTACAGTACACATTAGGCCATTTCCTGCTGCATAACTTTTTTTAGCCTGATTGTGCGTAAAAATATATGTGGCTGCAACTTACAGTTCACTCACCCTTCCCCTGAAAATAAAGAAAATAAGAAATTAAGAAGGCGACGAAATCTTAGTGTAAACAGATCGCGCTTAAAGACAGTGATATGTATTTGCATATTGAAAAGCATGTTGGTCATTTCTTGTTGATTTTCTAAATGAGCAACTGTGTTTCATCGCGCAGTTTTAAGTCCACCTGTCCGTCTAATGCATGCAAAAGCGTGGAATTGCGTTGTCTACGAGAGACGACTTTTAAGACGTCTGGTATAAAATGATGACACAAGAAGAGCAAGTAAGAAAGAAAAACATATGTTTGCCTTGGTTCAGTATATAGATGAATATATATTAGTCGGAAGTAGGTGGTCATTCCGCCTACATACGTTCTTTCATGTTTTGCCAAAAGGTAAAACAGACACAGAGTATGGTTATTGCTTTCAAATACCAGCTATAGGTCGCTCAATTGAAAGTACCTTGGGAAGAATATGCTGAAAAAAAAAATAACATTGTAGCCCGCATACTTCTGGCGTACAACTGAGTCGTAAGTGTGCCGTTGTTTTCTCTGTTTCCGAATTGACAAGCACAAACTTACTTTTCTTTATTTTTGTACGTTCGCAGGCGGGACGATCAAGTGCTGGGAGTGCAACTCTCACTTCGATCCACGGTGCGCCGACCCGTTCGATAACAGGTCGCTTCCAATCGGCGAGTGCGCTGCCCGGTCTTTGCAGAGCTACCCGAAACTCAAGGCCTCCATGTGCCGCAAGATTCGACAGAAAGGTATTACAAGTGCCCTTTTTATAAGCTGCTTAACTGCGAAGTATGGTGTGCATAGTGGATTAGCGCCAGGGCACAAGAGACGAGAGAGAGAGGCGAGAAAGGAAAGGCGGAGAGGTCAACCAGACGCGAGTCGGTTTTCCTGCCCTGCAGTGGGGAAATGGGGGTTAAGAGGAAGCTCCTAGCTCGGGGCCAACTCCCTATTTCCCCATTCATATAGTTGTAAAACGCGGCAATGCGTTTGTGAGACAACCCCTGGACCGATTTGAATGAAATTTGTCGCATTCGAAAAAATAACATTAAACTCTAGTGACTGTAGGAAGCATGATTTCGATTTAGGGCCTGGATCTTTCTTTTTTCAAAAAATTTACGAAATATCGATGTGTTTGAAGAAAAATTTTAAATTATGGGGTTTTACGTGCCCAAACCATTTTCTGATTATGAGGCACGCCGTAGTGGAGGACTCCGAAAATTTCGACCGCCTGGGGTTCTTTAACGTGCACCTAAATCTAAGTACACGGGTGTTTTCGCATTTCGCCCCCGTCGAAATGCGGCCGCCGATTTGACGAAAATAGGAAGTGCGAAGTTTATGAATCCGTGCTTTGCACCAAAAACAGACATCGCAGTTCTGTAAGCCGCATCCGTTAAAGCATGCAAAGCGGACAAATTTTGTATATGAATATACAACTTACGTGTATTTGTTACAATGCTTAGCAGGCTTTACGCAAAAATCTTATTCACGTATCAGCGGTATATTTCGGAGAAGTGTATACATCAATTGTGTCTGCTTTAGACGTATTATTAGGTGCAGTTTAGAGAATTGTGATATCGTTTTTCATTGCTGAGCTAGAGATTTGTAAACTTCGTAGTTCCGTTTCATTCTTTTTTTTTCCTTCTAAATGTTGCGGTTTCGAACAATTTTTATAAAGATTTGCCGTCCCAAATAAAAAATCTGTTTTCTACAGTCGCTTGATTTAAACTTGTTTTCTTTTTTAACTGTAACAAACTTGATGAAATTCGGTGCAGTGGTCGCCGAGAGAAACGATTTCACCGTTCCCATGCGTTTAGATAGGAGCCCTTGAGCTTTCTCTTAAAGGGATGAAACGAGATGAGTGAGGGAGGACAGCGAGGCTGTCGCTTCATCCGGAGGTGCGCATCGTCGCCCACAGTTGGCCACTGACGTCTCTAGACTTCGGGAATTCCAGCAGTTCTCGTGTCGCTTTCTAGGCTTGAGAGTCGTGGTATTCGTCATGGAGCTGCACCGCATGCGGAACGTATGCGAGTTCCGTGCCGATATAAATGACCACTTCGCTGTGCACGTTGAAGATCTGATGTATTCGTAGCCAGATAGCGTAATGGAGCATGATGGATTAGGTCGGAAGCGCTGGACATCCAACTGAAAGCTTATATACTCCACGCAATTTCAAGCTTTGCACATATTTGCATGTCTGCGCAAGTTGCGACGCGTAATAAGATGAGAGCGTCAAGTGGCTCGTTGCAACGGCTCATACCCCATTAAGGCGGCGTCTAGTCGAATGGTACAGAAATTATCATCAGCAGCAATGGCTCATATACCCCCTTAAGCAAGCAGAAATGCAATGTCTCGTACATTCATTGAAACCACCTATACAACACCCAAAACAGCATACGTTTCAATGAAAAACAAGCTCAAAACAAGCATCCGAATCATCAATAAAGCATTGCATACTCCCCTCGGAAGTATACGCTACGTCCGAGAAAGCTCGCTCAGGGAGGAACGAGGTGCTACGTGCGAAGCGGCGGGAGTGGAGTCAGGCGTTCAACCGCGAGTGCTGCTTTCCTCCGCTGAGAGCATGCAACGTAAAATCGTAGAGAAACGTGCTTGGCGCCAGTCTGTCCCCGCTACGCGAGCTCGCGATGCCGCAGGCGAAAACGAGCCGAAGAAGCCGAACTGCGAAAGCAGCAACGCGACGATGCGAGCGGGCAACGTAGAGATGAGGCCGGAGCTCGCAGACAACAGCTTGCCACACGTCTACTTCACACTGCGGCTCATTATGTCTTGCAAGATGTCTCAGTCCTCCGATCGTATAACTTTGTGCATTACCCAGTGGGCAGCAGGCTTCACGTGTGACAGGAGTGTAACATGCTACCGAACTTTTAAAAAATTGCATTTGGATAGCTGATCAGTATTCCGGGTATACAGTTTACCCTTAGAACTCTTGTAACGTATACGCTGTAATAGGCTGCATGTAGGTGACTCCGCACGCAGCCACCGCCTCAGCTCCGAATTAAATGTATTCGCGATTCAGCCTTGTACAATGGCGCGCATATTTTCTTAAATTAACAAATTGAAAAGGTGTCACCCACCCGACATTGGTGCACGAAGCCCAAACGAAACCCATATAGGTTTCGGAGAAATAAAGCTTCGCAGTTGCAAAATTTGTCCCGGTCCGGTGATTAAAAAGAAAAAAGAAAGAAAGAAAAAAGAAATAAAGAGAGAAAAAGAAAAAAAGACGCGTGCTTACTGCCTGACGTCGACAGTATCCACGACTCAGATGGATAGCGCGAAGCAGAGTCTTTGGTCTCGAGCCTGCATGCACAGTTTGAAGAACGCATGCTTGTCTGAACAAAATATAAATAAGTACAAGGTACGAACAATTAAAAAAACTAATAATTAAAGGCACAGTAAATCAGCCCGGTGTACTCGTATTTGGACAGATAATGACGGAGAAAATTGAAGTTTCGGCACCAAATGCGCTTTCAAAGAGCCACCGGCCACCGAAATCCTTCGCTGAAGAGTACTAACAAACTTATTGTTTGCCTCCAGCAGGCAATGAAAAAATGTTGAATGCTTACGAGTACCGTGATGATGGTGGTGATGGTGACGATGATGATAGTGAGCAGCATGTGCCGGATTCCAAATTAGCAGACGACCTCGGGAACGCTGTAATTGAGCACGCCGCGGCGAGGCAGAAGCGTCGTCGCATAACCTGTACGAAACAGCCAAGTCGTAGCGCTTGCGCGTTATTAAACTAGAAATATTTTAATTTTGTCATACTTCGTCACTCATTAAACAATCCTGACGTTTATCTTAGGAAACTTGAGCTCCATTATTAAAACGAAACGTACGCCGAATAATATGTACTGCATGAGAGTGCCTGTGAACAATGGCAAAAGCAAAGTCGCTGTACACTCTAAAGACAATGCATTGCTTGTCAGTCTCCGCTGTTCCAGGTTTGCTGATGCTTGTGTGCTGCGTCTGAACGTAAATCATCGTTAATATTGGACCTCAAAGTGCACATATATGTATCCCACAAAAGTCGTGTGCTCAGGGCAAGCTTTAAAGCAAAATGAGTGATATCCCCATTCCTTCCCGGTGTCGTGTCCGCGGGATTATTACGAATACTAAGTTCACAGGTTGGCATGATAGTAGTCACCGCAGTCTGTCGCAGCTAAAGCGCAGTATACTCACGTTTAATTCAGTGTTGCTGTGCCAGCCTCAGGAACCCGCCTGAGCGCCACGGCAAGTCATTCATGGTATACTTATTGCCCGGCAGGTGCGATGCTTGTTTCTTGACGGTCATGTCTGCTTGGTGCGCAGTGAACGGCAATTGGCGGTTCATCCGGAGCTGCGCCTTCCTGGGCGAGCCCGGCGAAGGCACCTACGACGAGAACTATTGCCTCATGCGGACTGGCACCTACGACGTATTCGTGGAGACCTGCACCTGCAAAAGCAAGGACGGCTGCAACACAGCCTCGCAACAGAGCGGACCGCTTTTACTCTTGGCGCTCGGAGCAGCTGCGGCCACTGGGGTGGTGTTGGGCGCCCTCCGCAATTGACCACTGCGCTCGGCGTACGCTATGCCACTATGCGCGTGGGCTACTCGGACTTGTGGTCTGCCTAAGGCTCACACGTGCGTGCACCTTCTGGGACATTTTGCCATGCTGACGCTGGTGGTACTAGTGGAGCTAAAGCTGACAGCAACGCCGCCTGGTGGTCACTTTTTGTCGCCGTTCCACCTGCTCCGGATGCGAGGTCCTGACATCGAGTTGTCGGCTGGTCAGCAAAAAGAAGACATCGCTGTTTGCTGTTCGCTTCTTGCGCACGGAGCTTACTCTGTACTGTGGCGATAGTGTTTGCTGCGATTGGGACACAAGAGTGGTAAAGCCTGGGCCCGGAAGGTGACTCGAGTCACCTTTCGGACGCACGCCTCACCACTCAGCAGGATCCTGCTGAAGGCGAGTCTAGTTCAGGCTGGTTGTGAAATGCCCGTCCAACTTGCTTGTGGGAGAATCCCTGGCAAGAGTGCGCAGGCAACAGCAGCGTACCCCGCCGATCGTGTACTTAGCTCGTGCGAACGTTAGCGCGCATACCACGGGGCACTTGGTTACGACGCTAAAGAGTCGGACGCCAAAAACGACAGACTCCTGTGGGAGCCAAGGTGGTCGATATGTAACAACGCCGTCCACTGATCATTAGCAGATTAAAGGAGGAGGAGGAGGAGGAAATAAAAAGAGAAGGCAGGGATGTTAACCAGAAATGCATTATCAGGTTAAAGAAGTATGGAGCAGGAAGGGGTTCCACCCTGCAGCAACGTTTTCCATTGCAGCTAGCTCTTTCGGGAGGTCACAGTACCGGAAACGTCGGTACTTTTGAGAAGGATAGCACGGCGGTCGGCCAGTATAGCCGTGTTCTGGAATGACCACAACATATAGGCAGAGGTAGTGGCTTGCCCTTTAGGTCAATAGGTAAAACCTGTCGACCAAAGTACGTTAAGGATGACGGATTAAAAAGAAAAAAGCCTATAGAGGTTGCAGTTTGGTCTTACCGGGCGTACAAATGTATTTACCCCATGCGATGAGTTCCCGGACAAGCTGTGGGCTGCAGTTGCTCTGCATACAACATGTGCTCCACGACGGAGCAGCTAAAACGAGGAGGCTTAGAGGGGATCTAGCTGAAATAAAACAATCTGGTCTATATAAAAAACAGTTTGCGAGGGTACTGTGAACAAAAAAAAATATTAGTAAAAGAATCAGAGGAACCGAGGGGCTCCATATTTTAGTAGTAACCACATGAAGCCAGCATTTGGTTTCATGTGGGACAGGAGTCCCACACGAATTAAATTCGTCGTAGACTTAGTATTGCAAGCTGCTTTACTTGCAGAAGGAGTGGGGAGGGAGAAGTTATTGTCGTGTCACCGTTTGTTCTGTGTTCTTCAGCAGAGCGCAGAACGCTGAATTAAATATAGTACCGCAGGTTTCTGCCGCTACACGTCGCACGCCGTTGGGCGCGACTATACAAGCACTTGCATTCATATTTCCGGTGCGTTACCGTACGGCGTCGTTATCCTTGATAGACGCACAGAGGTGATCCTTTGCGTCAATCTCGCAACTCACTTGATCTGCCTGCACTATACACAGGAAACCTTGCAGTGCCTTAAGTAATTGTGATCGCCTTTAAGCCAACTGCAGTGACATTGTTCGCAGCGGATAACCATCATCGTTTCTCTTCGACACCACTGAGCCTCAGGCATATAACGTTCGCTCTTTTTCAGTGCGCGAGGTTGTCGCGTCTACAGGTGTCTCACAAGAATCTCGTGCGTGGCGGCATACCGGTATAAACTGCCTTCCATGATCGAATCTATGGCTTGCCGTCGCTGTAAGTCGTGTGGTACCAGCACCATTGAACTGCAATGAGGTTTTGTTTCGTATTTACTAAACGTGAACGAGCAACCTTCGCCAAAGTCATTCGATTCAAGAAAACCCGAAGGTGAACGGGTGAACTTGCTAATGAGCTGAGTCGTAAAATGCGCTAAAAAGTCAGTATTTTTTTTATCCCTCCGTCTTTCTCTCTTTGTACGCGACTTATCGACCTGGTGAGGACACGCACGGCATGGCGAATTCGGCGCCAGTAACGTTTATGAAGAAACGACACGGACGACAATGGGACAATTTTTTACTCCAAGTTACAATGTCTAGAACCCCAATCTTATGCATTCCGACTACTCGATGTACTGCATAACACATTCTTTAAAGGTACGGTTTTCTTGTATCTTCTCGGAAAAGAGCTAAACGTGCAATAAGGTCAGGTTGTGGCTTGCCGGAAAGATGGAGAAAATGCGTGTCTTTGAGAAACTCTGAATGTCACACCCTATTTTATTATTTATTACTTTTTCTCTTCTTTTTGGCGCACTATATACCTGTACCCGCGAAAATATTTTATGTAAGCCGCTGGCGTCTGAGCGCTGTCTTGGATATATTATACGTATCCTTTTTTTTTTTCACAAGACAGCCGCAATCATTAAATAGAAGATGACGTTCGTGATATCGAATGAACAACGTTCAGCTCACGTTACCGTCTCTCGAGACTGCGCATATGTTTCCGCTCAGCGTTCACAATCCTGATGAACTCCGTGCGGAAGTTGTGAGCTGCCTGCAGTGGCATACTTCGTACAAAGCGGTGCGCTGCACAAACGGAGCCCGAAAAGTAACGCGCAGAGCAGCGTGGAACTCGGGCAGGGACCAGAGTCGCGCGACTTTCATGTTGAAGCGCGATCATTTTGTTAACTCGTTGTCTACTACCTTACACAACCGGCTTGTGCGGGTGAACATTCCGTCCATACTGTAACACCCCTGAATAATCCAAGTGCCACAAATCACCGAGGTAACCAGATCACTTCTTCTCATGCTGTACTTCTTTAGTTACCGTGTTTTACTGAGAATGGAGTGTGCGTATACGTGGATCGCGAAAGGGTCGTGTGAATGCTCGTGCGATTAACCAGTGCATTTTTAGACGGATCTTTTTTTTGTGTGTGTGTGTACAAACGAAATATATGAATATTCATGGCCTCCATATGCAAACATGTTTCCTATTCACCATGTGAATGCGTAGAGTGAATGAAGGGTCGTACGCTGCGGGAATTTTATCCCATTTTTGCCCTCTTATATCCTCCATATTTTTGTACCTCGTATGCGGGTGCAGCGACGCGAGTTCGTTGCATGATCACGTGGGGTGCAACCACTTTGGCTCGGTGCTGATGTTGAGAAAGAAAACCAAGGAAGAGACACTTCATCGGCTGTCTCTCTCTCCTTCTATATTTACTTTCCTATATTGAAGTACAATACAAGAAAGTGCCAGAGCCTCGCATAGCTGACAGGAAGGTGGCCGATTTGCAAAACTCTGGTTATATTTATCGCATGTTGGAGTAATGCCTTTCAGTTACGCTCAGATTTATAGGATTATACATATACAGAAAAAAAATTAAGTTAGGCTGTATTATAGGCGCTTTCGCTGCATTTCTGAAATGGCGAATAGACCACGTTTATTGAGAAAAAAAGGCATTCGGGTTGGAAGGGGTGTGCGCTATAGAAGATGACGTAAAAGTGAGGGGGGCTTTGTGTCGACGCCACCTTCGCGTTCTCGCGATGGCTTGCTGTGGCGTCACAGATTACGATCAACAACCAGCCGAGGCTGGTCAGTGACCTGTTGTTTAAAAAAGAATTACGTTGCAACGCAAACGGAAGCTTTAACACGACTGTTCCGCCTTTCCTGCAGTAAGTGGACTCGCACCCGACGAAATGCCACGAAATATGTGGCGTTGTACGACGTCGTCAGTAATGCCGCTCTTTGACTATGAGCCAAACTTTATGAATTCGGCCTTGCGAATTGCTCCGCTAGTAATTCTTCATTCCCTCCCCCCTCCCCCCCCCAAAACAAGCGGCTAGAGACTACCAAGTAGGTATTGTACCAGACCGATCTGGTGTAATATTCGCCTTTAGCTTTCTTTTGTAATTTGTGCTTACCGGCCGCGCTTGCCCTGCACACAACTATCGCTTTGTTTTTTTAATCACTACTGTTGAAACCGGCTGAACAAGTGTATTCTGTGTCGTCTTAGAAAGATCCTCTGTGTGTTTCAGGGGCTGTGCGGTGGCCCCGTCACAAGTACGGTAGAATACGTTGTTTCTTTAACAATGTGCTTTACGTTCTTGTATAGCTGCGCGATCACATAGTTTCCCCGACCTGTAACCATTACTTTGTTGCCTCGCCCACGCGAAGTTCAGTCCGCAAGTCGATAATGTGCAGCTCCCATTGTCTTTGTCTTGTACTGCAAGCTATTCCAATGGCTTCATTATCTTGTTCTTCTTCTTTTTTAACACTTTAAGCAATCTTCTTCCTCCCTCCTCCATCATCACACTTCTTTGAATTTGTGCGCAAGAGGAAGCGTTGTAATGATAGAAAGTTATAGCTGACCGTCGGCTTACGGTACGTTCCGCTCCCGTTTGAACCGCAGAGGCAGGCACTGCGGAGATATTTGGCGTTTTTAATAAGCGCATCTCGCAGAGGCGCGGGCGACGTGCGGTCAATCTGGCTACAAAAACGATGAAGAACACGAGTAAACGCACAGTCGCGCTACAACAACAACAACACTCGCAAACGGCTCGGCTGAGTGGCGAAGGTAGACTTTTGCCTTCCGCTGCCGGCGATAATGAGCGTACGTGCACTGGCGTATTGTCTGGTCGGCTGTGCGCAAATTGCTAGGATACACGGATCTGAGCGGAGCGAACTGTAAACAAAAACGCTAAGCTAAAACTCTCAAATGCGCGTGTTTCGAGTATATATGCTGTCAATTTCAGTTCCCGGCAACGCACGCAAGATTATAATTTGGTGGTCCTCGTGGGTCTGTACTTTGCACCGGAGCTTCCTACGTATCATCCGGAGACGTCTCTCTGTGTTCCATAAGAAAGAAAGAAAAAAAGTCATTCATTGCCACTCGTGTGGCCCCGCACGATGCTCAAGCCGTGGCGACAAATAAACACTTTCAAGACCACTGTGGATTTCCGTGTCTATTATTTCGCCTACAGTTCTAAACGTAGCTCCGTTACAAACGCACGGAGCAGTCATCCGGCACGTGTTCGTTCTTTACTGACGGCAAACATACTGCAATATAAGCTATACCTCAGAGCTGGCTATCCCTATAATCATTTAACAAACCAACGCCATCCCCGCAAAAGAAAAAAAAACGATAGGAGGGGGGGGGGATATTACCAATGCAAGCTTACCACACGCATCAGTCACGATCATACTAACACTAAGGAAATGAAACAAACAAACAAGCTAAAAGAGGAATCGCGTGGTGACGCATGTAAGAGACAGTAAGTTTCTTGCTGCCTAAAGCTACTTTTGAATATTGCTTGAACTGAGATTAACTTTCGCATCTGCAGGAAATGCTTCATCGATTTTATAAAGAGGCTTGTATATATAGTATGTATAGTACGTACTACCATTTAAAAGGCACCTGCACACAAGTTATTTGTAGAGGCTTTTCCGCATAAAGAAACGTATTGTGGGGAAGATAAAGGAAAGGAAATGCAGGGAGGTCAAACAAACGAGCGTCCGGTTCGTTGCCCTGCACTGGGGGTAAGGAAAAGGGGAATAGAGAGAGGACGCACTGAGTGCAACCTGCAGAACTGTGGCATAATTCAGGCGGCTCAGCTTGCGCTAGAAAGAGAGAGGTAATACACGTTTAATTAGTGGCTCCAATGCCTGGGCCATGACTATTTAGCCTTCTTCATCAAGAATGCCCTCGCGTTCGAAGCGCCCTCGATCGAAGCTGAGGTCACCGCGCCTGACGCGAAGAAGAGTGGAACGCGCCCAAACGCACTCATGACGTTTCTGCTTGAAGCGCGAAGTTCGCCGCCGCGTTCTTGCCGGTCCAGAAACACCATCACTTTCTTTTTGTTTTTCTTTTCTGTCTTGTTGTTGTTGTTAGCTGTGTTTAAAGCGACGCTTGTTCTCCTCTCTGACATATTTTGCCACAAAACGACGCGCTTTAAAACAAGCTTTAAGGTTAAAAGTATATATATATATATATATATATATATATATATATATGCTCCGTTGCTTAGTTCACGTACGAAAGAAACCGAAATAGAAATTTTCCACGGCAGGTTGTTTGCCTGACGAGTGCCACATTCCAAACACCAATAGAGCCACACCAACACGAAAACGCAAGGAAACGCGGATGTGTGATTCCAGAAGAAAACAATTAAATACACAAACACAACGTCTTAAAACACCAAAGGCGCCGTAATCTTATTAAATTTAATAGTTTTTTTTTATTCTTCCAGAAACTCAACTAGCGCGCGTGGTACAGCACTGCGTTGAAATGTTTCCTATAATGATATGCTGCAGCCTCCTCTCTATAGAGAGCATGTACATCTTGGCAGGAAACCCTCTTGCGGTGAGTGAATAATGTTTTCTTAGAGTGTTAGAAGAAGAAGAAGAAGACGCCGTTCATGAGACTTGTTTTCTTTCCGCTGTGTGTGTGTAATCTTCTAATCTGCATAGTAGCTACACTGGCGAGTGGACGACTGCAGTTCTGACATTGGCAGTATACGGGCGTCGCTAGATTTCGGATGCCATGGCTTCGTCCCCTGTGCCCTGCGAACGAGGATTCTGCTGCAAGAGGCATCTATTCTGCGCGGAGAGAGCGCTTACTGAGCGATCGTGTATAAATGCTTATCTTACTTATTTATTGGCGCTAATTACCTTCCAGTCAACCCGAGACATATATATGTGTCCCACTATAGCTCCTCAGTGAACGGTATCTGTCAGGCGCATGACTATACACTGAAACTGGAGTACGTTAACATTACATAAGCGTTCTTTCTGGCCATAGTTATGGCACGAACTGACGAAAAATATCGGGACGATATTCTCTCCGGCTCGCATTGTGCGCATTTAACCGGTTGCCAAATATGGGCGGCGGGGTCTTCGGCGGCACTCTGATAAGGTAGGTGGGGCTCTTCCAAGGCCAGAAAGTTTGGGAACCCCTGCATTAGACCATGGACTGCCGAGAGACCCAAGTTGGCGGGAAAACGGTTAGAGACGCAGAACTCTAGAAGTGCGTGAAGTTTCCAAATAATGATAATCGCATCAAAACTATGCGGATCCCACGCGCTGTGAGAATCAGTGTTGTGCGAAACATTTTGCTGGTAGCTGGCTGTCCAGCATCGTTTGGGGTTCCGGAAAGGTTCCGCAAAGCGTCACCGGGTGTAATTCATGTCATGCCATGCATATCCTGATATACATCCAGTTATAGAAACGACCACGACGGCATTACGACCACGAGCCCAAGCCTGGTGGCCCGAATGTCAAGTCATGCGGATCGTCATATATATATCCATTCAAAATAACGACCAAGACGACATCACGAGCGCGTCATGCATGTCGTTCATGCCGTGACATTTTTGACGTGCATCACGACTACAAACACAACCCTAGTGGCCCAAGCTATAGTAGACAACTTGGGTCACCGGCTGGATCGGGCTAGGTAGACTCAAAGTACCTAAAGTAGCCAATTAATAATAATAATAATAATAATAATAATAATAATAATAATAATAATAATAATAATAATAATGTGCAGAAACCTTCGACGA
This sequence comes from Dermacentor albipictus, assembly GCF_038994185.2. Taxonomy (NCBI): domain Eukaryota; kingdom Metazoa; phylum Arthropoda; class Arachnida; order Ixodida; family Ixodidae; genus Dermacentor; species Dermacentor albipictus. The sequence continues at coordinate 37,437,114 of NC_091821.1, forward strand.
TGATATCAATGTAAGTGAATAGCAGAATGCTTCTAGAAAGCTATTCACTTTATAGACCTTTTCAGACGCTAGGTACACACTTGCGTGCATCGTGAACTCGCGCCTTTTTATCCGAACGTGCTAGAGGAATGATGCGCTCGAAAGCGTGTACATGTTGCAGTGAGAATACTTAGGTAGCGCTTGTTGCTTCATTGCGCAATTCCGCCGAGCACAGAGCCGTTAATCAGCGCGCCTGTAGCGGTAGTATAGGGTGCTGTACATATAAGTCGATTTGTCATATGTGTGTGCGGTCTCCAGCGGCGCGAGCGCCAGCGTAGAAGGCGGCAGCCATCCTTCTCGACTGCAGCCGCAACAGGGGGGAGAGAACGGCGAGAGAAAGAGGAGGGCTGTCCTTCCCGAGCGCTCTCGCCACAGCATGTAAACCCTTATCTAAACCGGAACCTTCAAACGCTCTCGCAGGGACGGCAAGTGCGTCTCCATGAGCTGGCGTTCGGCAACGAACGCGCCCCGCAGCATCGTTTTGCGAGAGCACGTGCCCTTTTTGTGTGGGCGCCAAGTCCGACCACTGTCGATAACCCCCAAAAAAGGCGATAAAGCCAAAGAACGCTATTCGTTTAAAAACGAAAGATGGTCGGCCGCAAGGAACCGGCTCGCGTGGCCGTTCCATTGGCGGCGAAGGTAACATGACGAAAGTCGGGGGCGGTAAGGTCATATATATATATATATATATATATATATATATATATATATATATATATATATATATATATATATATATATATATGTGTGTGTGTGTGTGTGTGTGTGTGTGGTGTGGTCTGGTGTTTGGTGCCTGGTGCCTGGTGTGGTCTTGTGCGGACGCTGTCCTCTCGGTGAGCGCATATTCCCTCCATCTTTTAAAAAAGTTCAATAATTCCAAGCATTTGTCTCGCAAACCATACTTAGTTCAAGGGGATTTTCCACGTCTCAGTAATTTCTCTCGTCGTATTCGAGCGCTGATTGCCCTGTTATCGGTTGTTCACGAAACTTTCTCTCAAGTCTCGAAATATTTTAAGGCAGTTTGTCGTGTGCGTATCGTGACCACGCACGCTTATATCTCCTTCCGTTTCTCTACCGCGGGTGCGCTTTAAAACCACGGCGCTGCGGAGGCGAAGTCTTTAGTTTGCGCAGAGCAGAAGCTATCCACAACTGTCGACGAGGCAATACAGTCCAGACGGCCAGACCACGTATATCTTAGAGAGGGATTATAGAATGCAGCTGCGCAGCGGTCTTCGTCTGTCTTGACAGAGCCATCTGTGTATACTTGTAGGTGATTCGGGTAAGTCGTGTTCAGGTGTTCCAGGACTAATGACTTGGCTTCTGCAGATCGGCATATATAGATATCTTCACTGGTGTTCGATGGTTTAGTACTCTTGGGAGGCTACTCATGGCAATGTTAAATAATAAGGGAGATTAAACACTCCCCTGTGGCACGCCGCGAAATATACGTATTTCATCGCTCAAAGTGTCGTCAAGACGAACTCTGATGCGACGATCATTGAGGAACGTATGTATGAAGTGCAAGAGATGACCCATGACGCCTATAACGTGTAACTGGCTGATGATGGCTCTTTCAGACACGTAGTCGTAAGCCTTAGAAACATCCATGAAAACAGCAAGTGTCGACAGGCCATCCGCACTGTAATGTTCTATGTGGCTTAGCAGGTCCAACACATTGTCTTGAGCGCTTGGACGCTGCCGAAACCCAGTCATGCACGATGGTAGTTTTCGACCCTGCTCGACATAACAAGTGAGTCTTGTGCACGCCATCTACTCCTTTAGCTTCGCTGCACAGGAGGTCAGCGATACCGGTTTGTATGAGTCCAGAGCTGCAGGATTCTTTCCAGGCTTCAGAACCGATACCACCCATGCTACCTTCCATAAATGTGGGATATCCCCACTGGCCCACACTTGGTTAAAAAATTCCAGCAAATCACGTCGTCTTTCAATCGGTAGGTTAGTCAGCATCTGATTGCTGATAAGGTCAGGCCCCACCGCACAGCGACGTCGGAGGCTGCTCATAGCTAGTTCCAACTCTCTTAGTGTGAAAGGAGCATCCATTAGAGACGACGATAGCGGCGGAGGCGGGTTGGTTGTGCCGGCGGACCTGCCATAAGAGTATATTTCAGCAAAGGCATTCGTAAGACAAGCGAGCGTCTTGCCTAACTTCAATGATAGGGCTTCAAATGGCTTGTTTGGTCGAAAGTTTCCAGCAAGGTTATAAACGACCCACCATGTCCTTGGAACTGGTGTGAAGGCCGATAGGCTTGCACAAAATGATGCCCAATGATCTCTTCTTAGTTTCCTTGTATAACGTCGAATCACTGCGTTAATCCTGTTATATATAGTCTACATTGGTGGGTCGCCCTTCGTCCTCATCAGCCTCCGTTCCGCTCTTCTACGGGCAGCGCATCGATTTTTGAGCTTTAGATCCGGAGCGGGGAAGTGGTCGAGTAGCTTCAGCTCAGCGGTAGCCAATCTCTTGCTACGTAGCATATCCGCGAACAGGTCCAGGTGATTCGCTTAGGCCGTCCCTGTACGTATCCCAATGCGTCACAGGACAGGATCTTCGGCCGTTGGTTCTATATCCAGCAATGTTAACGAAGACAGGAAAATGATCACTGCCCATTCTATCTTTGCTAGTCGTTGACGATGCGAGGATGTCCGTTGAATGTAACGTCAAGTCAATGACACTGTAAGAGGCCGGTGGTCGAAAAAACGTTGGCTGTTTGTCATTTGCCACGCACAGCTCCCTCGGTGTTTAAAGAACTAACAATTTGCTTTCCACGTGCATCAATCGCCTTGTCGTCCCAGAGAGTGTGGTGCGCGTTAAAGTCCCCAAATATAATCCTCAGAGCTGGGCAGCGGCTGCAGAGGTCTCTTATAATTTCTCCCATCGAGACCTTCAGGCGAGAGCTCACATATACAGAGGCCAGGCTGAGGCTTCGGTTTCCCAGCCGCACTTGTACAGCAGTGACTTCCAAATCACTGCTGCAAAGGTCTTGAACTGGTAGAACGTAATGTGGTATTTCACGTCTGACATATAGCATGGCGCTTCCGTTCGGAGACGTCGGAATACTTTGGTTTCCATGTGCGACATAACCAGCAATTGATCTGGAACTTGGAAGACCAGCCTCGGACAGAGCCAATATTGGCACAGGCATGTTGCGTAAGAAAAGCGACAGTTCAGGTAAATGGCACGCAAGACCCGCGCAGCTCCATTGCATAATAAGTGGCACCTGTGAACGAGATAGTGAACATTGTGTCCTGACCGCATCCATATTGCTAGGTGCTTTAAGAAGAGGCAGAGCTTAGAATCACTGACTCGAGAGCCAGGACTATTTCGAGCATGTCCTTCATCGAGCTCGCCGGAATCTCCTCTATGTGTGATCGCAAGGCCTTGAAGAGAGCACGTAGCACCTGCTGACAGTCCTCCTGTTGATTTTTCCCATCGCAACGCGATTCGGGTCGCTGCAGTGCAGACACATAACTTTGCTGTTCCGGTTGTTCAGCAGTCTTCTCGTCTACGGGGCCTCTGTTCATTGATTTGACTGCTTTAGCCGATCCGCTGTGCGATGGCACCACTGTGTCCTGGATTCCTGGACAAGGCTTCAGGCTTGGAAAATCAGTTTCACTCTTTAGCCTCCATTTGATTTCGTCTGACCCTCTGCGACTCTCCGTCTTTTTCTTCGTTGTATTTTTCTCATCCTTTCCTGTTGGCCCCAAGATAAACGTTTTCTTTCGCTTTATTGCCACTGCCAGCGTAGGGCACTTGCTATAACTATCTGGATGACCACCACTACAGTTTGCACATAGAAAGTTCTCGCAGCACGCGCGTGTTTTGAAATAATGCGGTCCTCCACATCCCTTACACCGCTGCTCACCACGGCAGTACTTGGCCACATGTCCATAGCGCTGACACTTGAAGCACCGAGGTGGTGTCTCAACGTAGTCAATGGTCTCGTGTCTTGTGAAGCCCAAGTTGATCTTCTCTGGACGGTCTGTATTTGGAGCGAACGTAAGAACCACGGAGCTGGTTCACCTGGACTCCCAATAGGATTCGGAAATTTGAACGCGTCGCGTGACTCTCCTTGCATGGTAAACACCTTGTGGCTTTAAGTATACCAACAGTTCCTCGTCAGTGTACCACTTCGGTACTCCTCTAATAATGCATGTGTTTTGCAGGTATCAACTGGGCACTCGTGCTGAGATTGCAGTCCCTGAGATTGACTTGCAGCTGAGAAGGGAATTCACATGCTCATCTGTCTGTACATATAGAAGCAGGGTTCCCTGAGCAGTAAATCGGCTCCTAACTGGCGATGCGCCAAGAAGCTTTTCAATTTCCGTAGACTGAACAATGGGATTTCCTTTTTTCAGGTCGGCTCCTTCTGTGGCAGAGGTAATAATCACTGGGATTCCGACGGTCCTCTTCTTGCGGTGACGCACAAGCCTGAAGCCTTCATCGTCCAGATATGTGATGTCAGCTATGTCACAATCATCAATAAGCGTAGACTCGTCCGTTTCTGTAGCCTTATATCGCTTACAGTCACGGTTGCTCTCAGGGTCAGTCGGTGACCTCTGGCCCGGTGTCAGGTCAGGCGTAGTCATGACGGAGCTCTCGCCGCTACCAGATCGGACTCTTCTGCAGGCTCCTATCGAAGTGACGGGAGGCGAAGGCCCCCCCGGCCTCCGGTAGGGAAGGTATCTTGGCGAGTCGTCCGACGTCTTCGACAAATCTATTTGACAAAACGTCGAAAAAATGCAAAAACACTAGGGAGCAAGACAGCAGTGCGACTGTGTCGAACCAAACTTCTTCCTCCACCTGTTACTCTTGTTTCGCTCGCTTCCTTCCGAAAGCTACACATTTCCAAGAAACCTGTTACTCTTGTTTCTTGGGAATGTGTAGCTTTCGGAAGGAAGCGAGCGAAGGCCGGATGAAACTAATGGTATCTTCGACTGGTCGCCTGTATGCCCCGAAGCAGAGTCGGGTAGACCGGCCGTTTCCCGAGCTCAAAGGTAACGGACAAGCGCGCAAGCCGAACGTGCGACTCGCTCTCGGAGGAGAAAATTGCTGATGCGAAACCACGTGACTACTGCCAACGTCCGATGTTTCGCCTATCTAAAGCTCCCGGCGCTGCCGGAAAAACCGGCGGACGTGCCGGCGGGACGAACGTTCGTCGAAACGCCAGCATGCAGTGGCCTAGTTTGCCAAGGTTACGGTGGGCCGTCGCCAACAGCAGCGACGCGGCGCTGCGATGACGTTTCAATCTCGATGACTGCTCCGACGACAGGGCTCGGAGCGCCTCAGAGCGCTCCAAGATAGAGGAGAAAAAAAAATTATGGGGTTTTACGTGCCAAAACCACTTTCTGATTATGAGGCACGCCGTAGTGGAGGACTCCGGAAGTTTCGACCACCTGGGGATCTTTAACGTGCACCTAAATCCAAGTACACGGGTGTTTTCGCATTTCGCCCCCATCGAAATGCGGCCGCCATGGCCGGGATTCGATCCCGCGACCTCGTGCTCAGCAGCCCAACACCATAGCCACTGAGCAACCACGGCGGGTAAGATAGAGGAGAGCAATCGAGAAGAACCAGCCGAACGCAGGGCGCGCACCCTCTTTCAACCAGCCGAAGACAACGAGACAACGCCGCTCGTCAGAGCGCTCAGGAACGACCAGCCGAAGATAGCATTAGTTGTCCACTCGGTTTGCTCCACGGTGAACTCCCGCCACCAAGCAAGTGCGTGCTGCCTATCTCACTGAAGTTTACTCATCTTACAGTTTGCTCAACTGGCCCGACGTCGCAGGCGTTTAGATAAGAAAATATTACTTTGGCTGTGTGGTCATATCGGAAGATTTGCAATGACTCTATGCGTATACTGAGAGTCTACCCTCTTTTTAAACTTGTGGGGCACGCATTTAGCTTCAGCATTCGAAACAATTTACCTGGGGAACGGTCTGTAGACGATGGTGATGACTGGGAAGACTTGATGCAATCAGGCCGTAGTCGTTGTCCATCGGCGATATCTATGGCGGTCCAAGTTCCGGCATGACTCCTGCGAATATCACAAGATTTAAGTTGTTTCTATTGGCTGCTATTTAAAAAGCAGTTTTATTCGGCAAACCATACCACCAGAGCACGTCTCTTGTGTAATACGGCTGCGTTACTTAGACGGAGACTCAAGATAGGTACCTACCGCTAACACGAATCATTATTATTATTATTATTATTATTATTATTATTATTATTATTATTATTATTATTATTATTATTATTATTATTTGTTTTGAACACATATATGCAATTAACAGGAAAGGGAAAGCGAGGAGCAGGCTGGCAACTGCCACCGGAAGGCGCACAACGCCTGCCTACTCTTCAGAAGGGAGGTGACAGCAACACAGAAATTGAAGATAGGAAGGAGGGGAAGAAAGAGGAAAGGAAAAGCATTAGGACAAATCTAAAAAATAAAGTAGAGCACAGTACAGATCACACACAGTAGGGCCGATCCCTGAAGGTCACGCTACTACGGAATGTTCAATAAAATAGTTTCGACGCTACAAACGTGAACTTAAGTTAGTTAACTCTATAAAAGTAAGTAGAGCGCGATAAGGCTGATCACGTTTAGACGCACAACCACTGGGGTACAAACATTCGTCGAGTGTCGTACACCGCAGGATAAGGAGATGGTAGTCTCTTACTAGCGACATGCTCTGCGCACTAAAAGCGGGACACTCAATATAAGATGCAGAAGTATCTGGACGGACTGAAAAAACTTTAATGGGAAAAGGACCTGCGAGGTTGCCAGCCCGGGCTCAGGCCACCCGGGCATTATGTGCGGTGAGGCATAGCCTTTCCACCGCTGCCCGGGCCCGCTGGATAGCCCATAATTGGTCGTGTAGTTCCGAGCTAGTCAGGGCGCTTAGCCATCGCTCCCCGAGAAAGTCCGGTTCTATCTTGTCCTCCACATATACTGATCTGATCTGTGTGCACTTCCATAAGATGTGTGCCATGTCTGCGTGTTCGTGTTTGCAGAGCTTGCAGCTCGCGTCTATTGTCTTGAATTTATTCTGTTTAAGTGTACTTGGTTTCGGAACGTTCTGGTTTGCAACCTTCTCCAATCTGTTTCTTGAGATCTGTCTAGTTGTTTGTGGGGTTGTGGGTATGCTTCTCTTTGTTTCATGTAGTGTGTCAGTATGTCGTGGTACGTGACCAGTCTGTCCCTGTCGTCTTTTATAGCTTCTTCGTCATCGTCGCCTCCTCCGTCTTCTCCATCGCCTCCGCCGCAGTCCTTCCCCCTTCCCCGGGGGTTGCGGGGTGTTGGGCCAAGTTCTCTAGAGCGTGTTGGTTAGGCCGTCACTGTCCGTGCCGCGGTGGGTTAGTTTTCGCGCGGCTCGGTGGGCCTTCTCGTTGAGGTTGGGAGGGGTATTCATGGTAACTTCTCCTATATGTGCCGGGATCAATTTGAGGTATTTGGGTGTAATTTTGCCGTTCTTAATGTCTTCTGCTCTTCGGTTTAGGATTTCCGTCACCTCGGTGGTGACCCAGCCCTTTGTGAAGTTCCTAATAGCCGTCTTGGAGTCACTGATTATTGTTCTGTATTGTTGCCGACCGTTGATTACAGCCAATGCGATTGCCGTTTCTTCCGCTGCCTCCGACGATCTGGTCCTTACGGAGCCCACAGTCACATTCTTTCCCTTCGTGCATACGACCGCCATTGCGAAGAGAGAGCTACCTTTGTCAGCGCCGACACCACCATTGTCGTCCCGGTTTCGGGGGTACCGCGCGGCGTCTACGAAGAGCACCCCCTCCCGCTCGCCGTGGTTTTTGATAATCGTTTTCGTGCGGCATTTTCTTCTCTCGACATTGTGCACGAATGAGCAAGTAAATAAAACACTAAAATTTACACGTGCGCTCAAGAAGTGTAAGAAACACGTACAGGTGTGAGATGTAATACCTTGTGGACTTTTGGTTCTTGCACAAAAGCCTTTTGGTGTGTGGAGCACGCAACTGACGCAGAGCAGCGCGGATTGATACAAGCTAGACGCTAGAAAGCCTGGCAGGACTTTACACGGCTTGTTGCTACCAGCAAATGATGTTAAGATGATTGGTTAACAAAAGATCGTAGTCTTCATGAGCGTTTACGCAACATGTATGCCATACTATTCTATCCTTTTGCGCGAAGACTCTTTTCGCCGGCTTATCTTAACCGCTTGACCTTTAGGCACTTTAGGCGTGCGACGAATACGCCCGTCAAACTGCTGATATATTCGTGCAGAGGGTACAGAGGGTGCGCATCTATGTATAGTGTGCGCTCGCAATCACGAAAGCGTGCGAATAAAATAAAAGAAAGAAGATAATTGCCGCGACATCACATTTCATAACAGTAATTGAGGTTGCTCATTGCGGTGAAGGTTTGATCAGGTAGATGGTGGTATCGACGCTGCACCGTGGTGTTACATACTGCGCCGAGCAAATAGATACTTTCGTTTTACACGCCTGCTCTTCTTACTTGCACGCGTTGTCGGCGGTACTTGCCAGATGCGGGCCTAGTATTATACTCAAGTGTTCTTCGTTGAGTTGGGTGCGGTGCGCTGATTGCACAATACTCGGCGCGTTACTTGTTTGCGTCTCAGTTTAACGCTATAGCCCTGCAACCCTGTCGCACGTGTTCTCGACAGCGGGACACAGCGAGAAGATAGTTGTATGAAGAAACGTTTAAACAACCGACACGTGCTACTCACTGAAAAATTGGGCTTCACGTTGGACAGCTCCGCATGTGGGGTCCTTGCCAAATTATGTCCCCGACATGTCTGAGGGTAGACCAAACACCGCTTTTTGCCCATTTGGCCCACCGGCATCATCAGAGCAAAGGTATAGATAATACGAGATACATGGGGAGCGATGAATTGATGACCAACTTTTTGTTTATTCGACATGCCGGCAACAAGGAGTAGGTGGGGCCATGACAGGCAAGGTGGAGCGGGGATGAAAGACAGGAAATGGCGGATGGCGGGGGGGGGGGGGGGGTGGAGAGCTGAGCTCAGTAAAGGAAAACTCCAGGGGGAGGGGGATGACTTGAGCATGCCTTACCCCTGCTCCCCCGGTTCAGGAGTCCGTGGTTTGATGTCATGTCTGGTGGCGGCGTCGTTACAGTATGTACAGGGGTAGAGAGATTGGCATGAGTATCATGTACCCTATTTTGTGTCGTCGTAGTTTCGCTCGGCCACACCCCTTGCGCCTTCCCCGTGTTTTCCCTGACATAGTAGTGCCACTCTCGCAGCACGTCCTTGGTCAGGGCATATCTGGTGCCAGCCTTGTGGATAAGTGTACTTGCGCACCCCTAGGGAAGGCCTTTCGGGAGTTCGGGAGGGGGTGCTCGTTGCGCGGGATCGTGTCCTGTACAGTCTTCCTATCTGCTTCTTCTGTGCTGCGAGGCCGGCTGGTCTACGTCGTTTAGTGGTGGTCTGCAGAGACCTTGCAAGTACGTGGGCCGCCATATTTCCGATGCTGCCCACGTGTCCCGGAACTCAGTCAACACGGACACGAAGGAAGTGTATTTCTTGAAGTTAGCGATTTCGAGGCACTAATTGCCCGTATAATGCCCTTCAATATACACATTTCCATCGACCAAAATCGGCGATGGAGCGGCCTTGGGTCCCCATTGCTGCATGATGGTCTCCGTGTTGTCGAGCAGTATCGGGAGGTCCCGATCTTCTGTCCAGAGGGAGCGTGGCGCTTTACTGCGTATAGCGAGTGTCGCCATCCGCACGGCATCGGACAGTTGAACTCCAGTTGGGTGCTGGTGCGTTCGAACGCAACGGAACACGAACCAATCCCCGCCAACCGCCAGCAGCAGGCTGATGCCTCTACCTCCCTGATCCATTCCAGCCGAGCGTCCTAAACACAAGGCCATGGGGCTCGAGGTTTGTATAGGCCTAGGGTCCTGAATCGTTACGACTCGATCATTGGGGGTGACCACTGTCAGGGTGGCCTCCCGGGCGTCAGCAGTCCAAGCAGCATCGGTGTAAATCCTTGTTGCGAGCAAAGAGTTTAATAGAATATGTGGTCTCCAGGACCTTCCAAGTAAAAATAATAAATAAATAAATAAAATATTAAATAAATAAATAAATAAGCAAATAAATAAATAAAAACATTTATTGGTATTTCCGATTCAACGAAATTGGTTCTTTTTTTAAGCAGCTGGACGCAATCTGCCTCTCAGTTAGATTCGTTGGGATCAATATGAAAGTCAAAAGTAAAAAAAAATGTGCATAGGTCTTCACCTTATTACGACAATAATATACTTGAAACTCCTTTTGAGAACCTTATACTCGTGCATGAACACATACTTCAAGGACATACCCAACATTCATCACATTTTTATTTTGTCTTTATTGCCGACAAAACTCAATGCACATAAATGCACTCAAGTGAAAATGCCAAATGAATTACAACATAGTTCGGATGCCAGCCCAACGCGAGCTGAACTTGTTGAAATTAGAAACGTTTCATATGCAGTACAGTTACTACAAGTAACGCCAACTCCATAACACAACTCTGTGCTTTTTACGCCCTTCGAGAAATATTGTTACGGAAGGATGAAAGAAGAGAGAGGGCGAAGAAGGGATCGGAGACGCTGGCTGCTGCGTGTTGTTGGTGGTCAGCCATCTTAACTATTCTGACTCATCCTGTATATATATTGTAAATATAGTCTTTCTATACTCGCAACATCCTCGTAACATATTAGTGGAGGTGCGGGGTACCATGGCTGGAAACGGAGCTCCGCAGTGGACGTCGCATCACCGTCCGCACCATGCATGACGGTGAGCACGCGGGATCAACTTCGTTGCCGCCTCCAACGTCACCGTCGTCAGCTACATCGCTGTCATCTTCGGTTGTGGTTGTGCAACCCAAGGATCCTGGAACTTTCTGCGGGACCGATGGCGCCGACGTCGAAGAGTGGGTGGTATTTGAACCGCACCGATGGCACCGGCTGTTGGAATCTCAGCGCGGCCACCAGCTGTTGGAACCTCAGTGCTGACGCCCGTTATTGCAACTGGGTCGCAAGCCCCAAGGGTAGCGTTGGCCTGGCGGCCTGGGGCACACTGGAAGCATCCGAAGGTCCCAGCAAAGCATGAGGCGACTGCTAACAGAACAACTTGTTTATTCTAGCATCGCAAAGAGCGGGCGGTCAGGTCGACCGAAGTGGAGAGACGGGAGAGCACGTTACTCAACAGAAGAAATCGGAGCCTCTCTCCTGGCGTCCGGGGGCAGCTGCTCTTATACTCTTGGCGTCGCGGGCAAGAAGGAAGGTCACGAGATGACACCACGTGACAGCGAGCTACGGACGGACTAAGAGACATGTAGAGACAAGGAGGTGACGCATCAGCCGGGCCGGCGCCGGTCAGACCTCCTCGCTTCACACTGGGGGAGCTCCTCTCCCCGGCTGCCGCGCTTTGACAAGCGTGGGCACACACACACACACGCACACACAAAGACACGTGGCACTGAACATGCCGGGACGCGCTCGGCGGGGATGAGTCGCGGCCGCTCCGAACGGGCCAAAATGTCCGCCACTTTGAACGAAGCCCCGCCTTCGGTTAAAACCGCGCCGGCTACAGCGCGCGTCATAGGCGAAACGTAACAGACCGCCCCGCCGGGGGAAGGAGATCCCGATGGTCAGGGGACTGCATCCGCTGTCCGGAGGGATGTCGCTCGATGATGCTCATAACCGAAGTCGGTCGTCCCTCGGCGTTTCTTGAGCGCAGCGCACCGAGAAGGCCTCGTTCTCACGTTCAGGTTCACACAGGACACTGCAAAGTGACTTCAGGAGAGTTGCCATTTTTGTTCTCTTTTCCAGCAAGCGTTAGAACTGCGCCGAAACTCAGCCGCTCAGTCAGCAAGCACGGCACAACCCTCACTAAGCCATGCCAGGCTCTTTCCCCTTTAATACTACTGCCTAGTTCCTTACAGTAGTCTAGCAGCACTCAGAACGCTTCCACAAATCGGAAAATTGCACTAGAAAGCACATCATCACTTTGAAACACTACACAAAAGCAATATGTTAAAAATCCTGCCTCAGGAAGAAAAACATCAATAACAAACAATTTTGAGGCTGATTCCCACGTTAGGGGCTTCGACTTAAGCCATCGGCGTTACCGTTGAGACTCCCCTTTTTGTAACGCACCTCAAAGGAATGTTGTTGCAAAGCGAGGCTCCAGTGCAGGAGGTGGCCATTTGTGGAAGAGATAGTCTGCAGCCATTGGAGAGGGCAGTGATCCGTTTCGAAGCATGCGAAGCGGAGATCGCAGCGAGCGACCGTACACGAGCTCAGCTGGCGAACACCCCGTAGCCGCATGCGGCGCGCTCCTCAATGCAAACATCACCCCAGGCAGAAACAGCTCCCAGTCAGTTTGTTGTTCAAACCACAATGCTCTCCACACGCGCTTCATGACGGAGAGGAGCTTCTCAACGGAATTCGACTGGGGGTGGTGCACTGAGCTGTGTAGCAGCTTTACCCTGCACCTTTCGAGAAAGGCTGTCGTCAAAGCGCTAGTAAACACTGTGCCCTGATCTGATTGGATTTCCGCAGGAAAACCAACTCGCGCAAATATGGACAGTAGTGCATTGACTATCTCAACTGAGCTGAGTTCTTTAAGCGGCACTGCTTCAGGGAACTTTGTCGCTGGGCAGATCACAGTCAAAATGTGTCTGTACCCCGTGGCTGTTACCGGCAGAGGTCCCACTGTATCAATAACGAGCCGTCTAAAAGGCTCCGTAATGATAGGTACCAACTTCAACGGCGCCCTCGATTTGTCCCCTGGTTTGCCCACGCGCTGACAGGTGTCGCATGTCTTCACAAAGTGGTCTGCGTCCCGAAAACACCCTGGCCAATAGTACTCTTGCAAGAGACGGTCCTTAGTTTTCTTAACTCCTAGGTGTCCGGACCACGAACCCCCATGCGACAAGCGCAACAGATCCTGACGATAGCACTGAGGCACGATCAGCTGATCGAACTCCACTCCCCTGCGGTCTACATACTTCCGGTACAGGACCCCACCTCTTTCCACAAAGCGAGCATTTTTCTTGGCGATACCTTCCTTGACAATGCAGCGTATGTTTTCTAGGCTGCCATCCTTCTTTTGCTCGGCTATCAAAGCCGACCGGCTGACTTTTAGCAACCTATTAAGTCCGTCTGACGTAGGCGCGATGAGCAAATCTTCAGATAGCTCTTCTAACTTTCCCTTGTCGGGCATTTCCTCTCCAGTATCTGGTGCCTTCAACGTTACAGGCTCAATTTTATTCAGTTCGGGCGTGCTCTGAATATCAGCTTGCTGCGCCTCTGACCCTTTCTCATCGTTCGACAACGTCGGCCCCGCAACTACCGCCTTTGCAGCGAGCTCCCGAACCTTCGATCTGGTTAAGGCCTGAACGCTAGCCTCACCAAACAAAAGCCCCTTCTCGCGCAGGAGGTGATCGGACCTGTTCGAAAAAAGGTACGGGTACTGGGGGGGCAGCATAGATGACACTGCCGCCTCCGTCTCAAGTGCTCCGAAAGGACCTTCAATGAGCACTTTTGCTACGGGCAGACACACGCTATGAGCTTCCACGGCTTGTTTGATCCATGCGCACTCACCCGTGAACATATCGGGTTCTACGTAAGAGGGGTGAACTACATCCATTGTAGCTGCGGAATCGCGAAGCACTCGGCACTCTTTCCCGTTCACGAGGAGGTCTCGCATGTAAGGCTCGAGAAGCTTCATGTTTTCGTCAGTGCTGCATAATGACAAAAACACTACTTTTGTTTTTGTTTCCGGACACTGCGCCGAAAAATGACCCGGCTTCTGACACGTATAACAAACGCGCGCTTGCCTCGCCTCGAACCGCTTTCTGCGTTCGGCTTCGGCTGCCGCCGTCTCCTTACGTTCGGTCGGACTGCTTTCACTCGCGTCCGCACTACGTGTGTCCCCCTTTGCTCTCATGGGCGTGAACTTCGGCCTCTCAAACTTGGAGCCAAATTCACCCTTTTGACCGTCCTTAGCTCCGCGAGCCCGACGCGTCACAAACTCTTCGGCTAGCTCAGCGGCTCTAGCCACCGTACTAACGTCTGGCCTATCCAAGACCCAGTAGCGCACGTTCTCAGGTAACCGTCTATAAAACTGTTCTAGCCCCAAACACTGCAGAACTTTCTCGTGGTCACCAAACGCTTTCTCTTCTTTGAGCCACTCCTGCATGTTTGACATTAGCCTGTAGGCAAACTCTGTATACGGCTCACTTTTGCCTTTCTCATTTTCTCGAAACTTCCGACGGAACGCCTCCGCTGACAGCCTGTACTTTTTTAGCAGACTCGATTTCACTTTGTCGAAATCCTCTGCCTCCTCTCTCTCCAAGCGAGCGACTACGTCGGCCGCCTCGCCGGGTAACAAAGTGAGCAAGCGCTGTGGCCACGTTTCCCGAGAGAACCCCTGCTTCTCGCACGTTCGCTCAAAGTTAACCAGGAACAAACCAATGTCCTCTCCAAGCTTAAACGGCCGCATCAGGTCAGTCATTTTAAACAATACTCGTTCTCCTGCACCGTGTGCCTGACTTCCATTAGGAGCGCGTTCCATCTCTACCTCGAGACGCTTCATTTCCAAAGCGTGATCGCGCACTTCTTTTTCGTTCTCTTTTCGTTCTTTTCGTTCAAGCTCATCTTTTTTCTCTTGTTGCTCTCGCTCTTTTTCTTTCTCTTGTTGCTCTCGTTCTATCTGTTCTTTACGTTCACGCTCATCTTTCTCTAGTTGCTCTCGCTGTTGCTGTTCTTTAAGTTCGCGTTCCTGTCTTTTTGCCGTCTCCCTCTCCTCAATGGTCTCAAGGCATTCCGACAGCTCGTCATCCTCAGCTCCTAACTCAAGAATAGCCCTTAGCAGTTCTGGTTTTCTGAGTTTGTCTGAGACATCCAGACCCAACTCTCTTGCAAGCTCCAACAATTTCGGTTTGCGCAACGACTTCAAATCCATGGCTGCTCTGAATGCTGCTTTCTCTACTGCCTACTATTGCCTTGCCGCAACTAACCCGGCAGCAACGACAACCACAATTACCAGCTCTGTTTCTGACACTAACAAAAGCCTGGCAAAACTCAGAAGAAGAAAGTCCCGCACTCACCAAACCTCGCAGCCAAGAATTCAGCGCAGTCGTTCCGCTGCAGGCAACCAGTCATCACACAGGGCTCGTTGCACTGCTCCCGGATGGTCGTTGTGCTGCTCAGCATACAGTCAACCGCATATCTTCGCTGCTGGCCTCCGTTGTCGCGATCTCACCGCTGGCAACCAGATGTTGGATCCTCAGTGCTGACGCCCGTTATTGCAACTGGGTCGCAAGCCCCAAGGGTAGCGTTGGCCTGGCGGCCTGGGGCACACTGGAAGCATCCGAAGGTCCCAGCAAAGCATGAGGCGACTGCTAACAGAACAACTTGTTTATTCTAGCATCGCAAAGAGCGGGCGGTCAGGTCAACCGAAGTGGAGAGACGGGAGAGCACGTTACTCAACAGAAGAAATCGGAGCCTCTCTCCTGGCGTCCGGGGGCAGCTGCTCTTATACTCTTGGCGTCGCGGGCAAGAAGGAAGGTCACGAGATGACACCACGTGACAGCGAGCTACGGACGGACTGAGAGACATGTAGAGACAAGGAGGTGACGCATCAGCCGGGCCGGCGCCGGTGAGACCTCCTCGCTTCACACTGGGGGAGCTCCTCTCCCCGGCTGCCGCGCTTTGACAAGCGTGGGCACACACACACACACGCACACACAAAGACACGTGGCACTGAACATGCCGGGACGCGCTCGGCGGGGATGCGTCGCGGCCGCTCCGAACGGGCCAAAATGTCCGCCGCTTTGAACGAAGCCCCGGCGTCCGTTGAATCCGCGCCGGCTACAGCGCGCGTCATAGGCGAAACGTAACAGTGGCTATGTACGAACACGTGAGTGGAATCAACAGATGGGACCCAACGCTAATGCTAGCCAACCTGTTGTTCTACCTAAGAGGCACGGCAGAGGTGTGGTACGAAAACCACGAAGAGGAGCTAACCAGCTCGGACCAATGCAAACAGAAGTTGACAGAGTTGTTTGGCAAACCAGCCGGCCGTAAAATTGCCGCAAAGCAGGAACTGGCCTCCCGTGCCCAATCCCCCATGGAGTCCAATGTTTCGTAGATCCAGGACGTGCTGGCACTTTGTCGTAAAGCCGATCATGACATGCCAGAATCTGAGAAGGTCGGGCACGTGCTTAAGGGCATTGCTGATGACGCGTTTAATCTGCTCCTGTGCAAGAGCTGCTCTACAGTTGATGCTATCATTAAAGAGTGCCGACAATTCGAGTAGATCAAAAGCCGACGCGTCTTGCACTCATTCGCCAGACTTCCCAATACTGCCGCAACATGGACCTTTGAAGATCAACCCGCACAGCAGCATGCATCGCCATCAGAGGACGTGGTGCGAATCGTTCGACGTGAACTGGATGCGATGGCGCCCGCAGCTTTCTGTTCGCGTAGCCCTGATGCTACCACTTCTTCCGTTCCTCTCGTACAAGTCTTCGTTCGCCATGAACTTGAAACCATTGGTTTACATTCTGTATGTGCTGTCGCCAATGCCAGAGGTAACGAACGCCCTTCTACTATTTTCGCTCCACCCCGACGCTTCCCACCGCGATATCGCAACCCGACTGAGTGAAGAACTGTGGACAACCAGCCGATCTGTTTCACCTGTCGCCGCAGTGGTCATGTCGCCCGATACTCTTGCAACTCGTGGCCCTCCACACCTCGCACGCCGACATACCTGAGCCGTTTTGATGCAAATGCCCGTAATGTTTCACCGACCGCCGAGTATAACAGCGCCGACAACTCTGCTAGGAACACGTGGTACAGTCGCTCACCATCGCCGCGCGGACACCAGTCTCGTTCACCACAAACATGTCGTCCATCTTCCCGTTCGCCGCAGCCACGTCGCCTTTCGTCCGCTGTGACGTTTGGCCGCACCCTTTCGGAAAACTAAGAAATGCAGCCCTCGGAGGTGGTGCTGCATTGCCTACTACCGCAGCAAATCCTCTGTCTGTGCCCACAAGGAGAAGTGTCATAGACGTTAAAATAGACGGCGTACGTGTCGAAGCACTCGTCGACACTGGAGCCCATGTACCTGTGATGAGTGCTATAGCCTAAATACGTAGACGTTTAAAGAAGGTCTTCATCCCAGCATCTGTCCGAGTGCTTAGTGTGGCCGACGGCGGCGTGCTGGTTGTTCTTGGAATGTGTACTGCGCGTTTAATTATAGACGGTCGCCCTACTTCTGTTCTCTTTGCTGTGATCGACAACTGCCCTCACGACGCTATCCTTGGATTGGACTCTTTATCCACTCATTATGCTCTCATCGACTGCGCGACCGGCGTTCTTCAGTTAGAACTGCCTCAACTCGCCGATGTTCCGAGTACCGCCTCACCGCGCTTGTGCACGCTTCAAGATGTGCGTCTGTCACCCGAGGCAGTTACGTCACTTTGACCGCTCAGCCACGTGTTCTTGACGGTGAATATGTGCTCCGCCCCATCATCGACGTGCTTTTGAACCGGAATGTTGCTGTTCCACATACGATGGTCACGGCTACTAACAACGACGTCGTTCTGCCGCTTCTGAATTTCAGCCTGTGCCTTCAAGTGATTCCGGCCGGCATGTTCTTGGCCAGCGTTTCTAGTGGTTCCTAATTTGACATTGAGAGTCTAAGTGCCGAGAGTGGCTTATTAGCGCCAATTGCAGCTCACAGCTCTGGTTCCTTAACGGATAACTTCGCGAAAATGGTTGCACCTGACCTCACCACTGCACAGGCCTTGGACATACGTCACCTGCTTGAATCCTATAGTGACATCTTTAAATTCAGCGACAGGCCTTTAGGCCAAACATCTGTTGTTCTCCACCGTATAAACACTGGAGACACGAATCCTATTCGTCGGCGTCCCTATCGGATATCGCGTGCTGAAGGTCGAGTCATCCAATCAGAAGTGGACAAAATGCTCCGCAAAGGGGTCATCGAGCCATCAGCCAGCCCTTGGGCTCCGCCTGTCGTCCTTGTGAAAAAGAAAGATGGTACCTGGCGCTTTTGCGTCGGTTATCGCCACTTAAACAAGGTCACGCGAAAAGACGTCTACCCACTACCACGCATCGATGACGCCTTGGAGTGTTTGCACGGAGCTAAATGCTTCTCGTCCATCGATATTCGGTCCGGCTACTGGCAGATTTCAGTTGATGAAGTGGACCGCGAGGAGATGGCCTTCATCACGCCGGATGGCTTATATCAGTTCAAAGTCATTCCCTTGGGCCTATGCAATGCTCCTGCGACATTTGAACGTATGATGGACTCTCTTCTGCGATGCTACAAATGGACCACCTGTCTTTGTTACCTTGACGACGTTATTATTTTTTCTCCCACGTTCGGCAGCCACCTTACCCGACTCGCTGCAATTCTAGCGGTCTTCCAAAAAACCGGCCTTCAACAGAACTCTACGAAGTGCTAATTCGGGCGCCGTCGGATTACCGTGTTGGGACACCTCGTTGACGCATCCGGTGGCCAACCAGATCCGGAAAAAGTTCGCGCCGTACGCAGTTTCCCTGTGCCACGTTCTGCTTCTGACGTGCGCTGCTTCGTCGGCCTGTGTTCTTACTTTCGCCGTTTCGTCAAAAACTTCGCCGACGTTGCTCGGCCTTTGACAGATCTTCTAAAGAAGAACACGCCATTCTCGTGGAGCTCGGAGTAGGCTCACACGTTCACCGCTCATCGGATTTCTGACCACGCCTCCCATACTTGCCCACTTTGATCCATCTGCATCGATCGAAGTCCACACTGATGCAAGCGGCCATGGCATTGGAGCTGTTCTCGCCCAACAACAGAATGGTACCGAGTGCGTGATAGCTTATGACAGCCACCTGCTGTCACCTGCCGAGAGAAACTACTCCATCACCGAGTGGGAGTGCTTGGCTTTAGCTTGGGCTGTAGCCAAGTTCAAGCCATATTTGTACGGCCACACGCTTTCGGTCGTCATCAGACCATCACGCACTCTGCTGGCTGTCTTCCCTTCGGGACCCGACTGGACGGCTTGATCGCTGCGCTTTGCGGCTCAAGAAATTTTCATTTAGTGTCCATTACAAAACTGGACACCTCCACAAGAACGCTGACTGCCTCTCGCGTCACCCCGTGGATCCTCCCGATCATGTTGCCCATGATCCGGTAACCTGGGTGATGGCTTTGACTGACATGACCGACATGCGCGCTTAACAACGCGACGCATCCTTACAGTTCATCATCGCTGGAGTGCAATCTGGCCGCATCGACGGCACGTGCCGCATGTTCGTGCTGCATGACGGCATCCTCTACCGCCGCAATATCAACCCTGACGGCCCTGAGTTGCTCCTTGTCCTTCTTCGTCATCTGCGATCCGTCGTTATCGAACAACTTCACAATGCACCGACGGCGGGACACCTTGGAGTTTTGCGTACGTACGACTGCGTACGACGCCGGGTCTCTGCCGCTCTGTGCGTCGTTATGTCGCAACTTGCGAATTGTGTCAGCGCTGGAAGAAACCTCCCCTGGCACCTGTCGGACGACTCCATCCCGTTGAAGTTCCCTCTGAACCGTTCTTTCGTGTATGCCTTGACCTGTTTGGCCCTTTTCCGACAATGAGCAGAGGGAACAAGTGGATCGCCGTCGCTATTGATTACGCGACACGCTACACAATAACAAAGGCGTTGCCGACTAGTTGCGCAACTGACGTCGCTGAATTTTTCCTCCACGACATCATTCCCCACCACAGTGCACCTAGATAGTTACTTACAGACCGCGGCCGCTCGTTCTTATCTCGAGTTGTCGAAGACTTCCTCCGCTCTTGTGCCACTGAGCACAAGCTGTCCACCGCCTACCACCCATAAACGAACGGTCTTACGGAACGCCTCAACCGAACAATCACAGAGATGCTGTCGATGTACGTATCCAACGATCACAGTGACTGGGACGCTACGCTAGCTTACGTGACGTTCGCGTATAACTCGTCCCGACATGACACCGCAAGATATTCGCCCTTTTATCTCTTGTATGGTCGCGACCTCACATTGCCGTTCGACACCATTCTCCCTTCTGTGCCGCGTGTTGCAACTGATTACGCTCGTGAAGTCATCGATCGCGCTCACATGGAACGTCAAGTCACCCGATCTCGTTTATTAGCCTGGCAGCATATACAAAAAGAGCGTTACGACCGCTGCCTTCGCGATGTTAAGTTCGCGCCAGGTGCTTAATTGGGTGCTCCTCTGGTCACCATGTCGTCGGGTTGGCCTCTCCCAGAAGCTTCTCTCTCGCTACACAGGGCCTTATGAAGTCATACGCCAACGACGTAAATTACGAAATTTCGCCGCTCCACTTCGATGCATCCTCAAGTCAGACGCCTGTTGAAGTCATGCAGGTTTCGCGGCTGAAGCCACACTTCGCTCGCAATTCTTCGCCTACCATGCGCCGAGACGGCGCTTCCCCCCCTCCCCCCCCCCGGGGGGGTCCTGTTACGGAAGGATGAAAAAATAGAGAGGACGAAGAAGGATCGGAGACGATGGCTGCTACGTGTTGTTGGTAAACCACTCTGACTCAGCCTCTATATATATTGTAAACACAGTCCTTCTATACTCGCAACATCCCCGTAACAATATTATTAGAGCCTCGCGAATATATTCACGGGCATGTTTTGCATCATCATTATTGGGACGAAAAGCCAACCGAGATCTCCATATACTGTGCAGGCCCAGCAACTTTTATAGATCAAAAGGTACGCCATCATCGTCTTTTACTGCTAAAGACTTTGTTCCGTGCGCATCTAATGGCAGCTATTCCTTTAAGGTACGTTGGACTATATCACAGAAAGAAACCGCGTCCCAACAGTCAAGAAAAAACGTGCTCAATTGTCTTCGGCTTCTGACATAATAATCAGTTTATACCCCAAAGAACAAGGAGGAGGAGACAAAGGAGAGGAAAGACAGGGAGGTTAGCCAGTGTAAGTACCGGCTGGCTACCCTGTGCTGGGGAAAGGGGTAAAGGGAATGAAAGGAGAAAGAAGAAGAAGAGGGAAAAAAAAGAAAATTCGCACAGTAACGCGAAACTACGCTCTACAACGTTCAAAGGCGGTTGCACAATTCGCACGTCCTTAAAAACTTCAACAAAGCCCTTAAGGCCTTGAGTGCCGAAGCCCGCCTGGACCAATGTCCTAGAGCTTTTTCCTCTGTAAAGGGGCGATTGTCCAGTTTTGCGAGAGCGGTCACGAGCACTGTTCTTCGCACTGCGTAACGGGGACAGTCACAAAGGAGGTGTTCAATCGTCTCCTCGCAGCCGCAGGTGTCACAAGTAGGGCTGTCGGCCATTCCAATGCGGAATGAATATGAGTTCGTGAATGCCACGCCGAGCCACAGGCGGCACAGAAGTGTTGCTTCCGCTCGTGGCAACCCTGGTGGTAGGCGGAGTTGCAGACGTGGATCCAATTTGTGGAGACGTGCGTTCGTAAATTCACTGGTGTTCCACAGATTCTGTGTAAGCTCGCGGGCGAGGGAGCGAAGACTTGTGGCTGCATCTGTCCTTGACAGCGGTATGGGTATAATCTGGGCGCCATCATGAGCCGACCGGGCAGCGTCATCCGCACTGTCATTTCCTGAAATTCCACAGTGACCCGGTGTCCACTGGTAGATGATGTTGTGTCCCTTGTTGATTGCGTGATGGTGGAGTAGTCGGATGTCTGCTACTAGTTGCTCATTTGGTCCATGGTTGAAAGGGGACATCAGACACTGAAGAGCTGCCTTTGAGTCACATAAGATGGACCATGAATGTGATGATTTCTGAACAATAAACTCCAGAGCAGCACGGATAGCTGCGAGTTCTGCAGCTGTCGATGATGTAATGTGAGATGTCTTGAACTTGAGGGTAGCGCACTCTGTGGGAATCACCACTGCTCCAGCTGAGCTATTATATAGGATACAGAACCGTCTGTGTAAACGTGGATGCGTCCTCTGTGCTGTTCATGTAGCACTGAAAGCACGGTTTGTTTGAGGGCGAGGTTGACATCTCTGTTTTCCTTTTGATACCGGGAATAACAAGAAGAGCCTGGAGTGGATGGAGGCACCACAGCGGTTGAGATGGTCGTGCTGCAGGCGTGAAGTTTGACGGTAAAGTTCCATGGTTGGCGGCAATAATCTTGCTAAACGCTGAACGAGGTCGAGCGGCAGGAAGGGAGGCGAGATGATGCGACGGAAGTCGGGCGAAGTGCCTGATATGCATCCTTAAAGTGTCGACTTGAAGATACGTGTTGATGGGGTGGTCATGCGCGATGGCTATTGTTGCTGCCGTGGACGCACATCTGGGAAGACCAAGGCATATTCGCAGAGCTTGAGCTTGTACAGATTGGAGCGCACGGAGGTTGGTCTTACCGGTCCCACCCAGTACAGGTAAGCTATAGCGCAGGAGACCGAGGAACAGTGCGTTGTAGAGTTGGAGCATCGCACTCACAGACGCACCCCATGACTTTCCCGCAAGAAATCTGAGCACGTGGGTTATCATGACTAATTTCCTTTTTAGGTAGGAGATATGAGGACTCCAGGAAAGGTCTCGGTCTATTATTACTCCTAGAAAGCGGTGCGTCTTCTCGTAGGCAAGTGGCTGTCCATTAATTCTGATAACGTATGGTGTCATTGCTTTACGCGTGAAGGCGACTATAGAGCACTTCCCGCAGGACAGCTCCAGACCTCGTGCTCGAAGATAACCGGATGTTAGTGTGGCCGCTTTTTGAAGTCTGGCCCGCACCTGAGGACGCGTCGCTCCTGATGACCAAATGCATATATCGTCTGCATAGATCGTCACTTGGGCGGATTCTGGAAGGGTATGAACCAGGTCGATGAGCACCAGGTTAAATAGAGTGGGGCTCAAGACTCCGCCTTGTGGTACGCCTCGGTAGGTGTTGCGTTGTGATGACGCACCGTCCTCTGTTTGCACAAAGAATGACCTGTCCTTGAGGAAGCTGGATATCCACCGAAAAACAAGGCCGCCTAGGCCGACATCACCCAAGGCGTCCAGGATGGCTTCATGGGTTACGTTGTCGTATGCGCCTTTAACATCCAGGAACATCGCCGCTGACAGTCTCCTGAGGCTTTTTTCGTGCTGAACAGACGAGACAAGGTCTATGACGTTGTCTATAGAAGAGCGTCCGCGTCGAAAGCCTGCCATAGCGTCAGGATATAACTTGTAATGTTCTAGATACCACTCTAGACGCGTCAGCACCATCCTCTCCATCACCTTTCCTAGACAACTGGCCAGAGCAATGGGACGATAAGACGCCACGTCTAGGGGTGATTTACCTGGCTTGAGCAAAGGCACAAGGCGGCTGGACTTGTGCAGAAGCCAAAGAGTGCTTCTGTTCCATCTATGTTAATTTACAGGGTACCAATATGCAATTTAAAGAAAAGAATATCTTCACACCGGATGGTACATTCTTTTAACACGTTCTAGGACGTTTTGTCCAGGGCCTCCAGAGTAAACATAGATCGAGCCATACAAAGGTCGCCAAAAACAACACTTACAACGTCCTTACATAATTTCTTACGTGATATCACAATTAGATAATCACTTCACAATGATGGATACAAGTCAGGTGCTATACATGCAAGCGAAATTTGGTTTACCAAGCGATGCCAGGGGTTCAAGAGAAATCGGTAAAGTATGAAAGCAGAGTCTTAACTTCACGCACACACACACACACACACACACACACACACAAAATAGGCTAAATGCTTCTCTCCATTGATCACACTACAAGGCTATTTTATTTGATGACTCGCATTATAAGTATGCTATTATGATTATAAACTATTTTGTTGTTGTTTCTCGGGATTAATCCTCCAGTGACTTCCAAATGGGACGAATGGGAATATCAAGCTCCAGCGACGTTTAATTGGTGCCAATTGGTACAACACGTTCAATTGGAACCAATTAGGTCTCCAATGATGTCCCAATGGAACCAACTCGGTCCCACTCAGAAATACTATCATACTCTTTTTTTTTTTCACTGGGTTGAGTAGTTGGTGGCACGAACGCGCGCCTCCCTTTCCTTAGAACGACAGAAAGCTGAGCTAGTTGGTAAGGATTCATTATGCAAAATTTCCCTTTCCTTCCCGTGTCGGTCCTTCTTGCGTATTCTGGGTAGTGGCTTAAGTCGCGTGACCAGCACGTCCTCGATCCCACGGCTGTACATTGGACAGTAACGGTAGAAATACCCGCATTGTGGGTGTACGGCATATTTGCATGTGTGTCATGGAACCAAAACGCATTCTCGAAGCCAAGAACAAGATTTATTGCAATTTCTACAAAAAGCAAAAAAAAAAACCATCTGTGATGGGGGAAGAGCGTGAACATTTCATGAATTGAATTACCAGCCGTGAACGGTGGATAAGGATGGAATAGAGCAAAGGGAATTGCATTGCATGGGTATTGTATCCTCAACCCTTCAACGCGTTCTTAGTATTGTTTTTACTGTACACAGCTATCAAATATGGGACGCAATTTGGGCCCGGCCTATCAGTAATCAACACCTTTGGTTATTGATAAAAGGTAGACGACACATACGGGTTACCTTTGGGTGGATGTCTCACTATTCCTCTATTAATTACTTCTCTACACCTTGCGGATTCCCGCAGTGCTACTACGTCAAACCTATAGCAAAGAATAAAGAAACAGCTTCCTTCAGGTTAAGTACGCAATGATTCGACCGCTAAAACGAGCATCACGCCTAGGCACGTCGTACGTTTAAAAAATCCTAAAATATCCGCACTGGCAGCGCCATCTGTTAGTTGGTATGAGAAACGTAGTCACATCTTACGCGTTTCAAAAGTGAGTCGCGCTCCGTGCAGCAAGTGGTTGTTGCGTTGTTATCCGCTGCGGAAGTAGTGAAGAAGACCGTTTGTGTTTAGATCGTAGTTTCAGGTTGTGTTCTACCAGACACCATGAAGAATTTAGAGCCGCTAAGTGTCATCACTGTGGCGTGCATTTTCCTCGCCTGCCTCTATCAAGGTAAGCGCCAGAACCTGCTGTAGTTGGAGTTTTCGTTTTCCAACATGGCGATTACCGTACGAAAATGATGTCAAATAATCATGTGGGCGCAGCAATGAAGGAATTAAATTTTTCTCTAGAGGTATAACCAGTAGAGGTTAGCGTATAAAGCGAAGCTGAGTGAAAGATCAAATGTTGGCTTTGACATAGGGATTTGCCGCGCCCAAGTTCACTGTCGAAAGAATGCTTGTTGGGAGTGGTTTCGCGAGGCTGGCCAGCGTAGTAAGTGTTTGACAACGCCTTTGACTCAGATTCCTTGCTCGATCTTGGTGACTGTAAAATGGAGCTGTGCTTAGTGGACTGCGGTTCGTGGAGCTCAAGATGCCCGGTCTTTGGTCCAGTTAGCTACTCCAAGCATTCTATCCGTGGGCCAATTAATGCAAAGACATTCCTCTGCATCAGTCGTTCGTTTGTTTATCTAGCCCAGTGTGAAAAGACACTTGGCGACTTGAAATCACTTGACGCTAAGTGCAGTACCAGATGTGTTCCTTCAAATATACTCGTTCTTTTTTTTTTTCTCAGGCTGAATAATCGAAAAATGTGTGCACCACATCAGAAAGCTGTTTTAAGGCTAGAGTTGTTATGGAACGGTCTCAAGGACAAGCATTATGGCACATGACTCTTTTGAAAGTTACACTAAGTTACAACATGAAGAGGCCGAAGCAAGTGATTGATTGTATGTACTTTGTCACTCTTTCAGCAATGGCCATCAAGTGTTACCAGTGTAGCAGCAGTGAGGATCCCAAGGGCGAAGACCTGTGTGGAGCATATGCCTACTATGACAAAACCAAGAATACGGCTGTTGAGTGCTTGGGGGAAGAGGCCAAAGCACTAGGCACCTTCTGTTACAAGCGTATCATGCAGGGGCCTAGGGGCTTTATCTGTGAGTCATGTTTTGTATATGTTTCATTTGAAAGAGGGATGCTGGTTA
This sequence comes from Dermacentor albipictus, assembly GCF_038994185.2. Taxonomy (NCBI): domain Eukaryota; kingdom Metazoa; phylum Arthropoda; class Arachnida; order Ixodida; family Ixodidae; genus Dermacentor; species Dermacentor albipictus. The sequence goes on from NC_091821.1 coordinate 37,463,221, forward strand.
TTGTGCACAATTTCGCCGACTATTCAGTAATATCGCCCAAAAAGGTGGAACTTGTTTGCCACAAAACTGCATTTAAAAGTGCACAGGCCTCATGACTGCTCCTCCACTTGACACTCCACTTTGACACCAGAAACTGTATGGCAGTGTGGCCTCTCAACTGTTCTGTTCATTGCACTTCAGTGCCACTTCCTGAGCAAAAACCCATGCGTTCTCTTTATATACTCCAGTGCATTGGAGTGGAGTGGTGTTTCTAAAGCACTTCATCAAACAAATTTCAGTTATCTTTCTGTTCAGCTGACGGTTAGTTTTGTGGTTCGCTTGATGAAGTCGAGGGCCGTTTTTTAATATCGAGGATAAGTTAAAAACTTCTGTGTTGGTAATTTATGTTGTTTAAGCTGCTCTGGTAAGTTACATTTCTGGGACACACCGAAAATCGTGTCTTACTGTGTGTAGAGACATGATAAGGAAGAAAAGGCGCAAATGTGGAAAGGGGCGGTTCCTGTGCTAAAAGCTCCATAAAAGCATGGGTTTGATGGTTTCTGCTCGGACCAGTTAACAGTTTAGTGATGAACATGAATTACATTGTATTCTAGGAATACCAAAGACTCAACCTGTGAGTTTTTATGACTTTTTCCTCATAAAAACAGCCCAAATGCATAAACATACTTGGAAATTCTTGACGCTGCATAATTAAAAAATGGAAGCTTTGGCCTTTCTCTGCTAGTAGCCAACATTTTTCATCAGATAAATGGAAAGAGCCTTTTTAAACATACTAAATGGTTTTGTGTTGCTTTGTAGTGTCTATGTTAAGTATTTTGCATTAGTGAGCAGGTCTGGGCACTATGAGAAGACTAAGTATCAGAATAGTTAGTCATAGTTATACAGTCCTGCCAAAATATAATGAAACTGGCACTCCTGTGGGGAGTGCACAAGTTGGTGCATGAACTTTGTATGGGAGGAGCTTTGAAGATCCAACTGATAACAGAAACCCCGAGTTGCACTGCTGCTCATATTTACTTTGTGAGCAGGAATGTAAGTTAAGGTGTGCAGTCATGCTTAAAGTGGCAAGTGGAAAACTTGGAACAGTTTCTTTAATCTTGAATTCCTGGTGAAGTGAAAGAAGTTGTTAAAGGAGTGCATAAGATTTTTGAATGGACGACTTTAGAAAGTGGTGTGTGCCCTCAAGCGGCTGTTGGTATGGCATTATGGGTATCTTGATGGAAGGCGCGCCATCGTCTACTTCACTTGCAGTCACCCGCATAGGATGTGTCTCGTCTAGCTGGAATCAAGCCTTCTGCCATCTTAGCTAACAGGTCATAAAGATAAGCGCAACCAAAGTGGCCACAAAATGTGGGTTCTGCAGCAATCATATCTCTGCACATTCGGTGCGTCAAGTGCATCCATGTTCCAGCAACTGCTTTTTGACTGCTAGTTATATGTTGCGAAGCTCGTGAGTCATGACCTGCATGACCAAGACAAACTGCTGAGAAGATGGTGGTATGCCATCAGAACATGAAGAGGTTTTCTCTACACTACTACTTTGTTGCACTTCGGCTGTAAATATGCGTGGAGACATTCTGACAGCAATAACATTTAAAACAATTTGGCACACAAACAGTTTCTCGTGGGGCTCTTGGCCTTGTGTGTTATACACTGGAATATGCCTCATGCCAGTTAGAATACCGAAAATGTTATTTTGAATGGATACCTTTGACTATGTCATTCCACACATTTCGGAAAGTTGCAGAGAGCGGCCAGTGGCTGAGTGAGTGAGTGAAATAGCTTTAATAGAGTGAGTGAAATAACTTTAATAGGCCAATGGGTTGCACGTAAACATTGCCTGCCGCTTGCTCTTTCTTTCAAGCATGTGCTGAAAAATATGCTGGGAGCAGCTATGAGGTTCCTCCAGATTTGTTCTTTATTGTTAAAGGGACACTAAAGGCAAATACTAAGCTTACATGAACTGTTTAAATACCATTCCAGAAACCGTGCAACGCTTGTTTTGTGCCGAGAAGAGACTTAGTTTCCGAGAAAATTGCATCTGAAGGGTCCAAATACCTTTTTTGAAATTCAAATCTCCCGCCACCCAACTGGACCGATGACGTTGCATGCGCCATCATCACCCTTTGCTGCCGTCGGTGAGTAAAATGGCATCTAACAGATGGCAGTACTGAGCCATGACAGCGCGGTATATTTGCCGTTGCAGCTGCTTTTTGGTCCAGTGGAGTAGACCGTTCAGGCATCCCACAACATCACATGGAAGTTGAATTCTCTGCTACGTGCAGTATGTGAGAGTTCTGCGAGCCAGCAAAACCAGCGCAGCACTACGCGAAAACAAAACTACTGAAATGCAAAAGTGTGGGCGGCGCGGAAGCGAGTGAAAGCGAACCATTTCATAATTTCAATGAGTTCTTTTTTCTGAAAATGAAATAGAACTGGACAAGTAGCATTTTATTTTGTCTTATAATACAACACAAGGATGTTTTTTGTAACGAGTGGTTGAGTACTAGGGATAGAATTTAAGTGAGGAGTGCTTTTGTCATCGGGCAAGTACTTGAATGTCCTGGAGGAGTCTGTAATCATATCCCGCATTTATCTCAATTTCTCGAATATTAAGGCTCCATTCGCTATAATGGTGGCTCCTCAGAGATTCTTGAGCACTAATCTATCACTTTAGCTTGACCTAATATTTGCCTTTAGTGCTCCTTTAAGAGCACAGCGAGAGCACACTTTTTCACAAGATGCTGTGGAACCCTGACTGATTGCAGCAGCCATCCAATAATGTTTACCAGCCTTTCACGTGTTTCGTGGGCAGGTAACTTCTCAAACATTTCTCACAGAATAGTGGTTGTGTTGGCAAGTGTAGCCGTAGAGCCCGTGAAAAAGATCGGCTGCTGCAGCTCCTGACCCTAATAATTTTTGTGCGTAGGATGAGCGTGTGCAGGCCACGCAAGACATTTTGTGCTCATGGACGTACAAGCTCGGGCTGGCTCGCATCACCAGACCTATGCTTCTGGAACTACGTCACCCACAGACACCATTTGGAGCCTGCGGTTGTCCTAGTGTTTTGATGGAGAGAGGGCTTGCTGTGACATCCCATGATGGCTGTCGCATCTAGTTATACAGCATATGGCCTCCAAATCCAAAACTGACCCTCAAAGTTCCCATAATGTCTTTTGCACCACAGGTGGTGCTGACTTTATCTAAAGTCGTCCATTGTGTGTTGATAATGTGATGTTAAGGGCTGACTGCACTATCGTTTCGAACAATATTGTTTATTCTTGGACATTTCCTTCTGCACGCATCATCAGAGGTTTGACCTTTTGACCTTTTGACCTTTTAAAAAGGTCAGGTTTGACCTGACCTTTTTATCATCTTTAACATCTCTGCGCCTCACAATGAGGTGTCTGCACCTCTACCCAAAAGTTTGTGCATGTGGCATAGCATATTCTCCATGCACGCCCTGCAACACTTTTTATGCACTTACACAGCTATTTCTTCAGTCTAACCATAAGTTGGAGCTTAATGGGCTGCTTGAGTTTCATATGTGCCATTTTTAACAGCATTATTGTACCCTCAATTGCAATTTGCAGAATGACTACAATAACTATGGTTTCGTTTTTACTGTGTTCTAACATGTGACCCCAGGTGACGTAGAAGGTAGTCGCATGGGGGCAGGACATTGCAAGGTTTTGACACTCTTCCGGCTGGCTCGCTTTGTCATTTGCTATGCTGCTACATTGCCCCTCAACGAGTAGCAGCATAGGAGGTGACCGAGCAAGATGGACTGAGTGGCAAAAAGTTTGAATCCCCTGCTTTCACATAACCACATTCTGCTTCATGATGTTGCAACAAAGTAACCACCTTAAGAATGGAACAAGAACTGTTCATATAAAAAAAGAAGAAATGAAAAAGGAGACAAATAGCTGATCCTGTAAGGAAGTCAGCCGAAGCCATACTTACAAAATATCTTGCTGGTAGTGTAATTATATTGTCGTCGTAGTAATTGAAGCTCATGAACTTAAGGCTCTGGCCAAGATGAAGAATGTTCTACTTGTGGTGCAGAAACACTGGCATTAAGATAAGTGCTTGCAGTTCAAGCATACTAATACTTTCGAGATAAACATGCTCTTCGTACATTGTTGAGAAATGTCTAAGGTACCTATTACAGTTGATGTTTAGTAGACATATTAAGCGAGATTTATGACGATGTGTATATAGTGTGAAAGCTGCATTGTTGTTTTTGCTGGCACCATTGAGAGTGTAGTTTATCAGTCTGTTGCCACTGACCTCCTCACAGGATGTTCGGCCAGAGCAATTTCACTGACGTTTGTCTCCTTTTCCGCTCGCACCCATCTTCCCTAGAGCTGTATTGTGCAGCCATATGCTCTGAAATGCACACATCAGGGCACATAAATTTTACTACTAAGGAAAGTAGAATTTTGAACCAGTTGGCACATTTGACTGTGGTGAAGTGCAATAGATGGGACCAAAGGAAGACTAGACAGATGTGTCCCATCTGTCTCATCTTTCTTTGGTCCTGTGTATTGTGCCTACCCCAGTCAAACTGTGCGTGACTTTATGAAATTTTTGCAGGATAATTGCTTTCTTGAACAAACAGTTAAGCCATGAAACAGTGTGGTAGATACCTGTATCCAATTAGCTGAGATGACATAATTAGCCACACACACACTTTTGCTTTCGTTAATAGGTTTCAACACACCAAACACAACTTAAAATGGAACAACTTATTGATATCCTCACCTATTGTTCCATTTGCTGAATGTTTGCCTACCTGCTCACTTAGAATGACCGTAGCTGAATGAGCACTTTCACATCTTGCGAGTGGATTATTGGTTTTCCTTTTTCACCAAGTCGCTTGTAGAAATTTTCGGGGGCTTGTGTGTGCTTCTTTTTTTGGGTGCTGTCAGACTTTTTTACGCCTTGAAAAATGTGGTATTTCCTTGTGCATTCTTCCCCTCGCAAGTCTTTTTGCAGTATCAAATTTTGAGCTGGTTTGAACTGCTACATTCAGATGCAACAATGTTGTCATAAACAAGAATGGCAACATAAAGCTATTTTCATATTTTAGTAAATGTTTCGCCTACAACATTGTAACTCTGTAATCAGTGATGGCAGTTCACAGCGACCATTCCAGGCATTTTTTCCACAATGGGTTTTTTCTAAGGTCAGCCATCTCTGGAAAAGTGTGTGAAAAATAAATGAAATGTATTTAATTTAAGCAAGCTGGATTCCTAAACAGAGTGCCTTGGATGAAATATAGCCATTGTTTTGGGCACTTTTCGTGCAATTCATTACTTAAGGGATTGTTTTGAGAGGGGCACCTATTTTCCCAGGATCTAAGTTTAGCCATCCTTAAGAGGGGGAGTGACATCATATGCTGGGAAGGAACCCACACTAGGTGTTGTCGGAATTTTGCTTATACAATGGAAGTTGTAAAGAGCTGTCCAGAGAACATCTTACCGCAAGAATTTTTGAAAAGGTTTTATTAATAGTGGAGAAAGGAGCAAATGAAATGTGAAATGTTCCAAGGCTATGGTATGAAGAGGCGAGGTACCCTTTACTCGGCAACATTTCTCCCCCGATTTCTTCATATTGGAGCCGAGGCCCCATGTCGTGTTCATGTCACAACCTCCATCTCCATTTCTCCTTCTCTCCCCCACACCTTTTTTTGTTGCTGCGTGGCATATTTCCGGGGTTATTTTGCACATTTTGCATCTCATGGGTCGCACATTTTGTAACTCACGGGGCTTCTCGCATTGACATTACTGCTCACTGTTTGTGCATTGCGTGTGATGTAGAGCAATAGCTGCAACATTTCTGCTGACAGGAAGAGTGCCTCCTCAGAGAAGAGCGCATTTGAGTTTTTCAATGTTTTGCAGTATTCACCAGTGTAATACTTTTGAGACACAACTCACCACATGATCTATGCACTCCACTGACTTTTTGTAATGCCCGAACCTTGTCAGTGGCCCTTTAATAGGTGGCATTGCTGTGTAGTGCGATGTTAATGTGATGCTACATGCTTGTATTGCTCTCCACTTGCATAATATCAGAAACAACTGGCATTAAAATGGTAATAAGAAGCCTACTGTTATGCTAGTTCTTCTGAAGATTTTGTGTAGTTATACTTTGTTAGTGTGTCACGTACCTTTCTGCACAAGGTTCATATGTCCATAGGGCATGGGTCAACTTCTTTCCATTTTGTGCTTTTCACGTGCATTGTTATTGCTAATCTTGTTTTATTATCACTGTAAGCATACTTGAATTTGGGTTAAAATGTGTGTTAGCCTTCTGGCATTTTGATTTTACTTATGAAAAAAAGAAGCTGATTGACGTTCATGTATTTTTGTTGAAGGGGATGGCCGGTGGAGAAGTGTGGAGCGGCGCTGTGCCCAGATCTCGGAGCGTGGTGTCAACTGGGGTTGTGACTGGGGCTACCACGAAAATGGCGTCTACTGGGAGGAGTGCTACTGTGCTGAAGATAGCTGCAATGGTGCTGACCAGCTTAATGTCCGTTCGCTGCATGCCCTACTGGTGTTGTGCGGAAGCCTCGCATTGCTTAGGCACCTTAATTTCTTCTGATTGGTTAACTACTTCATATGCCTTGTGTAAGAAGAAATTTTCCAAAACTTGGTGACCTAGGCTGGAAGATGCATAGGAGGAGTCTTGTGGTTTTGCCTAACTCCTAACTACATGGGTCTCATGCATTGTACCTTGTGCTCTTGCATCCTGATTCTTCTCAGTTGACACTGAAACATTGAATTTCTTCCATAAGAGACATTTTATTTTTTGCGATAATGTGCAGCTATGTACATTTCAGCTGCTTATTCATGGCAACATCTGAAAGAGCCTGTTTTACTAAGAGGACATTGAACACACACCCCATGAAGATGAGTGTGCTGGAAGTATATGGCTAACAGTTTATAGCATTTTTGTTGGAAATATTCTAGTGGGCCAGATGCTTCAAACCTGTGTGTGTGTGTAGTATTATAGATTATCACAGTTATGATGGACTTTGTCTTGTAAAGCACAGAACTTTGTCATATATACAGTGACAGTCTGAAAAAAGAAAAAAAAGGTCCCTCAGCAATTAGGGATGATATTTAGTTATTGCTTAAAGTGCGGACCTGTGATGCTAAATGCTTCGGACAATTTGAAGCATGAAGTGCACTTTTTTTTCACCTCTAGAGGAAGGCTTGTAAAAATGCTGACTGAAAAATTTATCATTGTGCTGAGTTTGTTTTATTATAACCACTGAGTGTAACGCTCCGTCCATTTTTTACACCTTGTTCTTTTATTGCGAGATGCCACATCTCAAGATATTGCCAATTTTTCTCAACTTGTGCATCTCATTACACAAATACCAGTACTGTATACCTGGTAAAGCATTAGAGTTTAAATGCACCAGGTCATGTTGTGCTGGAGAGCTTGTTGTAGAATTCCTTACCACTAAAATGTTTGAGTTGAGCTTGTGGACAGCCAAATATGTACATTTTTTATGCCGATATCTCTGCCCTTGTGCTGATTGGTTTTGCTCTGCAGAAACCTTGTCTCCTAGCTAAGTTGTAAAGGATATGTGAACTGGAAGACAGGCATTTTGCCATGTATTTGTCTTCAAAGATTCAAGGTAGTTCATATTAATTTTAAAGGTTAAGAAGTTCAATTCTATAAACAATTATCGTCAGCTATATGGGAAAGTTTAGTGTTGAATTGTTTACCTAATTCATAGAACAATGTGATTGGAAGCATAGGATGCACTTTCACACACATAATTATCTTGGTTAGATAAAAATTTTAATTTATTCAGTGTGGTGCCAGTTGAAAAAAAAAATTTTTTTATAAGGGCTGGTGCAGGGGAGTATAAGAGCCGACTGTGGTTTGTTGCTAACAAAGAGTTTATAACTTCGTGCTTTTCTTGAGGCTTGAGCCCAAGATACACTGAGTAATACAGACAAAACGCAATAATTTTAACTTGAAGGGGCTCGAAAATTTGTTCGAATTAAAGGAAGCTAATTGAATGGAGGACTAACCTGCAGTGGTGCATGTGCACTGAGCTAACACATGAGTGGGAAGCTCCAGAGGATTTATTCACTCGCATTTACAAATCACAGTCAACGTCCGATTTTTGGGCTCCATAGGGGCCGCGAAAACGTCCGAAGAATCAGGCGGTCCGCAAAAATAAATGAATGCCTTTTACTACCCCTGAAGGGCTCAAGTCGTCACAAGCACATCTGAAATAGCTCTGAAGGCCTGCCAGTACACTTATTAGGTGTATCGGTGCTCGTACTGTGATAAGAGATGACAGGTGCACGCATCTATAATTAAAAGAAACGTACCATGTCCCGTGACAATTGCCCCTTTCTAACTTTTGGCATGCTTCACCGCGTAACACTGCTGTATTGGGACGAAACTCTTTCGAGAACCGGCATTATGCAATGTGCCATACTTTCCGTGCTCCGAAGTCATTGGCAAGGATTACAAAGACGGAGTCAGCGTCATTGCTAACAGCGGCCAATTGTTTCATTGAAAACATGCACGAAACAGCAAGAAGCTTGGTAACGAACGTCGAAGTAGCTAGGCCTAGCGTTGCTGCAGTGTAGCTGCAGCTGCCAATGGATCTGCTGGTTGGAGGCGCTGCCGTGTGATTTGGCACGCTGCTGAGAGCATTGTCGGAGCTCAGTATATTCGAATTAACCGTCGCAAATGCTTGCGCATTCGAATCAGGGGTGTTTTCGCCCATTGGAATACATATAACTTTGGCGGCACCCCAGCGTAAGTTCAAATAAACCAAAAGTTCGAATTAACGAGATTCAATTCGACAGTGATGCTGCTTCTAACTTGTCTCCAGCTCTCATTCCGGAGTCTGAATACAAACCAGAGGGGACACCAATATGAGAATGCATGGAGTATAAAAGACAAGTGACAGGTGTTTCTGTCTGAATAATTCAAATAAAAGTAAAAAGACGGCAGATGTGGGATGCATACACTGTTGTTTCCGGTTGTAAGCCAGAAAAGCTGGAAGAGAAATTCATGCGCTGCCATTTTACCCCTCACTATGCAAAAAGCCTTGTTCTACAGACCATCAATTGGGAAGAAGGTGTTGGCAGCCCTTTCGCGTGTGTGAATAACCAGTCAATACCAGTGTACCCTGCTACAGTGAAGTCTGAAAGACATGGAACAATTAATTGCTTTCTTTGCCTACTTCATTCACTACATTGAGGAGTGCTTTTTCAATGCAGCCTTGAGACCCATATTTTGATAGCACACTCAATTTTTTCTTTATGTGCAGTGTTTGCAAAAACTTGCACACACATTTTCCTGAAGCTTTTGCACAGGTGTTCACATAAATATTCTTACATAAAAGTTCATTTTGAGGGCGTTTCTGCCCAGTTGTGTTCCCCAGTAGAGATCTATCCGTGCATGTTTATCTCACGGATAAAGTACTATTTTGCAAGAACTATTCCGTCCATGATGCCTAAGCGAGTATGATAGGCAGTACATACTTCATTATGTCATCCTTCCACAGCTATGTGGAGCATCCACAGTGCAGAAACGAATGACTTGTTTTTGTGATGATCACCTTGCTCATCTCCTTCATTTCCTTAATATGTTAGAGCCATGGTGTTTAAAGAAACTAGTATTTTTTCTTTTAGTTTTTTGTTCTAATTTAAAGAAAATGATACATTCAGCTGTTATTAGCGAATATGCCTTTGGAGTGGTTTGAACTAGTTTACTTTTGTGTGTTTAACCAATATGTAGTGTTGATGGCAGCAGCATCAAATAAATTTATTTTAACCAATAATGTATGCATAATGAAAAAAAGTCGAAAGCTTATTTCACTACATGAATAAAGGCTATGAAATTTACTATGCTTTGTTACATGCTACTGGGCAGGAATCGCAGTTTGATAACTTAGCTAAAATAACTCTCTTTGTTGAGTGTGATTAGTGAAAATGCACAAAGTGCAGCAAATCGTATATGACATTAAACTGTACAGAAGTGCATGAAAGGATGGGCGAAGTACTGGGAAGGTTTGCTATACAAAAACGACTTGGCTCCTGGAGTGCTAGGCAAGAACTGATTTATCCCCCGCAGTGTGCACGCCATTGAAATGTTGTCTTGTGCGATTTTCTTCATCGACCGGGCCACCACAAGGGGCTCCTTTGGAGAATGAGTATTGCCAATGCACGCGCGCTCGGGGATAGAAGATAAAGATGGGTCTTGTGCTGTCAGGCCTATTAAGGCCGTAGCAAGACAATTTCTGAAGAATCAGAGGAGCAGCCACATGAGCCTCAACAAAGGCAGGTTTCTGCCGGTCTACGGATACGACAGTGTCATGACCATTCACTCACAGAGTTGCTCTTATCCTGCGTGTGACAACATGGTGCATACCAGTGTATGATGCCTTGAGAGAACGGCAGGTGGAGTTGACGGGAAAGAATACATACGTGCTGTCTCGTAAGTGATGCTGGACAAACGGCGACTTGTGTTGTTGGGCTTGGGTAGGAGAAGCACGTGGGCGCGCAAAAAGGTACACTAGTTGGTGAGCATGAGAAGAGTTGGGTATGTGCCTTGATGTGGCTGTGTTAGCTCTGCTGGCAGTTGTATGGAGGGGCCATGGACGAGGTGAGAAGGCGCGCAACCAAGGTTTTCTTTGATGGTGGTGCTTAGCTCCAGGAGTATGATGGGAAGAAGTGTGACCCATTGGTCACGGCTGCTGTCAGCCATAAAAGTGCAGCTTTGAGCTGGTGATGGAATCGCTCAACAAGGCCATTGGCTTGTGGGTAAACGCTATAGTTCTGAAGTGGCTAGAGGAGTCTTGTCAACTGCTGGAATAGGACTACCTCGAACTGCCGGCCATGGTTGGTTGCAGTCTCAGCTGGAGTACTTAAACGGGCAACCCATGTGGAGACAAGTGTAGTGGCAACAGGCTCCACTGTTATGTTTGATACTAGTGCAGCCTCCGACCGATGCATGGAGCGGTTGACAATTATCATTATATATTAGAATACCTTTGTAGGAGGAAGAGGTCCATATAAGTCAATGTGAATGACGCCGAAACGAGAGTGAATCTGGCCATCAGCGTAGTACAGTGCCTGTTCGCACTGTCGACGAGCAAGGCACACGTGCCCAGTCACGCACATCCACATTCATGTAAGGCTAGACGAAATGATCTGCCACGAACTGCTGTGATGCGCGAGCCCCAGCATGTTACAGATGGTGAATGTGGTAAAAAATGAGATGACGTAGTGGCAATGGGACTCGAGGAGGGTGGCATTTGGTAATCTCATCACTGTCACAGACGATGGATATGCTGGGAGTGGGACAATAGATGTCATGGAGGTGCAGTGACAGAGAAGGAGAGGAATGAAGAGTGCAAAGTTTCCTGTTGTGCTCTCGCAGTTCTGTGAGACGCTGAAGCATAAGCTGGGGCATTGCAAGGCTTGAAACATGGCTCGGTGTGTTGGCTCAGATGTTGTCAGCGCTTTTCACATGTTGAGGATCGATAGAGCGTTCAGCAAGGAAAGCTAAATGATACGTTCCTCTCACAGAGTACGTAGTTTTCGATAAGGAGAAGGAGTTTGTCAAAATCCTGTGGTCTATGGAAATGATGAATGGGCGTCCTTTCAAGAAGTAATAAAAGTACTTGACCGTAATGTATGCTGCAAAAAGCCCTAAGCCAAAAGCACTGTAGCACTGCTCCATTGGTATTAATTACTTGGTCTAGTTTTTGTGGCATTCGTGACCCGAAATGGAATACCACAGTGTTCCCCGTGCAAATTCTAGGGCTGATCCTTTTCAACGGCAACTCGTCGATGCTTACTCTGTCCACCTGCCTCCTTTCCACGTGCAAAACCTGGACCTCTGGTTCTTGCAGGCTGAGGGGAGCTCAGAGATTGGCAATGTCACATCCGCGTCAATAATGTGGGAAAAACAGTGGGTCTTGTGGAGCGCTAGGCAAGAACTGATTTATTGCTTGCAGTGTGCGGACTGTCAAGGTGATCTGTCATACCGTCCTCTTCGTCGGAGGTGCCGGCACAGCAGCGTCCCCACTCACTCAATATGTGTGGGAGGCATCCACCTCGGGGTGGATGTGAGAATGGTGCTTCTTTGCTTTTGGATGTGCAAGGCAGTTCAAACGTTACATGCAATCAGGAATCGTATATAAAGCGCTGCAATAGGTAGTCAACTTAAAATAACCAAAATATTTATTTTTGAATTCTTATGCATATGAAAATATATACATTAAACATATGCTGGTTACGGCTGTGTGAATATCTAAAATTTCGTATATGTGTCAAATAGGCTTAGTTATTGGATTCATATTCGGTTTGAGAATTCACTATTTGAAATTGTTGAATATTAATTTTTGTTTGAATATTAAGCATAACGCTTATTGGAGTTTCAGGAGACAGATACCAATACAAGTAGAAACTATTTGAATGATTCCATTGCAGGAGAGCTGTGGTTGATTAGTGCAGAGCCACCAATTCCTGAGCAAACACACAGGGATGATGAGTTCTGCCCCACAATTTCCTGTAATTTACCAATAATGTTTCATTTATAGGAGCATAGAAATCTATTGTCTCTATAAGCAAATAACTTATTTCCTACAGTGGCACAGCACCCCGTGTGCTGTTCCCTTAGGTCAATACTGTCATTATAATTGTGCACCACATAATTGAAAGCAGCTGTTTATCATATACAAGCTCCTCAGTGTACGGACATCAAGTTATGAATGCCATTATGTGCATGTATCAGGTAATGTATATAAGTCCTTTTTCACCAAATGTGACTCTATGCAAACTTTATATCTCGGTTTGTGTAAAAATGAGAAAATATTCAGTATTTGATCTGGAGGTCATTTTTTCTAGTATTCATATTTGATTAGAAAATTTTGCTATTTGAACACCCCTAATTCTAATTCATTCTGGATTTGCTCTAAACAAGCTGTTTTTTCGCTGTTGGTTTGCTTTTTGGTTTTACCTTTTTTGGACATTCAAATGCCTGTGCAGCATAATCAGCTTGTGTGTTATACTGCACAAATGTCTCAGGTGCACAGTGCCTCACTGGTGGGCCACACCATTTCTGTGCACCTTGAGATTCTTTATGCCATGTACAACCAGCTTCCTTAGGGCAACCAACTTCGATGCAATTTTGTTTATTCTTCATAAACATTTTGCAGAAATACAGCTTTTGTGGTGCGGGACCAATTTGTGCACTTGCTACCATAGAGTTTCCTACAATATACTAGCTTTGCATTCTTCAATGCTGCTGTGAGGCTGTTGGCCATATTGAGGCAAGCAGCTGAGATCACCTTGTCTTGCTCACAATTACTCATCATAGCTGCTGATTATGGCTTTTTTTGTTCTTTTCTTTTTGTGGGGTTTGTGTGTGCACATGTGTGAGTTGAGTAGTCACCATTACCAGATGTGGCATCTCTGACCATATAGTGAATCTCATTTATTTCAGAATAATTACAGGATGTGCTCTCTTTCTCGCTAGCATTTATTGTGTTCGCATCTGTTCGAAGCCATATTCTAAAAACATTGTTCATCTCATTTCAGAGTGCCTAGTGGAGGTTGTGAATCGCGTCTTATGTGAGCCAACTAATTTTTGTGTGCTCACAATATTCATGCAGTGTGTTTTGGTATGCTGAAAAAGCCTCCGTGTAATGTGAGCTAGCACTGTTACTGCCTTAACAAAGATGTGGCAGTTACCTGAATCTCTGCTTTTTGCATTTCCTGCTGTTTGACTGATGCCCGGTTACCGTGTGTTATTTCGTAGTGGATTTTAAGCCGATGCCATTGTTGTTTAATCATGTGGTTTTTGTCCATCCATTTTTATATATATTTCATGGCAAAGTTGAGTAGTAATGCCTCTGGTGAGTGTTGGCATGTACAATATTCAAACAAGAATTTACCATAATAAATGCAACATTTTTACACTTTAAAACAACTCATTGTGAGTGTCTCCTTATTAGAATTAGCATTGCTGTGTTTATTTCCAAAGCCATACGGCTGCAAAATGGCCTGCCAAATAGTTTCATATTGTGAATGCTCAAGCAAACTGCAAAGAGGTCATTGTCCCAATATATGTTTCCACTTAAAACATGAATGCTGCTTTTCATGACATTGTTCTCCCACCCTTCTTGCATTTTACTGGTGAGGATGCATCACACAGACTGCTCTGTAAAAGCGTTCATCAATAAATGCAAACAGTCAGGTGCAGGACCTTAACACTACATTACACTTTACTTTGGCTGTGCAGTATTGGTTTTGGTCAGTACTTGGGAGGGATCCTTATGTTTAGGCATGCATCCATCATTTGCATATGTAATTAGGAGGAAAGACCTGGTGGCTTCGAGAAATACTTTCATAGCTGTGTAGTCAAAAATTTAACTGGAATTGCAATTGAATCTTGCCTATATAGGGTCTCGTTCTTTTAGCTGCACCAAATTTTTTAAACATGCATCTGGCAGATAACACAATTCTAATCCTTGATGTAAATTACTCGATCAGGTGGCCATTACTTCACTGAGAAATCAAAATACTTAATTAAACAATCAGCATAATTCCTGCCCACCTGGTCGAATCTCAGGCAGCCCAACCTCAACGAGACGGCCCACGACACTGCGCGTGTGCTTACTGACCGCGCCGTCACCCTCGGGCAACCGTGTCTTGACGAGTTGGAGGCAAACAAGGACGCCTCAGTAATGTGCAACGAAATCGCTAAACACTTACCTGAGACGATGTCTCTCCACCCCAACACCCCAAACTAAACAGGCCGCAGGCACTAACGCTATGCTTGTTACACACACACCTATTGCAACCCCGCCATGTTGCACATCATAAATCAATCCAACCTTTAATAAAGTTTATCCAATACAATAATTATGTTAATGAACTTTTAAATTAATAACATTACGGCCACTATTTCAATATACGAATTATGGTTGGTAAGTTTGCAAGGCATATCCACTTGTAACTGGAACGAATTCTCAGGACTGCACCAGTTTTGAGCTATTAGTTTTCAAAGCAGCCGACGAAATGCACTGGTGTTCCAGTTACTTTCTTTTTTAAGAAAATGCTGTTTTATTCATTGAAGAACAAAAGTAACTGGAACACCAATGCATTTAGTCAGGCACATTGAAAATAATATCTCGAAACTGGTGCAGTCGCAAGAATTCATTCCGAGTGAACAAACCTTGTGAACTCACCGGCGATAATTCGTAGATTGAAATAGTGGCCTTAATGTCAATAATTAAAATGTTCATTATCAGAATTATGCTAATTATTTATTCGTTTTATTTTCTCGTAGAAGTAATGGCCGCCTGATCGAGTAATTTAGATGAAGGATTAGGATTGTGCTTTCTGCCACAGGAAATTTTTTAAAATTTGGTGCAGCTAAAAAAATCCTGTATAATTGAAAATATTCATTGATTGGACTTGTGGCACAAGGCCAACCAGGCAAAGAGCATGAAAGCTGTGTTTCCAGGTACTTATGCAGCGTTGTAACTGTGAAGGCATGTAAAAGCTCCAGTGTGCTGTCATATTAAAAAAAAAAAACCTAGTTTGCATTGAGGCATGAAAGTTAGCCATGGTAACAGAGCTTTTCCTATTTCCCCTTATCACACTACCAGCATGGAAAAACTGGTGCAATGGACAAGAAAATCATTGTAGTAGCAAATTTGTAGAACATAGTGACTACGCTAAATATACATCCACATGTTAGTAGAATTAACTATGTGCAGTCAATGAAGCTCACTCGAGCACACACCGAATTGGACTTTGGCCGCATGCGCAATGTGCGACCTCGCCAAACCTCCCCTCCCACTGTCATCTCGCGCCGGTGTTTTCGGGATCATACCGCTGCACTACTTTGGCATGTTCACTAAACCGGGGAGAAAACGAGGGAGTTTAATGAAAGCTGAAGATGGTCAGCCTTGCTATATGCAGGACTTGCTATTTCATATGAGGTGTTTAAGATGACAAGAAGAGAAAAATGCAGAAGTCGAAGACAAAAAAAAGAAAGTAAGACACAACACGTTCGTAATGTCTGACCATGTAAGCGAAGTTTTCTTAGTTTTGGAGAACATTGCATTGAAACAACACATAGTATGTACAGGTGGGGACAAAGTAATACAGGATCTGCAAGCAGGTGCCAAACTGTAATCCTGCACTCTCTGAAGAAGCAAGTGCCTGGTGTCAACACTGGGCATTGCATATGCGAGACCTTTTATGCTCGTGTCCTGGCCAATACACCTTTTTCTGGCTAGTCTGCTGTCGGAGTCATGATTGCAAAATATTATGTTAGAAAGCGGTATCGCCGGAGAACGAATAGCTTACTGCCATTTACCGCACATAAAAAAAAGCATGCGCCCATATTTTATGCATAAAAAGTTCAAGAGCACGGCAAAAGTTCAATTGTGGCCTGCATGTGTTTTGCAGTGAAGATGCAGTTGAGTACTGCCTGCCGGTGAGATTGGTTGTGGGCTTCGAAATTTTGTTTTTGCACCTCAAAAAAAAAAAAAATACTCGAATTAAAATTTCTAGATCATGAGATATATTTCACGTCTGTTTTGGGGGGGATTTAATGTTTAATTTGGATCTGAACATCATAAAGAAGTGACTTCGCCGAAGTTGGTCGTAATTTTCTGGAAATGCCCCCCTTGATTTCATAGTCAAACATTGTTTTTAGCATAAGCCATAGCAAGGTGGAAAATAAAAAAAATATTGTGGCTCAAACATTAACAATATTTATGCTAAATAATTTCTAAGAATGCACAATTTTTTGCTTATTGAGCCAATTAAACGATGCAAATTCATAAATGCGTTCACCTATGACATCACATAGAACCACGCCAGTAGAATATTCTAAAATATGACGTCATTGTACCTAGTTTCATTAATTTTAAAGAAATCACCTCCAACCAACATTTGCTTCTTCGCGGAAACTTTATAGAGCGCTTACGTAACCAAAAAAGTCACAGCGTCGCCTGAAAGGCGAAGCATCGATTCTGATAGCAAATTAGTAGGCAGCTGTACGAAGTAAGGGTAGTAGTTTTATCGGCCGTATAAACTTCTAAACATTAGCTTACTAACTGAATTAACAAGCAAACTGTCACGCGCACACAGGTAAACATGAACACATCTCACTCGATGACCGCGGAAACTCGCTGTCAGAACACTGGAGTGACGAAGCGCGGCAGCAGCAGCGAGCGAATTGACCTTTGCGCTGCCTCTCGCTTCAACGCGAACTAAGCGTTGGAAGTACAGCCCATACGAAGCTATCAGCACTCGGCGCACTTCGTCCACATCGCATATAGCTTTGAAAATGAGGCCCGCGCGACCGCGCACTTTGTCCACATCGCAGACGCCGGAGTATAACCCCCTCCCCACCCCGGTGCCTCGCGTGCGACGGAAGACTGCGCGCTTCCTCCCTGCTTCCCTCTATTGCGCGCGCGAGATTGAGCCGCGATCGTCGGGTGACCCTCGCAAGTTTCACTCGCACATACGGCGCGCGGCGACGATGTTATCGTGCTTGGACTTTATACGGAACGTCACGTCGACGATGACGGCAGAAATGCGCCCGGAGTGTCCATGTATAATTGCTATCGCAATAACACTTTTTTTTTCATGAGAAATACTTCGGTGAAACCTCATTCACCTATTATCCAACTAGCCCAAGTTTCACCAAGGGAATCGGCGATCGTCGCTTTTAGAGTCTGGGAGGTTTCGCTTGGAGTGACCCAGCTGCTCTTGTTACTGTCGAAAGACCCCGCGCTAACGGTTTCCGAGCGTTCAGATAGCTTGCTGCTATGCACATGCGTCATAAATCATGCGAGGGAACTACGAACACGTGCATGTAGCGCACATCATCATTGTTGTGCTCATATAGGAGGTTGTGGCCAAGTACTGCACCAGGGTGGCCAATCCTGCTCTGGTGAGGGAGTGCGTTACCGGTTCTGGTCACCGGGATCAGGCCACACTCCAGACCTGTTTGTGCAATTTTATCAACACGCGGATTTTTTTTTTAATTCCGGCGGAAAATTGCCGGCACCGGGATTCGAACCACGGACCTCTTGCACGCGAGGCGGGTGTTCTACCTCTACGCCACCGCTGCTCTGTAGGTTGTGCAAAGGTTGTGCTCTTTAGCGCACAACCTTTGGTCAAACGCCACAGTCGATCGGCGTTGATTAAATATTCAGGAGAGTGAAGGGTGAGGAAAGGGTTCAGGATATGTGGTCTGAAGTAGGCACTGCTATACCTATAAACCGATACATAACTATATATATTGTGGCACGATTTCCAGGAGTTGCGAGATCGTGTCCTTTTTACGTCAGCGTGCTCTTGCGCAGTCGACAGCACTTAGAAACGGAGACCAACGTGTGGGCAAGGGACTAAGAAAGCTTTGCTTTAAAAATAAAAATAAAAAAGAAACTAGGTGTCAATGAACAAATCATGCCTAGATGACACAAAAGGTCAAAGAATGTTTGGAATACCGGCTGATGTTAGGTATAACAGCAGGGCCTTCGTAGCTTACATTGCGACCCCACTTCTCCGAGGACCCTAGGAAACCACTAGCCCGTAATTGCCCTCGTATACCAAATGTAGTCTTTGCTACTACCCGCGCAGTGGTACAGTGGTGGCAGTGGCACACAACACATGCTCAGTATCTGCAGGTAATTTACACTCGTTGCACAGCCTGGCACAGCGATGAACTGAGCTGCTCTATCTTGAGCAACTATTGTATAAAATATTCACCAATTTCCAATACAATCAGGTTAACACTTCAGTCAACCAAGAGAACAGGCTGGCTTCAGGAAGGGATCTTCTACAGTGGATCACGTCTGTATCGTTAATCAGGTAATCCAGAGAGAGAGAGAGAGAGAGAGAGAGAGAGCGCGAATGAAAGGCAGGGAGGTTAACTAGGACAGCCCGGTTGGCTACCCTACACTGGGGAAAGGGAAAAGGGGAGGTAAAGATTAGAAGAAGAGAAAGTCCACTGGGGGATATCGTTCGATCACTCATTCCGGATCACAGCTGAGGTGCATACAGCAGGCATTATCAAATCTTGACTGGGAGCTTACCGCTGTCGTTGAAAAGAAAAGCGTACAATCATTGCATTCTACCGGTGCTAACATACGGGAAGAAACTTGGAGATGAACAAAGTAGCTCGAGAACAAGTTAAGGACCGCGCAATGAGCGGTGTGGATCAAAGAGCAAACGGGGATAGTCGATATTCTAGATGACGTTAAGAGACAGAAAGGGAGCTGGGCAGGCCATGTAATGCGTAGGATTGATAACCGGTGTACCATTAGAGTTACAGGATGGGTGCCAACGGAAGGGAAGCGCACTCGAGGACGGCAGAAAACTAGGTGGGGTGATGAAGAAATTAGGAAATTCGCAGGCGCTAGGTTGGAATCGGCGCAGGACAGGGGTAATTGGAGATCGCAGGGAGGGGCCTTCTTCATTCTTTACTCTTTATTCAGACATATCCCCGCTTAGCCCGAAAGCGTTACAGCAGGGAGGTTACAAACATGAAAAGAATACACCTTGATTCACACTGCTCACCTGTCCACATGACAGTCGATTCCACTGAGCTATAGTTTTAACAAAAAAAAAGAATTCGCATACAGGCCCGACCTAGCCCGGTATTCTCTAATTTTGCACTGGTGGTCAGTGCGTGCCTATATATAGTTTGGCGGTTTTATGTACGTTTCCCTATCAATTCCAGTTTTGTTATGATAGATTCCATACAGAAGCTTTAGCCGCAGTTTCTTTCGGCGAGACGACAGGGATTCCCAGTTGAGCTCTTTTTTCATTGCTGTGCAACTGTACTTCCTCCCGTACGTACCCGAGACGAACCTGGCTACTCTGTTTGTATTTTTTCTAGTTTATTTATAAGACATATCTGTGACGGCTCCCAAGGGGTACAAGCATATTCCAAAATAGGTCGTATACAAGTTAGGTGCGCCGTGCTTCTAAGGTTAGAATTTGCACATTTAAATTTCTTTGAATGTTTTGCCATTTTGTTTTGCACCACTTTGCCAACCACATAGTCCACATGTGCCCGCCAAGAGCAGTCGCCCGACAGCATTACGCCCAAATATTTAGTCGTGGATTTATTACTTAAAATATTATTCATTAGACAGTAGCTGACATCGATTACATTTTTCTTCTTAGTAAACAGCACATGGACGCACTTACCCGTATTCAAATTCATTTTCCACTTAGAGCACCATTCGCAAATACGTTCTAGGTCGGCCTGCAGCTTGAGAACATCATGTTCATTATCGATTTTTCTATACACAATACAGTCATCCGCGAATAGCCGCATGTTAGAGTCAATACCTAAGTTAATTTCATTAATATATATAAGAAAAAGAAGAGGCCCCAGAACAGGTCCTTGCGGGACGCCTGATGTGACCTCAAGATAATCTGAATTAGTACCACTCAGGACAACACGTTGACGGCGACTTGACAAATAGTTTTTTATCCAGCTAAAAACACTAGAATCTATATTTAACATTCGAAGTTTATGAAGTAGTAAAGAATGGCAAACAGTATCAAATGCTTTGCGGAAGTCCAGAAATATGCAGTCTATTTGCCCACCCAAATCAACTACAGACGCAAGGTCACCATAAAATTCAATCATTTGTGTCGTACATGAAAACCCCTTGCGAAATCCGTGTTGTCTATTCGTAAGCAACGTGTTGTCCGTTAGATGCTTCATGATAGCCTTGTATATTATGTGTTCCATGATCTTGCACGAAATCGAAGTAAGTGAGATAGGTCTATAATTAGTAACTTCTTTTTTAGAGCCTCCTTTGTGGATTGGGACTACATTTGCAGTTTTCCAGTCCTGTGGCATCTGACCAGTAGTTGATGACTTGTGAAAAATTATATAAAGGTAAAGCGAGACGGCGTGAGCCCACTGTTTTAAAATTCTGGGAGAGATACCGTCAGGACCGATAGCCTTACTTTCATCAAGGTTCTTTAGCAGAGATTCAATACCGCTAATGCTGAGTTCGATTGGTTTCATAAGAGGAACGCTGCTATTGGATGATTGTGGGCTACATGCAGATTGAGAAAGACAGACCGATTGGAAGTATCTGTTTAGGCATGTCGCTTTTTCTACATCGTCAGAAAGAGTGCGTTCATTGTAAATAATTTCGTTTATTCCAACAGGATCAGACCTACATCCCTTCAAATATTGCCAGAACGGTTTAGGATTTGTTTTAATTTTGTCATTTAATCGTTTAAGATTCGTGAGGTCCGGCAGTGACATAATACATAGGCCGATGCTGATGACCTTAAGCAATAGAGCTACTGGTGTAAGCTACACGAAGTTTAAACGGATGAAAGACACCCTCGACGTGCTTTTTCACCGCGGTATGGTGTAGTTCCACTGAGGGTCGATGCCATAAAGAGGGCCGCGCTGACGAGCAGGGCCTGCAGTCTAAGGATAAGTTTGTGTTCGCCATCCGATGTGCGAGACAAGCGCTATGATGGCCTCACGGGAAGGTGGGATCGGTGTATAGTGTGTTGCACAAGTGAGCGTCAGTCGTGCTATGCCGCAAGCCCTTTTTATAATCCCACTCGACGAGTTTGCCCATGCTGGCATAGCACAATAAGCGGAAATGGCAAAAGTCCCGTGACCGCTGCTCGCTTTTGTGCTTCAATGCAAACGAATTAATATTTTTTTTATTGCAATATAATTATATGAACACTCCAGGTGAATTTTCGCCATAGCCGTGATGCTTTGTATAAAGTGAAAGTGCGATAGTTTAGTGCATACGCGGCCCGTGCGCCGTGTCGCGGAGATAATCTGCAGCAGGTACAAAGACTAAGGACGAGCCGAGATCATACTCGCTGTCTTTCCGCGCGCCTATGGTGTTGAAAGCGGTTGGAAGTCGCGTTATCTCAAGTTTGAGAGACGCGGTGAACCGAGCGGCAACGCGAGGCGGTCGCTTCCTGCTGCCGGCGCTCTTCATCACGCCAGCGTTGTGACAGAGAAGGCTTGCGGTCATCGAGTGAGATCTGTTCACATTTACCTGTGCGCGCGTTTCAACATGATTGGTAATTTAATTAGTTGGCGAATGTTTACTGCAATCGCTAAAATTACGAACGCGTAAGTTTCGTGTAGTTGTCTAATATTTTATCGCTATCAGCGCTTCGCCTTTCGAACCTGCCGTGGCTTAGCGGCTTTGGCGTCGCTGCTAATTGCACGCGGTCGCGGGATGAAATCCCGGCCACGGTCGCCGCACTTCCGTGGTGGCGAACTGCAAAAACGTCCGTGTACTGTTCATTGGCCGCACGTTAAAGAACCACGTGTGGTCATAATTAATCCGGAGTCCCCCACCACTGAGTGCATCATAATGAGATCGTGGTTCTTGAACGTAAAACCCCAGAATTTAATTTTCACCTTTCGGGCACTACTGACTATTATTATTTCTTTCTTCTTTAAAGGACAGGACACCGAAGCTTCCCACGCTTCACAGTTACGACCCTGTGTAAACTGAACGCTTCCACTAAGGTGTTCGAAAAATTATTGCAGTTAATTAAAGGATGCGATCGGGTGATCCTTCCGACTATGGTGGTCGTTTAAAATGCTTCAACTTTTCCTAGTTATGGCGCTGATTAATAACATCACGCTAAATAACATTTAGTAAGAGTAACGGCGCGGTCTGACTTGTAACATGCCTACAGTGCAGTTCGTAACCAGTCCCAGTGTTTGATTATAACAAAAGCCTTCGGCGTGGCCCGTCTGACGCACCATCAGCACGACTGCTGCGCCCAGAAGAGGCGCACAGTTGTGACATTATTTAAGGGAGAACGAGACATCCACCCAATCGTGGTAATCGCTATACAAAGGAAACCCATAGGGGTTCCTCGAAAGAAAAGCCTCGCAGTTGAAGAAAAATTCATCCTGGGCCGGGACTCGAAGCCGCGACCATCCGTCCTCACAGTTGTGACGTGTTGCAACGCTGCAAACATTTTTACAGGCTTGTGTTAAAGATTCTCAGACTCTGTTCTGTAGAGATGCCGTGAACAGCCTGTCTGCTCGATATAGTCGCATCAACAATGATCTGCGCCGCAGACAAGCAGAAAGGTTTATAAAGTCTATTAATGAAATGTTCACGTAATGGCAGCCGTAGATTCGGTTGCCGTTATACCTTTATCATATCAGTTGATGTCGTTGCCGCTCGGGTAGGTACGTATAATCATTTGGTTCCAAAACTGTGCCGTAAAAAAAAAAATCACCAAGCGACTTTATTTGAAGATTGGTCTTGCCCGAAACTATATGCAAATAAAAACCGTAAAATATTTGTGTCAATACGACAATCGTAAACGAGAGCTAAAAATTGGGCATTTTGCGATAATATCGTAAATGGTGGCAGGTGTGCATTAGGTTAAAGGAGTATACTGAAGTGCTGACGCGAAATTTATGTGTAACCCCCCCCCCTTTTTTTTACTTTTTAACTAGCTGTTGACTTCATAAATATAGCACGAACTTTCGATTAGCGGAAAGTACCGCAAATAATTAATTACAGCATCTTTTATGCGACCTAGGTAGTGTCGTGGTTAAGCTTCACTTCACCGACTCCATGTGCGTGGAAACCGCATATTTCTTACAACGGGTACTTTCTCCACGTACATGGTGATGCTGGTGACGTACCGTGGTATTTAGGTGAAAAAAAGTGGTTTTTCGCCTTCGTAACTTCCCAGTCGGCAATAAGATAAATGATTTGAAAAGCGATTCCTCAGCTGTCTTCGGGCCTGGGGAAGATAGATAGATAGATAGATAGATAGATAGATAGATAGATAGATAGATAGATAGATAGATAGATAGATAGATAGATAGATGGCTAAACTTTATTAAAAGAATAATCATAAAAACCCCTAATGGTCGGGGCCCTTAGTCCAGGGCTCCGCTGGCTCTTGCCATCTTCTCAGCTCTCTTTATCAGCTTGAGCTGGTCGTCGAGGGCCGAGCTGGACAGCAGTGCCTCCCATTGCTCCCTTGTAGTGTTCGTGTCTGGGTGTTCTATGTTGTGTAGTGTGCACTCCCACGTAATGTGGTATAGGGTTGGTGTGGCCCCACACCATGGGCATTCGTCCTTGTAGGCTGTGGGGTGTATCCGATGTAATACGTGTAGGTTCGTGTAAGTGCCTGTCTGGAGCCTACGCCACGCAGCGGCATCTTCTGTCTTTAGGTTTCGATGGGGTGGTGGATATCGCAAGTGACGCCCTCTGTGGTAGTTCACAATCGCTGAATACTCGAGGTCGACAGGGTACAGGTCTTCTGCAGCCGGCGTGATGAGTGCTCGGTTATGTACGAATCCTCGAGCTGCTCTGTCGGCTTGTAGGTTGCCCGTGACACCAGTGTGGCCCGGTATCCATATGACGGTTTGGGTGGTGAAGTCCTCAGAGTCCTCCTTGAGTATTCCGCCCAGGACTTGTGCAGCAGGTCCTCCAATTCTAACCGGTAGGAAGTTGCGGCAAGCCTGCTGGGAATCCGTGAGGATCGTCAGTGGTTGGTTTGCGTGTAGGCCCTCGCGGATGGCTAACGCGATGGCCAGCTCTTCGGCTTCTGTAATCGTGCAGGGGCGGGTCGATGCCGCGGAGGTAACGTGGCCTCGGTGGTCGCATGCCACTGCAACTGCGCTCTTGTGGTTCGTCCCATACATGGCGGCGTCCGTAAAACGGGCCGTGGTATTGAACCTGAACGCTTTCTCCATGTACTGGGCCCTTGCTCTCCTCCTGCCGGAGTGTAGGTTAGGGTCCATGTTGCATGGTATCGGGGCAACGTGAAACCTGTCCTGGATGTGACGAGGTATCAAGCAGGTTTCTTTGGGGGTTCGTGTTGTTGTTGCTGGGAACCCCAAGGTTTGTAGGACCTGCCGGCCCGTGCGAGTCTGCGCAAGTCTCTGTTGCTGCGAGACGTAATGGGCTTCTGTCAGTTCACTGAGGGTGTTGTGCAACCCTAGCGCCAATAATTTTTCAGTCGATGTACTCATCGGCAGGCGGAGAGCGGTCTTCAAAGCCATCCTCAAAAGTGTGTCGGCCTGCTTTGTCTCGGACTGTGTGAGGTGGTAGTAAGGCAGGCTGTATGTGATTCTGCTCATCACCAGGCTATTGACCAGTCGGAGGGTGTCCCTTTTCTTCATCTGTTCTTGGATGTTACGCGGGAGATAATGCGTGATATCGCCTTGACACTGATTTTGAGGAGTGTAAGGGTGTGTGTGGCCCGTTGGTTGGACTGCAACCACATGCCCAGCACCCTCAGCAATGGCTTCTCTGGTATGAGGCCCCCCGTTGAGGCGTACCTCGAGTCTTCTTGTTGGGTCTGTGGGGACTGTGTGGTTACCCTGGCCTCGCCAGACTCGTACGAGCTCAGATTTCTCGGGGGAGCATTGTAGACCCCGTTGGATGACGTAACCTTGGATGAGATTTGCTGCAGTTTGCAGCCGTTCTTCTTTTTCAACGAGGAACCCTGTTTTGGTCCAGAGTGTTATATCGTCTGCGTAGATTGCGTGCCGAAGACCTGCTACGTCCTGCAGTTTGCTTGCGAGACCGATCATGGCGATGTTGAACAGCGTGGGAGAGATGACAGCACCTTGTGGTGTGCCCTTGTTGGGAGGGTGGTACACTGGAGTCTGAGTCTCTCCCATCTCCGCCGTGCAGTGGCTGAATCTCTCCCAGCTCCGCCGTGCAGTGGCTCAGGAAGCTCTGAACATACTTGTAGGTTCGCTCGCCGCAGTTGGTGTTGGCCAGCCCTTCTAGGATTCCTTGGTGGCTGACATTGTCGAAAGCCCCTTTGATGTCGATTGTTAGGAGGACGTGTTCGCCGCTGCGGGAAACGTTACTGAGGGCTTCTTCCTTGATTTGGAGTAGCACATCTTGTGTGGACAGGCCTGCGCGGAAACCGAACATGGTGTCCGGCAGGTGTTTGTTATCTTCCAAGTGTCTCTGTAGTCTCGCGTTTATAATTTTTTCGTACACCTTGCCGAGGCAAGACGTGAGCGATATGGGTCGGAAGTTTTCAATTGCCAATTTCTTGCCTGGTTTAGGGATCATGATTATTCGTGCGTGTTTCCACATCGCCGGTACTGTACCTTGTTCCCAGTGTTGGTTGAGAAAGGCCGTGAGCGCGGAGATAGACTTGTCGCTCAGGTTTCTAACGTTTTACCGGAGCTTGCATTGTCTGCACTGCGAGCACTTTAGTGGCGCTGGCGGACAAAGTTTACTTCGCCCTACGGAGATGGAGAAAATGAGGTTCAGGGGGACAAACAAGACGACACAACAACGTCGATGACGACAACGGTCGTGTAATGGACGGACGCACGAACTAAACCCAGTTTCAAGCGCTAACTGCTCTCGAAGTAAAAAAAAAACAAAAAAATGTTTTTGTGCAAGTCGTGCGCGGCGGTCGGCTACACGTTAGAGGTCCACGAAGCAAAGAGACTGCGAAAAACGCTGTGAAAAAAAAAGAATTTAAATAAATGAACGCGTAGTTCCAACGCAGTGCTGCAATCCAAATTACGCGAAGCTTGCTTTAGTCAGCGAGGTAGTAGCAGTAGCGTATGACAGGAGCACAATCTCGTCTCGCCTGTACACCTGTTTTAACTGTCTTCGTCGCGAGGAGACGAAGGCGATGTGCAGTGCTTATCGAGCGAAGAATGTTGAAGAGAGGTGCCGGACGCAGAGAAGTACGATACTGATCTAAGTACATTTATTAAGGCTTCATATCCCTTGTGCCACAGAGCAGTGGCACGCCCATTCTTGGGTATTTTCCCGAGAATGGGCATCATGTCGAGTGGCACATAACCACTTGCACAGACTCAGTGCCGAAGTTGTCTGTTCGGGCACATACCCAGTGATGCAAGTTGCCTGCTGTAGGCCAGACAGCAGTCAGTAGCAAGTTGTCTACTCACGCACATATCCAGCGCCCCAAGTTGTCTATAACCCGCCGTGGTTGCTCAGTGGCTACGGTGTTAGGCTGCTGAGCACGAGGTCGCGGGATCGAATCCCGGCCACGGCGGCCGCATTTCGATGGGGGCGAAATGCGAAAACACCCGTGTACTTAGATTTAGGTGCACGTTAAAGAACCCCAGGTGGTCGAAATTTCCGGAGTCCTCCACTACGGCGTGCCTCATAATCAGAAAGTGGTTTTGGCACGTAAAACCCCATAATTAAAAAAAGTTGTCTATACTGAGTGTCCTATGTAAATTGTGCAAAAAAACACGAAAAAGTGTCCCGCCACTCTGCGGGCGGCCCTTTGTCGCGGACTTCTTTTCAGGCTTGCAAGAAACTTTAATGTAGCACGTATTGAGTAACAGGAAGCTGGATCGGGAATTTTTTGGGACGGTCTACAATTTTCCCATTGACACTTTTGCTCTGAATATAATATTGAATGAAGTTTACTAACTAATAATAAAATTAAAGTGATTCTGGGGGTCTTACGTGCCAAAACCACGATATGATTACTATAGGCACGCTATAATGGGTGACTCCGGATTAATTTTGACCACCCGGGGTTCTTTAGCGTTGCACCCAATGCACGGGACAATCTGAAGAGAGGAAGAAAAATAAAAGTTTTGTTACGATTGTGACGCTGCAAACAGTGGCCGCGGTGATGAGATTTGAGATTATGCGCTCAAGTACTTGAAAAATTGTATCTATCAGGGGTTCATCCCATCCGCCGCATGTAATCTGCTCTTGCTCACTGCCCGTGAACGGCGCGATCGTGCATGACACTGATAGATTTTACAGGGAACACCTGTTAATTAATGGTGCATTCCGCGCCGAAGCTGTCAACTGAGGCGTACGTGTCCCGCCTACAGCCAGATCTGCGCAACAAGAAATTAATGGTCATCTTCATGCCGTCACGACGAGGATGAACTCATTTGCGATGACCTATTATATAGCAGCACCCTGCGCGAAAGCTACACCAAGCCGTGTCCCGTCCGCAGCAATACATGGGCCGGGATGCTGTAGCGATTCTATTTTAATATCGTTTTCTTTCCGAGCTTCGTTACTGACCCGAGTGGCGCTCCGCCTATGTTTGATCAGCACTATCAGCCGGTCGTGACGGTGGTTGATATAAGGAAATTTAAACGAGCGAAAAGAATCCTTGATAACTATGATAACCATCATGTCGTCACGATGACGATGGAATGAAGTAAGAAAGTTTGATAAAAAAAATAAATAAAAAGGCACCGCAACGGGTATCGAATCTAGGACCTTCCCTCTAAATGTCAGCTGCTCTAGCCAATTAAATGCTCCGCGACGATATACCGGCGAAGTGACAGCCCTAAAGGAGGTAATAGTTCACGGGACGCGGCGCTGTTTGCGCCACATAGTGCGCAGCATTTATGCGCGAAAAAAGGAAGGAAAAAAAAGGAAGAAAAGAAAAAGTACTCCCGCATTTCAATGCAGTCGTGAACTTGTAGCAACGTTGTGGAAACACAATCGCAGAGCGTGCCTCGAGCTGCGTTTGTCATTGTGCTTTCTGCGTGCGCTGCAAAAGCCATGTTGCCATGGCGACCGCGTGCTCCTCATGATCTTGAGCGACTTCCACGGTGCGCTCGACGCGCCGATTCGTTTGCCTTAGCGATGTTTGAAGAGGTTGCTGACCTGTGTCGTTTGGCAGAAGTGAGCAGCGCAGTGCCCCGCGTCTTGCACGTAGAGAACACGTACAGACCGGCCTCTGGCGCCTTTTTCTACACTCGCGCACATGTTCGTTAACAAGCTTATTTTTTACGCCCCCATCTTTTGTAAAATAATCAAACAGAAACACAAGCGATGGAACGAAGTTCCCTAGCTTGGGATCGTATCTGCCTTTGATTGATTACCGAATGATTAATTCGATTGGATGATTAGGAAGTTAGATCATGCTATTTCGACAGTCAGATGAGCCCTCTAACATCGTTATGCTGTTGTAGGGATTGCTTGAGTAGCAGTTGTTAATAAATCAGAGGTAATCGATTTTAGATTACACGAGAACGGGCTCGAAAGTTAAATGTAGCTAACAGTGAAAGCAAAATGCTTACAGACACGGGCATCAGACGAGGATGGTGCTGAAGTTACGTTGTTACGGCGCAAGAGTGAAGGCCGAGAGCCACTTTCAATTTCCCTAATTTTTATGCTTCTATCTTGCCTTCACGATACCACGGAGAGCTACGCCGATAAAGTTTCTCTGCGAAAGCACGTTCTCGATGAAGTATGCATGCTGTATCAGACTTTATGTACCTAGTTACTGCCAAGTGCCGTGCGCCTCGGCTAAATCATTTAGTCCTGTAATTACATTGTACAGAGCCTGAGCCAGAACACGAGTAAACATAGCCTGAATCAGCCGCACAGAGTATAGGGCCCGTCATCGCTTACTGTTGCTTCACCGCGCCGGTTCGTCTACCGGACACGGCTACTTCGGGCGTGACAGATTTGAAAGCTGTCCTACGCGTCTACATTATAATTCTTGCATTTCCAACTCTGCAGCCAAGCACACTTTGAATGTTTAATACAACTACAACACCAAAACGCCGCCCAACGCTGGTAAGCTTCAATCGATGCTGTCTGGCTTGTGGTGAACCTTGTATGGCCTGTACCAGCTCGCAAGCTTGAAAACAGCGCAGAAGTACGAACTGCTGGGTTATAATTGGTAATTAATTATGCACAGTGTTGCACACACAAAAAAGAAGGACATGAAAGAGGCATATATAGAAGAAGTGAATGAAGACATGGTCCTATTAACAAGTGAATATTTACAGGACTTGCATAGGTATTTATTCATTTATTCTATTTATTTATTTACAGATACTGCAGCCCAGAAGGGCTATTGCAGGAGTGGGTGAATACAAATGTGGCAAATACAAATCGTAATACGAAAGAAGCATATGTGAGAACATGACTAAATGGAGTACCCAATAGCATCCCTAAATTCTTTATGTGGTAAACAACGGATGGGACCAGGCAGGTCATTCCAGAGTTCAATTGTGATTGAGAGTGAGTTCAATTTGTGAGTTCAATGTATACATATACATTGCGCACCAAGAGGCAAAAAATATAGATATAACAAAGAACACTTGCAGCATAACTAATATGTCAACCCACACGGCTCTATCGATAGATAAAAACATTTTTTTTTCACATAAATATAGATGGGCTGCTTATGGACTTGTCCGACTAGTCTTAAACGGCTTGTAAATGCTGGTGAATGTTCTTAGGGAGCGGAGCGCATGCGCATTAACAAAGGTGACCACCTGCAGCGCTGATAGGGTGTCGCAATAATAGTGATTTTTGCAAATGTTGTCCTCTTTACCGTTCATGAGGGTGTCTGCCTAACTTGCTCTTTCGGTCGTTCCGATGGAATAAAACAAATTACATCCCTCATGCTTACGACAAGTGGACGGGGGGGTCCTTGTTGAATATGAATCTATAGGCCGGCTGTCTTGGCGGAATACACTGTGTCAAACGGAATAGAGATAAACGCGCTCTTATAAATAACCTCCTGAGTCCCGGGTTGCAGTTAGGTGCATACATTTTTGTAATACTTTCAGTATAGCTTATTTAGACCAAGTAGGTAAAAAGTGTTAAAGCTTACTTCAGTAACACTTTGCGTTTGTATGATGTGGAACGTCCAATATATTGGACACCAGGACTGAACTTGGAATCTTGCATCCAATGCTCCGCCAGTAAAATCCACCAATATTTGTGAAGTGTTTGGTTCAAAATAATGTTGATACAAAGCACAGCATTAAAGCAGGTAGAACATATTTATTTAGTGCACGATAAAGAGCACAAAAGCCCTAGCAGCTATTGTAACACAAACAGTTCGCCATTGCGTTAGCGCGCGAGAACCACTACTTCCTCATGTGTGCTCTCTCAAAACACCGTCTGTCTTTTGTGATGCAGAAAAAAAGATCGCACTTGATGCAAAAAATTTAGTTTTTTTCTGACATCCTTCTAGCCTGCATCGAGCACCATTCGGAATGTCTGCCAACCTCGGCAAGTGCTTCATTGAATTGCTCATAGCCTTCATTGGCCGTAGAGGTTTCCGCTTTATTGGAGGGCTCCAGTTCTCTTCTTCCTCTGTTGATGCCTGCTCGGCCTGTGCAATAAGCATATGACCTACTTCACTGCGGAAGTCGAGAAACTTGAGAATGTATGTAGGCTTCTTTTGCATGGCCTTCATATGCCTGGTGTATTGGATCCACGAGTTACTGAGCGCAATATCAAATAAATGGAAAATGCACCTGATGGTCCATTCTTTAACGCGCGCTCTAAGGCGGTAGTAGCTAATTATTCGATCGGCCATATCTACACCACCCATGTAGGCATTGTATACTTGTACGATGTGAGGCCTTGGTACTTCTATGTACTTTTCTTCTTTGGCAGATCATATGCGGCATGAGTCCAGTGGCTGCGTTCCATGTTGTGACGACAGCAACGTGACTGATTTGTTGTCGTACCACCGCACAACAATTTGCCTGTCATCACTATGGATGCACATCTCCGAAGTACCCCGTCCAACTGCCTTCAGCTGTGCATCTGAGGATAACTTGATACCTTTTGGAAGACGATTGTTCATGATAGGGTCTGTAGCTCCAATTCCCTTTTCAACGAGTCTATCCAGCAGAGATGATGACGTAAAGTAGCGATCGAAGAAGAGCTTTGTGCCTGGACTAAGACTTTGGGAAAGCCTCAAGACTGCTGACTCACCTATTCCAGAACAGCCTGAGAGCAACAATGTCTTCTTTCCCTGGTAAATCTCAAAATCGAGAATAAGACCATCTGGAGCTGCCAAGGCAAATTTAAAGTCCTATTGGATTAGGTTTTCTTGGAGCAAACTGTTTTAATTGCGTCTTTCCGGTAAACGGGATCATTTGCTCATCGATGCTGAGAAATTCCTCTCGCGGGAGTTTGCGACATCCTTCCAGCACCTTTTCAGTTAATGTCGGATCCTCCACAGCCTATCATCCTCTTTGTCCGTAAGAGGTACTAAAAGGTCGTTGACGACCTTCAATCGTGACCTAGAAAGAACCTGTCTCTCGTCATGCTATTCGCTATGATTGTCACTCGTGTATTCTTCATCCAATACATCCTGATTTGTGGATACCCAAGGCCTGACATAACAATTGACATGCCAAAAAACATTTTCGATTCATCAGCTGACGTGTTGAGACTCCTCCCTGTCTCAGCTACGTGTTTTATGTTCATGGCCAGGGCCATGTGTTCATACACTTCGTTGTCAATGTACGTCTCAAAGTGTTTAGCTGGATTCCACGAGGGATCGCTCATCGGTGTCATCCGGCATGACTTGGAACTGCGGCACCCAGGACGGTACTGACCTGTAATTACAAAACAAAAACAATTATTCCGCCTTCCTGTACACGAACAAAATGCTTATTAACGAACCCTGCAAAGTAAAAAACAAATGCAATCTGCAGCAGTCATCGCAATCTGTTCCTTTGACCAATAAGTGCAGGCCAAGTCTCACCTTTCAGTTACCGTCCATAACAAAGGCCTTTTGTTAGTAGACGCTACATAGGTTTCTTCTACATCGCCATCACTGTCATCCTCTGAACTGAGTTCCGTGTTGAGATCCGTAGCGGAAATAGGAGGAACATACTCAATGGTGTCATCATCACTGTCCGAAAGGTCAGAAAATTCTGACGTGTCCTCTTCTGCAATTTTCTCCAAAACACGGTTCGCAGTCGCATCGCTTATCCTTGGTCGATCTCCTGAATCGAGAAAATAAAGGCTATAGTGAAATATTCACGAGAAATAATCAACTTATTGATTCATGCAAAGCAGCGCACGCAAACATTCAAGTGCCACTTTTGCCAGAAAAACACGACCCGAGTCCTGTTGTCCAATACAATGGACGCAACAAAGATGCGCTCGCCAAACTAAAATAAATGAAGGCACCTCGGTGAAACACTCGTTAAAATGTGCCTGAAGTACTTAGGATGAATAACCAAGTTAAAAAATTACACAAGCCCACGCTATATATTTTAAATAACACTTACTTTGACGAGTGGTGCCGTAGAACACGCCACTGGTGAACGCTGCCATTTTGGACTTGCCTTGCAGGCGTGTCGCTGCACTGATTTTGCCCATACTTGATAGATGGCGCTTGTAGATGTTGAAAAAAACTAAAAAGCTGTATTCAACGGCAAATAGTGGGCACTGCGTTCGGAGCAGACGACGACGTGTTGTCCAAAAATATTGGACAATTCCCCATAGCCAGGACTAAAAAAAAAAGAGAAAATATCTGAAATGTCGCCATCCGCTCGACAACGTAGGGTGGTGGTGGTGGTGATGTTGAAGCAGGCGGGGTTAGCCTGGCATACCTAGCCGGCAATTGTTCCTCTAAACAATCACTGCATCCCGATGTAATGACGTCGTGTGGAACTCACAGGGCTGTAATGACACGATACTTTCTTCATTATTTGACATTAATAATCAGTATACCTTTAAAAAGCACCCTCGTCACATCGACAAGCCTTCGTATTAAACTTCGTAGCCGTCCTCATGACTTCGTTATTACGAGTGTCTACTTAATATCCACACCCGCCGCAGTAGTTATGGCATTCTGGAGCTGAGCACGAGATCCAGGGTTCGGTTCCCGGCCACGGCAGCCGCGTTTCAGTGAGAACAGAATGCAGAAAGCACCGAGCTGTTGATACCTGAGTGCGCGTCAGAGAAAACCATGGAAGCAGACAACATTAGTCCCGATTCCTCCACGTCGCAGTCTCACAGCTTCTGTGTTACGTCGGGACGTAAAATCAATCAATCAATCAATCAATCAATCAATCAATCAATCAATCAATCAATCAATCAATCAATCAATCAATCAATCAATCAATCAATCAATCAATCAAATGCATCCACACGCTATTACAATAGGAAACAATAAAACAAATATGGATAAAAAAACGCTCTTAAATTCAGAAATGCAGAGAATTGGGATTGTTGGTTTAGGGCCGCTATTTTGTAGCGATGCCTTATGCCTTATTCTATGCTGTTCTTATCATCCACCACACACGGCCGCCTGATCCCGTTGATAATGTGGGCAGACCGTCGCTCTGACCACTGGCCAAGCGCGAAAAGCCTGAAAAAGCATAGAATCGAAAAAGGCATCGCTACAAAATACCGGCCTAGATCAATGATTGGGGGAGTACGAAGGAAGCCAGACGACATGCACGGCCGGCGCCGTGTTTGCGTTTCCATTTATCTTTTTATGCCTCCATCCCTTGCGCTTCCGCTAGCCGCGAGGCCTAAAGTGGATAACAGCACAGAAAAGGTTTCACCGCCGAAACCACAGAGGAGGCGGACGGTCGACAACTATCGGTTGTCAGTAGAAAGGCACTATATACGATGCGATTCGTGCAGCTATGTGCTGCTGTGGTCACGTATCCGCTGTCAACGTCGAAGGCGCCAATAAAAGGGACGGGTAACCTCCGTGCCAGTCACTGCCTATAGTTGGCAGTGCTATCCGTTTCCTTTTGGCATAGCCGCTGCGCTGGGACAATCTCTTTTGTTGCGTTGTAAATTGAAAATGACGAAGATGCTCTCTGCATATATATATATATATATATATATATATATATATATATATATATATATATATATATATATATATATATATATATACCTAAAAATGCTACATACAAAGAAGGGCACGAAAGAGGAATAGACGAAGCGAAGACATGGCCTTATTAACAACTGATTGTTTACAGGACTTGCACGGGTATGTAAAAAACATAGCCTACCAAGAAGGAAAAATGTCACCATAACAAAGAGCACAGCATGACTAATCGTCAGCCCACACAGCTCTCTACCAATAACGAGAAACATCATTTTTCTTTCGCACAAATATGGATGCTTGGCTTGCGAAATTGCCCGGCCAGTCTGAAAGCCTTCTGTATATAATACTGCTGTTGAGCTGGCCTGAGTGCGTGGACTGACAGCCTTCATGTAGCTTTGATGCTTTAAGGTAACATGTGTGGGCTTATTGACTAGCTGCCTTCACCAAAATAGTTCGTGTAGACGTGACCGGTTGCGGCAGAAAGGAAAGTGGTGGCGCTGGCTAACACTCCCAGCGTTAGTTCTAGTACATAAACATAAATAACTCAGAAAGTGGATGGGAAAACGACGCCGCGGTATAGCTCAAGTGGTAAGAACATCGCAGGCGTAATGCGAAGACGGGGGTTCTTATCCAACCTGCGGCCAGTTTTTTTCCTATCCACCTTCATTTTCATTTGTTTATAATTTATTTAATTCAGTTAAGAACTGCAGATGATTTCCCGTATGTTTTCCTTGTTTGTTAGATTCTTGCGACATGACTAATAAAAAGCAGGTCCCTCGGTTTCCTATGTTCCAGTTTATATATATATATATATATATATATATATATATATATATATATATATATATATATATATATATATATATATATATATATAGTCATACCATAAGAAGCAACAAATAATGTCACGAAGGACAGCACAGGTGAAATAATTTGTAGTTCCTCATTTTATTTTATTAAGGAAATGATACATGAATGAAAGTGAATGAATAAGCAACTGACCGCGGGCGGATACGATCCCATGTCTTCGAATTAGGCGTGCGATGTTCTTACCAATTGAGCTACCGCGGCGTCGTTTTCCCATGCACTTTCTGAGGTATTGCGCCCGTCCTGTGTACGTTCCTTTCATCGTCCTTGTTTTTTCGCGCTGCCCTGTTATCTGTTCAAGAATGCACCAACTAGCTCAAACAAGAGCTCTACTGCGTTTGTAAAACTGCTCTAGACATATGCATTCAATAATCATGTTTCTGCTCTCGTACGCTTCCGCGCTTTTAAACCACTCTTTCAGCTTTGCCTTTAAGCCATACACAAATTCCCGACATCCCTCGCTATCCTTCTTGACCGTGCTTCGAAACCTTTGCTGAAAAGCTTCGGCGGAAAGGCGGTACTTCTTCAGATGCCTAGCCTTAACCTTCGCATAGTCGTGTATATCTTGCGCACTGAGTCTGGTGATTATTTCAGCAGCTTCGCATGGCAACATAGACGGCAACCGCTGTGGCTGTGTACTCTCAGCGAAGTTCTTCTAGCAAGTCCTTTCAAAATTTCCTAGGAACAACCCTATGTTGTTCTCGACTTCAGATGGCTTTAACAGCCTGTCCATGCGGTATGATTCTGCCTCACTTGATCGTTCCAGAGCCCCTTAGCTCCTTCGAGACAACTCCAAACGTTTACTTTCAAGGTCAAGTTGCATTTTTCTTAATTCGCAATCTTTGTCGCGTTCCTCTCTGTCCTGTTCTTCTTTCTTTGTTTCTCCGTTCTGTTCTCCGTTATTCAGTCTTTCTCCGTTATTCAGTCGTATATGTATTTCGATTTCTCTTGCTAGTAATGTTCTCATCTCCGAATAATCCAGTTCAAGGAAAAACATTTTATCTGCCGCAGGCGATTTTCAAAAATTCCGTAAAACTTAAATATGATCACCCCATATATATTATAGTAGTGCTTGGGACTATGTGACATTATCATTTCAGTGCAATAAACAAATAGAGACATTGGTGTTTCGGTCTACACTAATGAGGCTAGATGTGTATGGTTCCCAATTAATTTATGTTTCTTTTCTCTTTATCTTTTAAGTAAGCCTCCTCACGATCTTCATGCGCTCATGTAACCATTCACAACGACGAAAAGCCCGCCGAGTATCTCTCATACCCTCACCAAAGTGTCGTATCAACTGCAAAGCACAAACAACCTCCTACTCACCAGCCCGCATCCACCTTCTTTCTACGGCGTCTCTCGCGTAAGATCTGCTTCCCTGCAGTCATTGCTGCGACCTCGCAAGCAGCCATCAGTCACATCTTATGAATGTGACATCTTCCGCCAGTTCCACTCCGAGAACACGCATAGCTGTCCCTACCCCAAATCCTCGGCGGTTAACTGCGGTGACCGCACTCCAGTATCAAAAAAGTTGGAAGGCGGTTCAACCTCTAGTGTCGATGAAAGACAATACAATTGTAGCGTGTCCGGTGTTCGGGTAAACGCAATCGGACCGGGCTTTATACCGGATGAGCGGGGGCGCAAACATGAACGGCGTGCATGGTGCAGCCACCTGGTGGCGCAGAGCTCAATCAGACAAACGCTTACATTGCAGTAACCAAGTGTATGCTGCTTCGCTGGTGGTGTAAATTTTTGGCAGCGGCGTAATCGTGTCGTATTCAGGGGGGAAAAACTGTAATAATTCGCTGAAAGCTCAGTTTAAAAAAAAAAATGGCTGTGGCTTAGCTAAGGTTAAGCCCAGGATGCGAAGCATACTAGCCTTTATTTTAGTTGTTGAACCACTGTTTAGCCTGGTGAACTGCTGTTGCTTGGTTATATTTGGTTCGGCTAGACGAAGAAACAACTCATGCGTTACTCTGCTTCGCCTTCAAGAGTGGAACGCGACAGCGTTCCCGTCGACCCACCAAGGGGTGTAAGACAATGGGCTACGGCGCAGCGACTACACGCCCCGCATTGGACGTGGTGAGCGTCGAGCAACGCAGCGTTCGGCGCGGCAACGAAATGTGCGCCTGAGCAAGCGACGCACGCCTGAGCCTTAGAAACAGCTCGTTTCTAAGGCAACGCCGCATTCACTAGAGGCGCTTTTGTACCGCTTTGAAGCATCGTACTCGTGGCTCAGTGGTAGCGTCTCCGTCTCACACTCCGGAGACCCTGGTTCGATTCCCACACAGCCCATCTTGCAAGAGTTAAGCCAAAGCCACCTAGAAAATCAGTCTCTGTAGTACGCCGCAACCTTCGCTTCTCATTCCAACGAGAAGCGCTGTCTCCAGGAGGCGTCTCACCTCGTGAGTGTCTAGCAGAGGCAAGCGCAGCTGCTTATATACCGCCGCGAGCGACGGCGCGAGTTGGAGCCCCGTTTCTCCTCTGTCGTGACGTCACGGTGTCACGTGGTATTGAAGGCGACACCGCCGCGCCTGAGGAGCTGGGTTGAGCTCTCGTAATATGCTTCGCATAAAAGTTTTTTCAGCCACCTTTAAGTTAGCCGCGGTACCTTGTGGATATATTTTCCTGCAAGACGACGCTACTTACGTAAGTAGGCTTCTCCCCATTATGACCCTTAGTGTGGTGAAGCCAGATACACAGGTGTCTACAGCATACGAGCAGGTACGTTCATTACGAAACCGCGTCGAGGTTCATGTGTACAAGCATTCTTGATTAATATCCTGCCTCAAGTGGTGGAAGTGTGAAAAAAATGAGACAGTGCAGGACAGGCAGAAAAAAACTGGGGGAAAAAAGGGAGAACTTAGCTAGCGATCTTGAAAGGCCTTACATATAAAGCAATCATATACAGCAAAACTCGTTGCACGAAATGAGCTTTCATGCCATATTTGATTAGGCGCGAAACTATGCGCTCACAACTGACGCCCAAACAGGAACAGGCGCCTGTTTCTGTCTGTGCATATGTCGTGTGCGCACAATTTCGGACCCCATCTACCTTGACATCAGGTCCACTGCAATCGAAGAAACGTCTTTTGCCGCGCTACTTGTTATGAGCTCGTTAGAGTAATTCTGACTTGTGATATTGTCTTACGTGCGTACTCAAGCAAATCTGCCACAGGCTGAAAGAAAAATTTGATTAGAACCCTTTTCGTAAGCCTCCAGGTTTCTGCCCCGTAGGTGAGTACTGGTAATAGCTGCGTCTTACCAGTACTCACCTACGGGGCAGAAGCCTGGAGGCTTACGAAAAGGGTTCTAATCAAATTGAGGACGACGCAACGAGCTATGGAAAGAAGAATGATAGGTGTAACGTTAAGGGATAAGAAAAGAGCAGATTGGGTGAGGGAACAAACACGAGTTAATGACATCTTAGTTGAAATCAAGAGAAAGAAATGGGCATGGGCAGGACATGTAATGAGGAGGGAGGATAACCGATGGTCATTAAGGGTTACGGACTGGATCCCAAGGGAAGGGAAGCGCAGCAGGGGGCGGCAGAAAGTTAGGTGGGCGGATGAGATTAAGAAGTTTGCAGGGACGGCATGGCCACAATTAGTACATGACCGGGGTTGTTGGAGAAGTATGGGAGAGGCCTTTGCCCTGCAGTGGGCGTAACCAGGCTGATGATGATGATGATGATGATGATGATGATGATGAAAGAAAAATAAAAAAAAAGAACGAAGAGGCCACCGGCGAGACTTGAACCTATGTCCGTCACGTGAGTGAGAAATCTGAGAACTAGTTGCGCCAGCAGTTTCTGAGGATGTCTCGTTACACGTTCCCTTCGATGCGCAGCTGTCACCACTGGGACTCCTAGGTGGGGCGACTGGCACTGCCCACGTGTTTCGCTCAAGTCTTTCTAGTGGGCACGCCTCTGCGACAAACAGGAAACGAGAGGGAAACGGAAACTGTGATAAATAGGATAAAAAAAGGTTAGAAAATGCTTGCCTTTGTCAGCGTTGATTCAAGTATTCTGGTGGCAAAACTTTTGTACGTTGTTTCCCACGATATACCTCGTCCGTACGTACACCTTTTGTATCGTTCAGCTGGCAGTGAGCAGGTGACGAAGCGATGAAGCCATTATTCAATGGCACCATTTCAAACTATAGGCGAGAGCGGGAGTTTTCTTGTCCAACGTGCAACGGGCGTGTCGATGTCGGGAAACGCCTCCCACGTTGCCATCTTAAACGTTTGCTGTGCCCCACAGGTTGGCATGAGAGCTTGTGCACGTCAGCGAGGTCATTGTTTGTAGGACATGTAGTTCGTCACTCAGAGAAAATTTAATTTGGAACGTTTTGGCATTCCAGCACAGGTAAGCCAATTTCATTTCCACCTGGGGTTGACGGCGTAGTTGCATCTTGGTGTGTGAAAGGCGTGGACCCACATGAGCTTAAGTTAAGCACGTAGTATTTCTTTTTTTTGTATCGTATGATTCGTGGAGTTTAGCGCCCAAAATGTGCACGAGGGTTTTAAGAGACGTCGCAGTGCAGTGCTCCAAATAATTTGGGACTAAATCGGCTCCTTTAAAATGCCTGTAAATCATAGCCCCAGGGCGCTTTTGCATTCCGCCCCATTGCTATCCCCCGAAAACTAGCTTTAGAGTGTCGCAATTCCACAACTCCACAACTATATATATATATATATATATATATATATATATATATATATATATATATATATATATAAGAAAATGCGCATTTCCGCATGCAAAGCGCTTGCTGCGCCAGGATAGGCGCTGCTTGATATGTAGGTGCACGAGCAGTGCTATTAGGCTGACTCCACACGCTCAAGGGGTTCCATTTGATCAGCGTATCACTCTGTGAACATTATAGGAAAGCCAGACCTGTCGAGCCGATATCGACCTTTCCTGTGGTAAGCTTGTATAATGCATGCCCGTTCAAGGTTGACAAAATACAGGTGTAATGAAGTGAACATAGATAAATCCGAAAATGTGCGCGTATGGCTGACACACAATATGGTATTAATTTACTTGAGTGGAAAGGTAGGTCTTATACGAAAGCTATATCCGCATCGATGCACTATAGTGCAGGTGCATTCGTAGTTCGCGCGTTTTTCTTTCGTTTTTTTTTCGTGGACGAGACCGATTGTCCACTCGCCTTCAGATCTCTTCGGTCAGCAGCTCAGTACACTCGC
Organism: Dermacentor albipictus; assembly: GCF_038994185.2. Taxonomy (NCBI): domain Eukaryota; kingdom Metazoa; phylum Arthropoda; class Arachnida; order Ixodida; family Ixodidae; genus Dermacentor; species Dermacentor albipictus. Next base: position 37,503,924 of record NC_091821.1, read on the forward strand.
TCACATTGTCCATCGTAAGGTAGCGCCTGACCAGCCTCTAGCAATGCTCATGCACGGTGGCCAACTGCATGTGGTGGTCGTTGTTTGGATGGCAGGCGACTTGTTCCTTCACGACCCCGGCCAGTCGCATGAAGCAGTCTACTATATACTCGAAGCTGCGGGGAGATGTGACGCACCGTGCCAGAAACTTCGTCCTCGCTGATGAAAGCAAGTTTCGTTCGAGATCGTCAGAGAGCGATGTGGGCATGTAGATGCAGTGCAGGGCTTTGATGGTGCACCGGTTTGTAGCTAAGAAGTGCAGCTACGCAAATGCAGCCACTGGGCTCTCACGGCTCCAACTTACGCACGGTACCTTCGAAGGTAACAGCAAAATTTAATACAATGCCATGCTAGCTACCCAGAAGTTTCTTGCTTTGATGGTTTATGCGCCGAGACGAACATTTTTTTTTTTTGCCACGATGAACATCTCCCTGTATCCTACTTGCTTACAGCCTAAGAAAGGCGTCCGCTACTATTACAGTTAGACACGGAGGCCGATCAGCTCAAGTTGAAATATGGTGGCTAAGGCTGCGACTACTTCATCGCTATTTCACGACAGACAAAATATTGAAGTTGACATGCAATGATGAACTGTGCCATGTTAGCATTCACAAAAATATGTGGAAAGAAGACATGTGTACATTAACGAGATCAATACATACAGAATCGCATAGTGAGAAATATCATACAAAGATCTTGCATTAACAAAAACTAGTATGACAAACACCTTTGTAGTTATACAAACTTATGATATGAAGTTATTTCTATGTAATATTTGTGACAACTAAAATCGGTGGAGCTCGTTAGTCCATTTAGTAATGCATGTGCAGGTATTCCACAGTTTGTCACGAGTTTTTACATTCTTCTACCCTGCTGACACATGTTGTAGTATGTAGTTCCTGGCGTATCCTGATAACGCTCAGACATATTTTGCTTAACCTATTAGGAAGTTTCAAACAGTATAGTTGATGTGTTTTTAGCAATGAATATTTTTCTGTAAGTTGTCTAGCCGTTTGATATCTAATAAGAACATAATATTGTTCAAATGCGCGTCGCTTTTCGAACAGAACTAATAACTTTCTGTTATTAGTTTCTGTAAGTGTGCTTTATACATACGTTAGTCCTGAACTGAAGAGTGAGTATAATCGTATAGAATTTTTGTAACCATTTCGGTAGCAGCGGGTTAAGTTCCTAGAAGCAACCCGCAGTCTTGTACTTGTGGGTCCACTGCGTGCTCCCTGCATGCTCCTCGGTCAGCTCATCCATTTAAAACCTTTATTGAACACATTTTTTAATAACGTTTGGTTCGTTGCTTACTTTGCTGGCCAGAAATAAAATAGTTACACTACAGTTGCGGGGCTTAAGCGCTATTCACAAAGGGGAGGCTTCAGCGCGGAAGGGAGCATGACGTCATCAGCCGCCACTCTGCTTCACGGGGCTCCCCTGCTCACACTGTTGGTACGATGATTGAGGGACGTCAATATTAGTGGGAGGGTTTAGCAGTATATAATTATGGCGCGCTTATATGCAGTGGATTGAGCGTCCGTGTGGTGGATGTGTGCTTGTCAGCAGATGGCGATTACGATGCTCTTGACTTAGCAGAAGAAAATGAGAAGTCGCGCAGTAAAAAAATCGGACGTTTCAAACGTAGTTATGGGCTGGAGAGATGCCACTGTCAGGGTATATGGTTAAAGTAAAAGCGCCGATTAAGGAGTATGCAGGCGCAATTGATCTCTGCCACCGCAAGTGCACACTCTGTGGCGCCAGCTCCGCTCTTTTTATTATTATAATATATTTGTTTATTATTATTTTATAATAATAAACATGTCGCAGTTTCGCGTGAAAGGCGAAGCATCGATAGCGATTGCAAATTATTAGACAGCAATACGAAGTGAACATAGTAGCTTTATCGGCCATGTAAACGTATTCGCTTACTAACTAAATTAACATGGTGTCACGCGCGCACAGGCAAACACGAACACATCTCACTTGATAACTGCTGACACTCGCTGTCAGAACGCTGGAGTGAGGAAGAGTGGCAGCAGCAGCCAGTGAATTCCCATTCGTGCGGCTTCTCGCTTCTACGCGAACTAGGCGCGCGAGATCACAGCCCACGCGAAGCCACCAGCCCTCGGCGCGCCTAGACTTTGTACCCACCGCAGATTGCTTTCAAGATAGGGCCCACGTGGCCGCGCTCAGCCGCGCCATACGCAGCCGCGACCCAAGCCGCGCCATCCCTTGGGCGTGAGCTGCAGTCATGTAGCTTCTTGTTATTAATAGGAAAACATGGAGCAAATATGGAGGCTCCTTGCCATGACAGGATTGAAGAAGCAAGCGATGTGCATTTCTCAACTACTTAATTGTCACTACTACGTGATAGACACGCATCTCCTGCCACTAGTCAAAGAGTTTCCTCTAACTTCGTTATCATCGTTAATTGGCAGTGATTGCCTCTAATATAACTTTATCGCACACCATATTAAATGCAGTCTATTCAAAGCTATGCACCAACTAGCCCCACAACGTGTTTTACTGCAGTAAAGACAGACGGAACAGAGCTGGTGAGCGAAACATTAAAAAGCTTTTTGTACCTTAAGAAGAAAAGAAAGAAAGATTAAGCTAGCAAGTAAACAAAAAAAAAGGTACAGTTTCGTTCAATGTGAGCTGCAACACGGCGTCTATGGTCGAAGCGGCCGACATACAAAACATTGGTTTAATACCATTATTAATAGACGCGGGTTTGCAAGTAGATGCAATTTTTCTAGACTACTCAAAGGCTTTTGACGGCGTGCCTCACCACTGGCTACTGACCCAAATGGTAAAATCTTAACATTCACCCTAACGTTCTAGCATGGATAAAATATTTCTGATCAGCTGGCGTATAATTCCCCTCTGTTAATCACACTACCTCATTTTTCGGAAACGTCACTTCTGGTGTCCCCCAGGGCAGTGTGATTGGACCGTTACTATATTCAATCTCTATTGTTACGGCGCAAGCAAGAGTGGCACCAGTCAGAAGAAGACGATTTGACGTGTGTAGGTAAAATCGGTCTTGGGAGCCATCTTGTTTATGCATCATTGTCCCTCTTGTAAATATCGTAAATAAACCCTTACATGTGATTTCTGCAACGTAACAATATGAACGATCTTCCATATCTACTGTCATCCAGAATTAGATTCTTTGCCAATGATTGCGTCATATATCGTAATGTATCCTGCATCACCGACCAGCTGACATTGCAATTCGGCCTTAACACGACAAGTTCATGGTGCTCATCCTGGCTAATGCCACTTAACCACAGTAAAACAGAGGCAATTTTGCCGTGTACCTTCGTCTTACAAATTAAACGATAGCTGACATCAACGTACAAGTTCCTCGGCCTTCATTTACAATCCAACTTAACATGGGATTACCATATTAACATAACCCTTGCTTTCGCTAATCGTTCCCTCGGCTGACTTAAACATAACATTAGACAAGCGCCTATTCACCTTGGTAAACTTGCTTATACCACGTTAATCGGACCTAAAATTGAATATGTTTCTGCTTTCTGGGACTCTTATAAATGCTGCATTATCAACGACATCGAAGCCCTTCAAAACCGTGCTGTTCGCTTCATCTACTCGGAATACTCACCTTTCGCTAGTGTCGCTGGTTTACAAAATTGCGCTCAATTGCAAGAGCTTTCGCATCGCCGTAAACGTGCTCGCTTATCAATTTTCCATAAACTATATCATCACACATCCCTCCATGACGACTTTTTCCAGCAGCCAGCAGCTATCCTCGCCGGGAATATCCTATCAAAGTAAACAGATGATATGCCACTCAAAACACTATACGCGGACTCTTTCATACCACGCACATCAAAGGATTGGAACCAGTTTCCATCACACATCGCTACAGAAACTAAGAGCGGCAAATTTCAAGACTTCAGTCATGATAACGTACGGGCTACCAACCATCCCTGATTAATACTCCGCTGGCTTGTTCTTCTCACAGTGTGTTTATTAATTCACTAGTTTGTTTTCCTATATGTTTAATTGTATCTTGCACTTTTATTCAATTTACTTTACTTTATACTTTTGTTCTGTACTTTAACCGTTACCGAACTTCTTACCATTGTTTGACTATGTTCTTGATTCGTTCTCCTTTAAAATTCGAGTTATTACGCTTATGTGTTGTTCATGTAAGGTGTAAATATATGCAGTATATATATCCTTTTTTTTGTAGCTATTCTGTATTATTTTTGATTGCACGTTTTATGTATTGTTTTTTTTTTACTGTATTATTTTGTATTAGGTATTTTAATGAGCTTTGTATACACCTGCGCTTATTTGTACAAGACCTCCCCTGTAATACCCTCAACCAGAGGGCCTAATAATGAATGAATGAATGAATGAATGAATGAATGAATGAATGAATGAATGAATGAATGACTAAAAACAGCAATTCAACAGCGTTAAGTTCTCCAATTTTGATGTGAAATTAGCGCTAAATTGCTGACGAATTCACTGTCTTTCGTTTGTTTCCTGCCTTTGATGTTTTACACATGATCATTCCAATACGCACTTAAGGATTGATTACGCGGTATAACATAGCATTTATTCACGTTAAGAAGTTTCTCTCTTTGAAAAATATCGCCCCATTTAAAGCTTCTCATATGAATTTTGATAAGGGTTTCAGAAATGAACACAATTCGTTATTAAATTTTCTTTGTCACTGATATCGCCATTGTATACCTCAGTCTGCACCTCAATACTGAATGCGCAGCACGTCAGCACTTTTTTTTCCTGTCTTTTTTTTTTTCAACTTCACAATTTTCCGCGCGCATTTATCGGTGGCTGTGCGTCCAAACATATAAGGCGATTAGATATATTTAAGGGCACACGAGAAGGCCGAAAAAAAAAAAACCGGAAGAAATGAACGCCTTTTCGGAATATTACATTCAAATTTGTGCCGTATTCTATTCATTTCCTGCTACTATGAACACGGCAGCAAGGAACCAAAAACCCATTAAAATGGTCGCGTACCAAAAATAGGAGGCTGTTAAATAGTCTATGAAATAGCTTTTTGTTGGAGCAATTCTTTTATTCTTTTACCACAGAAGCGGCTTTTTTTGATCAACGTCTTCCTCAGACTTCCGTTTCATGGAAAGTATACGTCAACGCCCGACAACACAGGACAGCACACGTATATCACGTTGGCGTATGCGTTATAGCCGTCTGGGCACTTTTACCGCTACGGTCCCTGTAGAGCTTCCGCACCAGCGCTGTAAACTAATTTGCACCCTTAAGGGTGCGTAAGGGTGTTGATTACAGTGAGATGCGGCGGTCACCGACTCTAAGGAATTACGCAACAACAAACGCTACGTAAATATCCTCACCGCGACAAACATATACGCCGTCGAGCGCACCACCGTGTATTTAATAAACCAAATGGATTTATTTGACTCTCTCTCTCTCTCCCGTCTTACAGCGACTCGTACTATATATTCTCCGCTCAACGGCACTTGACCGTTGCAGAACCGAGTTGCGTTGTTCGACGAACGCCAACGCTCTTTGTGAGGCACGTGTTTTCGTGCGAGACCTCTATGGTGTTTGAAGGTTTCGATGCTGTGGTCGGTGGTATATGTCGAGCTGTGTCGCGTTCAAGGTCCCATGGCAGCCGTATTTCAATGGGGGCGAAACGAAAAGAGAGAGAGAGAGAGAAAAAAAAAAGACGCCCCGTGTACCATGCTTTGGGTGCACGCGTCAAATAGCCCCGGGTGGTCAAAACTTATCCCGATCCAACCACTACGGCGTGCCTCATAATCACGTGGTAGTTTTCGGCACGCAAGAAAACCGGAATTTAATATATATATATTTTTTCTGTCGCGTTCGTCTGCCGCCTGCGCGGGAAGTTCCAGACCGCGTTTGTCACCGGAATGCGCTGCACTTCCGTCGTCGAGATGCGCCCAAAATTTACTCTTCTTTCCTAAGTAATACACATTTCAACGCCATATATGATATTGAGTGAATTTTCGGATTCACCCTCTCCTGCTAGGACTTGTTTCCCGCAGTACTGTATAAAATGAATGAATGAATGAATGAATGAATGTACTTGTAAACATACTTGTGGCTACTACTACTGTCACTATGGCACTCGGCGGCCACCACTTCTGCGGTAAACTATAGTTTGGTTCAGAAATGAAATAATCCTAGTTTTTTTTTTCTACCGTCCTTTCTTTTCACTTTTTTCTTGTACAATGTTCGACCTTCGGTGATAAAATTAATATTGTACTGTCGTGTTACAGATTTCCTCACAGAAATTAATTACGAAATACGTTTCCCAAAATGTTATAAAGCGCCACAACTATAACAGAAAATCACGCGATGATCGACCGCAGCGTCCTGTGTTGTTTGGAATGGAATGACCCTGTTGTTTTCTCTTTATAGGCGTTGCCCTTCTGCCTAATGCGCACCACTCATGCTGTCATAACAAGTTCGCTATGCTACACGCCTCGTGGAGCTTCGACGGCGTATGTTTCTAATGGCTCCGGAAACTTGAGGAATTTGCTTCGGGCTCACCACCGCTACCTGTGCGTCTTACGGCGTTTACTGGCGATCGCAGCGTTACTCCAAGAAAATTTTGATGACCAATTACATGAATATTGTGCCCAAAAGTAGCGGGAGGCTCAATGGATGCGCACTTTATCGTCGAGGTCTCTCGTTTTCCGCGCACAATTTATGGAAGGCAAGCGACGTACGTTTTCGCTGATAGCGCGCCGTAAGTTTGTTTTGAATCTGATAGCGTCGTAAATTTACGCAAATGCGCTGCGCTGAATGCACCAAATATTTGCTGAACGGCGTGGTTCGACAGCAATACCAAAGCAGTTGTTTTTTCATTCGCGTCTTCAGAAACGCGTAATATAGCAGTCTTTTATGTTTACTGAAAGATTGCTTTTTACACAAACTTCTGAAAACAGGATATTGAATAAGTAATGAGTTTGCTGTCTAGCACGCAGGCGTTTTCTCTTTTGAGGTGTATATATGCGCCGCCTTCGTGAGCGATTCTCTTGCTTTGCCTTTAAACGTGCCTCAAGTTTAAGTTTCTGTTGTAGATAAAATGAAAGTTCCGAACGGAAAATCCTGCATATGAACCGCCAACGCCTGTACAGTTACCGTGAGAAGGACAGAGGCGCCGTGTTTCGTGAATATCTGATCACAAAGGCAAGTAATTAGAATGTTGTTGAGCAAGTGGATTCTATACATCTAGACATGTAAGTAGTGCATCCCAAATCAGTTCAGTGGAATCCTGCAAAGTGGATAGACGTTCGTGAGAGGGGAATAATGTTAAGCCGAGCAACATTGCTGAGCTAAAAAACACACCATTGCGGTTTAAATGTCGGAAAGCTCGGGTGAACGTGCTTTACTGTCTCCATTAACACACATTCATAAGAGCACTTGACATGCCCCTGTTTCAAATAGCTCTTACTTATGTAATCAAGTTTAACTTAATTCATTACGCACAAATAAATATTCGAACATTTCAATTAGCATTAGGATACGCGCATGCGTGAGATAACTGCTAATAGGAGGACGTCATGGAGAGCCGGTAGACCACGTGGAAGCCAAGGCGAGGTAAATAATCGCGGCAAATCAATATGCGTTCACTTCTGTGTAATAGAATGCGACAACTTCGCCGCGCAATCTCTTCGGCTAAACTTTTTTATTAGTAACAAAAAAGGAAAGAAGCGATAACGAAAGTTTGGTGGAACTAAGAAGGCGGGCTCTTCGGAGTGCAGGGGATCACAGATGGTGGTGTTCCCACTGCATGTGTACTGGCTCACCTGGCGTTGTAACGCCGCTCGAGCAGTCCGCTGGGCTTTCTGCTGGCGCACTCGCCACATGCGACCTTCGGGTCCCCATGGGTGAAACCGCAGAGGTTACACGGCGGTGAAGGAGGCCTATATTATGTCCACTACAAAGCATCTACAACACCTGCTGCGGAGAGGGTAGTTTTATAAGAATGAATGATACTTTATTGAAATCGCGCCTGGTAGGCTGCACGGTTGTTCTTGAGAATTAGTTTTCTACGTTCAGGATTACTTTCTCATACTTCAGGACAAGCCTGATTTAGAGTTTAAATACTAGAGCGCTGCAGGTATAGCTGTCTCTGCTGCCTGTACCATTGGGCCTTTGGGCATCTGTTGTGCGCTGTAAGATCTTGTGGTGCCGCGCATGAGTGAATGCTGGAACACAAATGTCCCTTGCAATGTTCACATTGCAATTTTTCTGCAAACCTGGTCGCGAGGAGACCTTCGAACACGTCTTCTGCGACTGTCCTCCATACAGTGTACAGAACCGATCGCTCGCAACTGCGCTAGCTCGCATTGACGGTAGACCACTGTCAGAACAAAACATTTTGAAACACGTACTGACCTCGCGAGCCATCGCTGCAGAGGGCTACGAATGGATTGTTAATATTCTCTTGTCCAGGAATTTTGGATATTGCCCCTTCTGAAAAATGTTGAATTTCACCGTAATACAACAACGTAACTCAATGGGCAACATCTTCAAAAAATTATATTTCACAAGATTGGCTGAGTTTCAGCAGTTTCATTTAGCAACGTCCAGAGGGTACTTCTTTCTAATAACGTGTGCATTTATCTTAACTTCGTTTTTGGTTACTATTACTATTTACTGTCACACATGCTAACGCGGAATTAAATCCCGACTAAGTGTCATAGATGCGTATTTTATTAGAGGGAAGTACCCTCTCGACGTTGCTCACACACACAAAAAAAACTTGTTGAAACTAGGTCAATCTTTGGCAATAAAATTTCCGAAAGTGCTGCCCATTGAATTACACTGGTGTGTTGCGGCGAAGGTCAACAAATTTCCGAAGGGGCAATGTCCAAAATTTTGGGGTATGTAGGACAACAAATCGGCACAAGCCCCACTTTAGAAGTGGTGAAGTTATGAGCTGTAATAGTGTGCTGTGAATGGCAGTAATCGTGTGCATGTGCACTCTCCCTATTTTCTTTTTTTTCTACTTCTTCCTTCAACCCCCCTCCCAACCCCCCACTGTAGGGTAGTAAACCGTATTTATCGTTCTGGTTAACCTAGCCTGCCTGCCTCCTTCGTTTTGTCTTTCTCTTTTTGCCAACCAATGATGGGGACAGAGCATCACTCTGCCCACCTCTGGAGAAGACTGCGATGTGTGCCTGTGCGGGCGATACCATAATAGGGTGAGGTCCGCTTCTCTTGCAACTGTATCGTAGCGGCCTAATTCTCACCTCCTTCGCGCTGTCGCAGACGAAACGAACGAACGCGATTTGGCTGATTTGACTGCGTCATGGTAACAATGTTTGATCAAGCAGCTTCAATGTTTGCGCTACAGTTTGAAATCGAAACTGTAGCATAAACATTGAAGCCAGGACGCTATTTCTCTAGCTCAGCTGTTTTCTCCTTATTTCTGCGTACATCTTTGGAGAGCCGGCATGGTTCGTGACGCGGATGCAAGTTGACATCCCCGTGCCTCTGCCGGGAATGGTGATTTCAGCGGTGGCTGCGTCTAGGAAGCGGACCGGCCTCCAGAGCGACACCGACGGCGATGACACCAGCGTCTACTCGCTCAGCAGTGAGGACTTCTCCGATGACGCCTTCGAGCTTGTGCGTAGCCGCAAGGCGAAACGAAGACACACCACCAGGGCAACCATGTCTTCGAGCATGCCAACGGTAGGACCAACTCAAAATACCGCAGTCAGTACGATTCTATTTGTACCAGAACTCGCTACCGACAACCTGAGGCGACTCAACAGACCATCTGTATTAGTGCAACTTGAAGCGGTGGCGCCAAATCAGGTAACAGACGTTAGAGTCAACACACGAAAAAATGTATTGGCTATCGACGTCACACATGAGACTGCGCTGAGAAATTTGACTAAAGTTACAGAACTAGGCGGTGTTAAGATACACTCGTACTTCCCGCTGAACACTGGTTCCACCACTGCTGTCATTTACGACGTGGACGTCTCCATCTCCAGCGCTGACTTGCCGATTCTAGTGAAGCCTGCGTTGATGGCGTCGCCATAACACATGTGTATCACCTCGGCATATCCCGCTGTGGGAAAATTATTTTCAAGGGCTAGACTCACCCTTCGCACGTGAAGGTGGGCCACTTAGGCACCCTGTCCGACCATTCATCCCAAGGCCACTGCAATGCCGCAATTGCATGAGGCTGGCACACGTGAGCGCCGTGTGCGAGAACACGAGAGTTTGCTCATGCTGCAGCGAGCCCCATGCTGCAGACTCTTGTGCAGCCGTGGTTCTCAAGTGCACCAATTGCCTTGGGTACGATGATGCTTGCTCGAAGGACTGCCCCAAAATAAAGAAGGAAAAGGCGATCTTGAAGCAGATGGCGGGACACCGTTCGTCTCGTCGGGAAGCTGTTGCGGCTGTTAGAAAGCGATGCTCCCGACGCCTTCGGACTTGAAAGAACGCTGATGCCTCTGCGAAGAGTAAGCCCCATCCGACACCACCTCCTCCTCTGCCCTGTAGGCTTGGCGCAATTCAATCTAAATCTGACAAGGTCATGGCGGAGAACAATACAACTTGGTCCGCACTACTAAAGCAACAGCCAAAGCCAGAACAACAGCGGAAGTCAAAACCGAAGCCGCAGCCGATGCGATAGCCGATGCCACATTCGGTGGCACAGTCGATGCCGGAGCCGGAGCCACGTCAAATGATACAGCTGCGCACGGCTGTAGAGTGCACATGGCGGGTTCCTGACAAACTGCCCGTAGAAGACCGGCAAGTGGTTATGATGCTCCAGTCTCTGATGAATGCTTTTCGAATGCTCTTGAATAACCTGCACACTCCGTCAGTGCGAAGTGCAATGCAAGTATGTGTACTGGAATGTTCGCAATACAGTACTTGCAACTCTTGAGTAAGCATCATGGCTCACTCGCATCATTCTATTCGCATCTGAAGTCAAAAAGGCTGGGGTTTAAACTAACAATATACTGCCACGCATTGCAACATACTGCTGACGCCCATCGGCTCCTTGGTCTTTACTGGTGACTTCAACGTGCATCACCAGCTATGGGGAGGCACCAAGGTTAGCTTCAGATAGCAGAATGACGGCGGCCTAACGTATCGGTGGAGCACTTGCTTGGACTTGACTGATTACCAGGCGCTGTGCTGCGTGCACACACAAAGTTCCCTCTATCCCGCTTTCCTCTTTCTGTTCCCCCTTTCCCTTCCCCCGTGTAGGGTAGAAAACCGGATGCTCGTCTGGTTGACCTCCCTGCCTTTCCTCTCTCTGCTATCTCTCTTTCTGTCTCTTTAAAGTGAAGACTTCTTTGCCCCTTCCTTCGACTTTCCCATTGCTGCTGCTGCTGTGGGCTGCTGTCGCGCACACCGCGTCGAGGGGGGGGGGGAGGGTTTAAAGCGTGTATATACATGACAGCACGAGTAAGAATGAAAAGGCGATGGGAGAAACTCGTTTTCACCCCACCACGGATGGATGGATGTTATGAGCGTCCCCTTTGGAACGGGGCGGTGGGTTGCGCTACTAAGCTCTTGCTAATATACTGCCTAATGTCCTATCTAGGTTAAACAATAATAAAAAAACACGATGAACTCCCACAACCAAATTTTCTGATCCCCTATTGCGAACTGTGCTTTTGTACGTCTCCGTTTTTTGTCGTTTCCCTACTTTTCTTCCACCAATCCTCCAATCGCTCTTACTAATCCCTATTACGGACACGTTTACTTTTCCACTGCTCTAGCTGAACCCAAAGGCTTCAAGGAGGCCAGTGGTGCCTAAATCGACCGCTGAGTAGGCGTCTTCGCATTCTAATAAAACATGTTCCATAGTTTCCCTAGCTTTACCGCAGCAAGCACATGCTTCTTCTTCCTTGTTATATCTCGCGTTAGAGGTGCGTGTTCTAAGGCATCCCGATCTCGCTTCCAAAAGTAATGAGCTTCCCTTATAGTTATCATAAATTATTTCTTTCCTGATTTCGTTTTTTCCTCTTAAGTAGTTACTCATGGCAGGTTTCTTTTCCATTGCCGCCACCCATGAGGTTATTTCAGCCTCTCTGACTTTCCGCTTGACGTTCTTTGTTGCTGTGTTGCCCACCCTACAGGCCACATATTTGCTGGTAAACTTCCTAGTTCTCGTACTCCACTGTGAATCAATGTTTTTCCTGTACAGATACCTCAACACTCTCCCAGCCCATTTACTTTCTTTCATATTTATCAGTCATTCTTCATACTCAATTTTACTGTGAGCTTCCCTCACTTCAAAACTTGTCCAGCTCATATCACCCTGCACAGCTTCATTTGTAGTCTTCCCGTGAGCGCTCAATGCGAGGCGTCCCACTGACCTTTGGATGCCATCGAGTCCTGATTGTACCCCTGATTTCAAGAAAACAACCGCATTTCCAAAAGTAAGTCCTGGAACCATTATACCTTTCCACATACCTCGGAGCACCTCGTACCTATTGTATCCCCATAGCGCTCTGTGCTTCATTATGGCTGCCATTTCTCTTCCTGTTCATTGTTATTGTTTTTTCCTGTGTTTCCATATATCTATTGCCTTCGTTTATCGATGTACTAAGGTATTTATATTCTGTTAGCCGAGGTATTTCCTGGCCCTGTATCGCCACTGCCTGTTCACTGTTGTCACTGAATACCATAACACCTGATTTTCTAACACTGAATTTCAAACCTAAATTGTTGCCTTCCTGTCCACAGATATTAGCCAGACGTTGCAAATCACTTTGCTTGTTAGCTAGCAACACAATGCCGTCCGCATAAAGTAAACCTGGAAACTGCTGCTCTACTACTGTACCCGCCTGTTTGTATGAAAGATGAAAGCCGATATTACTTCCTTCTAGCGCGCTCTCCATCCTCCATCCACCACATCGAATGTGCACAATGCCCTCTGGAGCTCCTTGGCCGTCGCCACATTAGCCGCTTACCGCTGTAATTATCCGTGAGTCCCCTCAGAAGAATTGCAGAAACTGCAGCGCTTCCCTTTCTACTAACGTGCGAGGCCAGAGGGGATGCAGATAGAACTGTTGAGAGGAGAAGAACGAGAGGGAGAAGAGGCGGTTCCAATATAAGAGAGGGGCGAGGTGACGTGAGAAGGCAAGGAAACCCCACTACTATACGACAGCGGTTGCGGGGAAACAGGATAAGCTCAAGTTCAAGATACGCTACAGTACGTTGCTGCTATATATGAAAAATAAACGCCATGCAAATATGCCAAGCAGGCAACTTACACAGGGCGTGCAGAAGCAGAGCCGCATTAATTAAAGCGCACCGCAGGGTCCAGGAGACACTGCGGAAGCAGTCGACAGTCAAATCAACACTTCTGTGGCCGCCGCGTTAGCTTTGTAGCTATGTCATTGCTAGCGGTCGTGGATTTGATCTCAATCGCGGCAGGCGCATTTCGACGGGGGCGAAATAGAAAACGCATGTGCACTTAGATTTTCGGACACGTTAAAGAACATCCCGATGTCAAAATTAATCCGGAGTACGCCACTACGGCTTGCCTCATAATCCGTGTGTGGTTTTGGAACGTACAGCCCCATAATCCAATTCAAGTTTAATACTTCGGCCACAATGCGATGTGACATGTGAGGAAATGACAACGCTCTAGCCTCCCAGAAGTTATAAAATATGGCGCACAACAATGCCTCCAGCAAACGCCTCTTCCTGTGTGTTCTGTGTACTACGCAGACAAACAGCAGTGGTGCACGCAAGGTAACGTTTAACATCAACTCACCGCTCTCGCGTTAGCCTTAACGTTGAAGAAATTAAGCTTTAGCCGTCAACGTCACCGCTAACTATCGTCAATCAAAGCATCCAATACGGAAAGATTCGCTTACACCGATTCCCATAGTTCCCAATGATTCCCAATGTTTTGATATCTGAAATGGCGGGGAACGTGAGAAAATGCGTACTATCGGCACAAATTATACAACCGAAATAAACGAGAGCGTGCCAAAGCGGTTCCTTTGTTTTCCAGCGTACACTGTAAAAAATAAAAGTGAAGAAAAAACATTAACAGAACAAGTGGAAATTTTCTGTTTCACTACGGAAAATTCCTTTCAATGGAAGAAACAGAGATTCTTTTATTTTAAAAATGTCTACTTTCTGTTTAAGGTCAAAGACAGAATTTTCTTGATTTTAACAGAATTGATTCCCAAACGTTATAAACTGAAAAAGAAAAGGCATCAACACTGTGAGCGAAATGAGATTTGTTCGTCTCTTTACTATCCTCAGTTAACATTTGTGGCAGCTTCATCAGCGACGCAAGTATAGGCCGATAGCTCTCGTTGGTCGTAGTTTCTGTACAAGATACAGCTGCCATTAGGGCATGGCTATATAAACTCGTAGTATATAATAAACTATTATAGTATACGTATATAAACTCAAGACTATATAAACTATATGTTTAGAATAAAAACAGGAACAGCGCAACACATGACGAGCGCGTAAAGAGCACAGGAGTAAAGATCACAAGAGCCTGTGTTACGTTGTTCCTGTTTTTATTCTAAAGACGAACCAACCAGCCCCCTTGAACACAGTGTAAACTATATGTCTCGCGCAGTGCCTTGGTGCCAGATGTCTTGTCAGGGATCACATCTCATATGTTATGCTTTATTGCCACGTACCGTGGTAATATGTACATGTTCGTCATTATTTATTGGCATCCCCTCTGAGAGGGGGTGGTGACAAATGGTCACCTAGCCTGCTTGAGTTAATCCGGTATGTTATACATGCTTTTAGATATAGCATTTTTGCATACATCTTCTTAATCTCTCTTTTTTATTCCTCACAACTTCTCTGTCTACCTGGTGCCACTACCTATGCCTGTAACAGATCCTATTGCATCAATATCTTCCGTGCTTTTTTTTCCCCACCAATACTCTACACGTCTCTTGCTTGCACTGACCGCCAGATACTTCCAGCCAATTTAAATCCAAGCGTCTCTGGAACTTCTTTTCTCTTTCTGCAGGATGGCTTCGCATACTGAAGTGATCACAGAACTGGGAAAGCCTGCGTTCTGTAATCGCGCTATCTGATTTTAAAACTTTGATATCATGCTCACACGACTTACTAAGTGCTGCCTTAATGCACGTGGTTGCTATGCCTCTCCTAATCAATGTAGAGTGTGCGCTGTCGTAGCACGTGGTGCCATACTTACACAAGTTGTTACACAATCTAAAGAAAGTTTCCAATAGACATAATATTTATTTGCTTTTCAGTGCCCCGTGTAAGCTGTCCTTGATATGTAATCGGATGAAAAAGCGCGAAATGCCCCTGTGCAACACAAATCATAGGTCCCGTTTCACTGAGTGCAGGCGCAACGTTATGTATCAGATACCGCTCAGCTGTGGAAAATCTTATCTAGGTCAAACGGGACAGTTCTTCAATGAAAGAGCTCGTCAGCACAGCAGTAACTTAAAGAATGTCTATGGGAGTCATTTAGCAGGACACTGTAACAAGTGTCACTGCACTCCCATATTTGAAAAAAAAAATTCATAGGGAAAGGAAAATGTAAGAGGGAAAGGGAAATAATAGAGGCTTATCACATTAGAAAGGAAGGAGATAAATGTGTAAGCACTCCCTCTCTTACCTTGTCTGGAAAACAAATAGCATTTTTGGATGAAAGATTATGATGTTGATGATTTGCAGATGTTTTTACGACTGGTGTACTCATGCCTACGCTGAAAAAAGCTTAAATGGCTGGTGAAATTCAAATAAACTTCCAGTTGGTAGTCAGCGCTTGTCTGTGCTATTTGTTTCCTTGTGCCCTTGTTTTATTCGCGCTGTTTAACTTCAGTTGTAAAAGGAGTGTTTTCGTTAACTCACATTTTTTTTTCATCCCGTTCAAGGTTTGAGTTTCTGTCTGGGCACACGATAGCAAAAGCATGCGCCTGGATTTCACTTCGAGGCATGTTGTGGGGCTTTTACTACATGCCCAGCGTTGGGTTCTTGGTGACTCCGGGTTCTTGGTGACTATACCTAAGATTTATTCAGAGCTTCGAACGGTGGTCGCGCCATGAGAGCCCCGTCACAAACTCCACGTGGAGAAACGCTTTGCTATGCGTATATGTACAAAGTGGTTCTTGCGTATAATTTTGATGAAGCTCATATACTCAAGCGGGGAATGTGTCATGTTTGAAAATCCAAATGTGCGGTGCCGCGTAAGAGTGTGCCGTGAAACCCAGTTCCGATGTGCATACCTGCCAAAACAGTAACGTAATTACTCTCCTTTGGCAACGAATAGCCTTTTCTGACAGACAAGAGCTAGAATTTGAGGGGGCGTCCGTCGATCATTGAACGCGCTGGAGTCGTTGCGTGTAGCCGTGAAGTCTGGTGTGCCTTGTTGACGTCGCCACCACTTTGCCCAGCTCCGGCATCTTTCAAATGGTGTCGCAAAAAATGAGAGGGAAAAAAAATAGCCAGACTGACGGCGTGGAAAGACACGCCTTCTAAATGTAACGCGCTCTGCTGTAGACTGCTGTGGTCAGCGACTGGAAGATGGCTCCATCGCGCCACCCTTATCTTTCCAAACGCGCTTGAAGAGGCGAGAGGAGCCTGATCCTCCCCCCCACCGTTGTACACGAACGTAAAACCGCCGTACTCTTTGAGCACGGCGCTTTGGCCGTGGCCTGAGTATTCGCTTACGCGGCCTTCTCGATGCTCGTCCCGCGATCAGATGGTGTGGCAAGCCGACACGCCACGGCGTCGCCAAAAACAGGCTCATGTTTTATCATAAAGGAAGCCTCTGTCAAGGAAACTGGGCTTTACAGAATGCAGGGCATTTGCTAACAGCACATCTCCATGAAATAAAAAGATAAAAAAAAGACCATACGCAAGAAGGAAACGTTATCTTCGAAACCTATTTTGTTGATAACTACTTGTGTGCGATGAAACGTGCTCGGCCACACTTCACACAAATACGAAACAAATTGCATGTCTGACGCTAACCCGTAGTAATTGGTTTACGCATACCAGATTACTTACTCCTTTCTAGTCTAAATGCAGAGAACGCCCATTGTTTGCAACATCGCAACCTGCCCCCCCCCCCCCCCCCCCCCCCATACGTAGTTAATATTGTATAGTATTCGAAGTTTACAAATAGCGGCAAACCATTGACTAAATTGTGCAGCGATTCGCTCTTGGATCTGTCGTGATTGTAAACTGTCGGATTGTCTGTCGGATTGTCGTGATGGATTAAAGATTAAATTCTGGGGTTCTACGTGCCGAAAACGCAATATGGTTATGAGGCACGTCCTAATGGGGGCACTCCGAATGAACTTTAGCCACCTTGGTATGTTTATTGTGCACTTAAATGTAAGTACACGGGCGTTTTTCTTATTGCGTTTCGCGCTCACCGAAATGCAGCCGCCGCGGCTTGGACTGAACCCACGACCTCTAGCTATGTAACGCAACGCCACCTGCACCAAGATACCACGGCGATTGTCGTTTACAATGCAACTGCGCTAACAAACGGTGCTAAAAATGCACTCACATTTTTTTAAACGTAACTTTCGTTATATTTAATTGGGGTAGGGGGGGGGGGGAGTGCGGGGAGGGTACAATGCAACTTGCATTTAAGAAATAAGAGTAAATTAAACTCAATTGAGCGTCAACATAAGATTTAATTTGTACTCAAGGAGCCTGTGGGAAAGCTTTATGTGGTGGGTGCCTACAGTTCGAATTGAAGCGTAATAAGAGCAAGACATATAGAGTGCAACTTTCCCGGCTTTAAGTTTCTTTATTGGTTTTGATTTCTATTTTGGAAGATGGTAGTCTTGCATGACGAGGTCCGTAGGATTATAGGTCACCTTGACTTGACTATAAAATGCAAGAACGAGGCACTCACGCTCGTAGGTGCCTACATTCCACCTTAAAGTCGATTTGACAGCGCAGGACTAAGTGCCATTTTAAGAGCGACACCTGGATCATGGTTTATAACCGGAAATTTCAATGCGAATCAACCGCTCTGGGGAAGCTTAAATATGGATTGTCGAGGAAGACGTGCACTGTTTTTCGCGTCGGATCATGAACTCTATTGCATGACTGATGGCAGTTCTACTTTTCTGTGGGGATTGACATATACAGCAGCTGCCTGGACTTAACTTTTGTTTCAAGATGCCCGAGTGCCAGTGTAAAATGCTTTCCGGACCACGAAACGCATGGTAGTGACCACGTGGTGTTCGAACGTATGGTAAAATCGACGGCATACGCAAGTCATACTCTACCACAGTTCTTCAACGCATCGACTGGCCTAAATACACGTTGCTCGTACAGCAGAATTGCCAAAATATTCAGCACTGTCTACCTGGCAACATCGAGGCGTTAATTAACGGCGCTGCTCAAAAAAGTCACAAGAGCTTTCAGGATTATTTCTAAATTTCTTGAATTCGAAGCAGAATTGGAGCTCCTTCGAGCAATTCGCCGTCACGCGGAACGAAGGTACAGCCGCATCAAGTCCATCTGCGACTTAAGGGATGCGAGACGCATACAGAAGAAGATCTAGCGTCGGATCAACTCCCTGCAGTCTCTAAAATGGGATACTTTCTGTGATTCCCTTGATCCACATAAACCCCTTGTCACATATATGGATAACGGTGCCTGGTCTTCGAACATCACCACAATAATCCCACTCCATGCATCTGGCTCTCTGCCAGCGTCGCCGAGAGATCGACGTAGCGGAAGGCCTGTGTTTGAATGTTGCTGGTCGACCGTTCTCGTACCCTGCACATGATCCCCATGACGTTCCAATCTCGTGGCATTCTCGTATGGACAATCTGTTTTCCATCGAGGAGTAGCAAGCAGCGTTTGCAGCGTGCCGCCTGGGCATGACGGGATTACATATGCAGCTCTTGGCAACCTCGGTCATGGCGTGAAGGAGTGGGAATGGAAGGAGCGTGACAGAGAAGAGGAGAGACGCGAGGAACTCGTTTGGACCACACCGCGTCGAATGTGCGCAAGGCCCTCGAGAGCTCCCGGATCGTCGCCACTTGAGCCTCTTGACAGTTGCAATTATTCGTGACCCCTGCCAGCGTTTACCTTTCTACCAACGTGCAAGTCCAGAGGGAAGCTAGATAGAATGGAAAAGAGGAGGGGGAAGAAGGGGTAGGGAACAGGTAGAATCGACGCAGTCGCGAAACGAGTGAATTACAGCCTTGCCACTCTTCGCTCGCAGTTCCCATACAAATACAAGGGGGGGGGGTATAGTGAACAGGTTATGTGAGAAGGCAAGGAAACGCTGGATAAACTTAAGTTCAGGGTACTGCACGGTGCGTTTCTGCTATTTTTGAACAATAAAACCAAGCAAATATGTCTAGCGGACAACTTATGCAGGGCGTGCAGAAGCAGAGCCGCATTAATTTAAGCGCATCGCAGGGTCTAGGCGACACAACGAAAGCTGTCGCACGCCAAATCAACACATCTGTGCAGCCGTAATAGCTTTGCGGCTACGGCATTGCTCGAGGTCGCGGATTTCACCTAGGTAGCCGGATTTCGACGGGGGTGAAATAAAAAACGCTCATACACTTTGATTTAGGCACACGTTAAAGAACACCACGGTGACAAAATTAATGTGGAGTGTACCACTACCGGGCCTGCCTCATAATCCGATTGTGGTTTTCGCACGTACAGCCCCACAATCCAATTCAAGTTTAAATCCACGAACTCTAGCTAGAGGTCGTGGATTTGATCCCAATCGCGGCAGCCGCATTTCGACGGGGGCGAAATAGAAAACGCACGTGCACTTAGATTTTCGGACACGTTAAAGAACATCCCGGTGTCAAAATTAATGCGGAGTCCGCCACTACGGCTTGCATCATAATCCGAGTGTGGTTTTGGAACGTACAGCCCCATAATCCAATTCAAGTTTAATACTTCAGCCACAATGCGATGTTAGTGTACCACTACCGGGCCTGCCTCATAATCCGATTGTGGTTTTCGCACGTACAGCCCCACAATCCAATTCAAGTTTAATGTTTCTACCACGATGCGATGTGCCATGTGAGGCAATGACAATGCTCAACCTTCTCAGAGGTTATGAAATATGGCGCACAAGAACGCCTCGAGCAAACACCTCTCCCTTTGTGTTTTGTGTATTATGCAGAGAAACAGCAGTGGTGCACGCATGGTGACGTTTTACATCAACTCACCACTCTCGTGTTGGGCAAAAGGTTGAAGAAATTAAACATTCGCCGTGAACATCACCGCTAATAATCGTCAATCAAAGCAAACAGCATGGAAAGCTTCGCTTACGTCGATTCCCACAGTGAGTGGGATCTCCGTAATTTTGTCATATTTCATTACCGTGGCATCTGCCCGGTGATACTATGGTTTCAAGTATTCATGCGTAGGAAGCGTTTTCGTTAACTAACTTTTTTCATCCCGTTCAAGGTTTGAGTTTTTGCTTGGGCACGCGATAGCGAAAGCATGCGCGTGGATTTTACTTCGTGGCGTGTTGTGGGGCTTTTATTGCATGCCCTGCGTTTGAAAAATCCGGGTTCTTGGTGAGTTATTCAGAGCTTCGAACGGTGGTCGCGGGACAATGGCCCCGTCACAAACTCCACGTGGAGAAACGCTTTGCTACGCGTATAGGCACACAGTGGTTCTTGCGTATAATTTCGATGAAGGTCATATACTCAAGCGGGAAATATGCCATGTTCGAAAATCCAAATGTGCAGTGCCGCGTAAGAGTGTGCCATGAAACTCAGTTACGATGCCAAAACAGCAACGTGGTTAATCTGCTTTCGCAACGAATAGCCTTTTCTGAAAGACAAGAGGTAGGATTTGTTGGGCGCACGTCGATCATTGAACACGCTGGAGTCGTTACGTGTAGCCGTGAAGTCTGGTGTGCCTTGTTGACGTCGCCACCACTTTGCCCAGCTCCGCCATCTTTCAAATGGTGTTGCAAAAATGGGAAATGAAAAAAAAAAGAAACAGAGTGGCAGCGTGAAAAGCTTCTCCTTCTAAATGTAACGCGGTCTGTTGTAGACTGCTGTGGTCAGTGACTGCAAGACGGCTCCATCGCGCCACCCTTATCTTTCCAAATGCGCTTGAAGAGGCGAGAGGAGCCTGCTGAGCGTGGAACGAGCACCGGCTGTATACACGGGATGGAGGGGATGCCTGCCGACAAGGACCTGCTGGAGGCCATCGAGTCTTCCGTTCCAGTCCTAACAGCAACACAGGACGGCAGCACGGTGCCCGTATGGTTTGCGGGTCCAGTCCCCCCCTGAACAAGTGAGCATCTTCAAGCTCTGGTTCAGGGTGAGGCCGGCAAGGTCTCGTCCACTGCAGTGCCGACAGTGTGGCCGTTTCGGTCACGTAGTGGAGAGCTGCAAATGGCCGACAGGCTCCCCCCTGCCACACAGTCTGCTGTGTGAACTGCGGTGGGGCCCACACCGCGTACACTCACGCCTGTCCCAAGTGGCAGGAGGAAAGACGGGTGGCCACCATCACGGCGTTCTCCACCACAGCACTGTCCAGGTGTGCTGCGCGGGCAGCGGTCCGTGAGCAGAGCCAGCTGGAGCAGGCCACCACACCCTCGCCGCGCTCCTATGCAAGCGCAGTCAAGGATATCACTGATCCTTCAAAGCGCCCGGTACCAGCTCCAAGCAGCTCCCAACGGCCGGTGCCGCAGACCACTGCTGTCCTCTCGACCACACCCCCTACCCCCCATGGTGCAGACAATCGTGGAACAGCTGGTGGCAAACCTGCTGCTGACTATGCAGGTAGTCAGCACCATGCTCCCTGCTGACCACCCTCTCCACGCTATCTGCCTACAGGCAGTGGCAGTCCAGAATCAGACCACCCAACATGGCTGATCCCTCTGCTACAAGGAAGGGCCGCCGTTGTCGAAGTGCTCTCCAGTGGAAAACCAACTCACTGGGGCGGCGGCATGCGGACCTCTCGCCACGTCTCCTGCAGAGTGAATATGACGTGCTTGCTCTGCAGGAGGTGTACATTGCTGCAGAGGAGCTGCGACTGCCAGGCTACGCGGGCTACAGTGCTCACACCTCCTGCTCACAGTAGTCATGCCAGGCCGCCCCCTGCCTCGATGACACACACCAGCAAGAAGCTCTCCGCTGCGCAGTGTACGTGAAGCGAGAGCTACCCCAGGTGGAGGTGCAAGTGGCTGACCTGACTGGCGGGCCGTTTGAGTGCTGTGCAGCGCGCGTACGCATCGGGGGTGTGGACCCTACTATCGCCTGTGTGCATGTACCACCCTGTCAGCTCTGGGACCCCTCCTGCCTGCTGCGTCTGGCTAGCCACCTGGTCAAAGACTTCGTCCTCTGTAGCGATTTCAATGCCCACCACACAGCCTGGAGTGGCCGGCACTGCTGTCCTCGTGGCAACGCACTGCTTACAAACTCGGCCTGCAGATTCTTAACGTTGGATTCCCCACTTTCATCCGGCGTAGAGCTCGTCCAACACAGACGGCAATCGACCTGATAGGCCACGGAGAACTGCTAGTACAGCTGGGAGGCCCTTCCTGACACCTGGGGTTGTGACCACCTACCTCTGCTCCTGTCTCCTTTTCGAGGCAAGTCCCCAAGGAGCAGAGAATGCCTCACAGTGAACTGGAAGGCCTTCCGTGAACTCTGCCGGTAGGCGGAAACGACGGGGATCTGTTGCAGATCATCATCATCATCATCATCATCATCATCATCATCATCATCATCATCATCATCATCATCAGTCTGGTTACGCCCACTGCAGGGCAAAGGCCTCTCCCATATTTCTCCAACAACCCCGGTCATGTACTAATTGTGGCCATGCCGTCCCTGCAAACTTCTTAATCTCATCCGCCCACCTAACTTTCTGCCGCCCCCTGCTTTGCTTCCCTTCCCTTGGAATCCAGTCCGTAACCCTTAATGACCATCGGTTATCTTCCCTCCTCATTACATGTCCTGCCCATGCCCATTTCTTTTTCCTAATTTCAACTAAGATATCAGTAACTCGCGTTTGTTCCCTCACCGAATCTGCTCTTTTCTTATCCCTTAACGTTGCACCTATCATTCTTCTTTCCATAGCTCGTTGCGTCGTCCTCAATTTGAGTAGAACCCTTTTCGTAAGCCTCCAGGTTTCTGCCCCGTAGGTGAGTACTGGTAAGACACAGCTATTATACACTTTTCTCTTGAGGGATAATGGCAACCTGCTGTTCATGATCTGAGAATGCCTGCCAAACGCACCCCAGCCCATTCTTATTCTTCTGATTATTTCCGTCTCATGATCCGGATCCGCAGTCACTACCTGCCCTAAGTAGATGTATTCCCTTACCACTTCCAGTGTCTCGCTGCCTATTGTAAATTGCTGTTCTCTTCCGAGGCTGTTAAACATTACTTTAGTTTTCTGCAGATTAATATTTAGACCCATTCTTCTGCTTTGCTTCTCCAGGTCAGTGAGCATGCATTGCAGTTGGTCCCCTGAGTTACTAAGCAAGGCAATATCATCAGCGAATCGCAAGTTACTAAGGTATTCTCCATTAACTTTTATCCCCATTTCTTCCCAATCCAGGTCTCTGAATACCTCCTGTAAACACGCTGTGAATAGCATTGGATAGATCGTATCTCCCTGCCTGACGCCTTTCTTTATTGGGATTTTGTTGCTTTCTTTATGGAGGACTACGGTGGCTCTGGAGCCGCTATAGATATCTTTCAGTATTTTTACATACGGCTCGTCTACACCCTGATTCCGTAATGCCTCCATGACTGCTGAAGTTTCGACTGAATCAAACGCTTTCTCGTAATCAATGAAAGCTATATATAAGGGTTGGTTATATTCCGCAGATTTCTCTATCACCGCTCTCCTCAGCCACTCCTCAGCCACTTGAACTATTTCATCCATATTAGTAATGATATTGCTGGCTTTGTCTCTTAACGCATACATCTGATTCTTCCTAATTCCTAGTTTCTTCTTCACTGCTTTTAGGCTTCCTCCGTTCCTGAGAGCATGTTCAATTCTATCCATATTATACTTCCTTATGTCAGCTGTCTTACGCTTGTTGATTAACTTCGAAAGTTCTGCCAGTTCTATTCTAGCTATAGGGTTAGAGGCTTTCATATATTGGCGTTTTTTGTTCAGATCTTTCGTCTTCTGCGGTAGCTTACTAGCATACTGTCTAACGGAGTTATCACCGAATAGCGGCAAACAATTGACATAATTCTGCAGCGATTCACTCTTGGATCTTTCTTGATTGTAATATAATGTATTAAAAATTACATTCTGGGGTTTTACGTGCTGAAAACACAATATGGTTATGAGCCACGTCCTAATGGGGGCACTCCCGATTAATTTTGGCGACCTTGGGTTCCTTATTGTGCACCTAAATGTAAGTACGCGGGAGTTTTTTTGCGTTTCGCCCTCACGGAAATGCAGCCGCCGCGGCTTGGACTGAACCCACGACCTCTAGCTCTGTAGTGCAATGCCATATCCGGCAAGATATCACGGCGGTTGTCGTTTACAAGGAAACTGCGCTAACGAACCGCGCGAAAAATCACATTTTTTTCTGCAATGTAACTTTCATTGTCTTTAATTGGTGGAGGGGGTGAGTGCGGGGCGGGGGGAGGGTACAATGCAACCTGCATTTTAGAAATACGGGTGAATTAAACTCAATTGTGTGTCAACATAGCATTCAATTTGGACTGAAGAAGAGTGTGTGAAAGCTTTATGTGGTGGGTGTATACAATTAGAATTAAAGCGTAATAAGAGCAACACATATGTAGAGTGTAACTTTCTTGGTTTTAAAGTTTTTTTTATTGGTTTTGATTTCTGTTTTGAAAGAGGTAGTCTTGCATGACGAGGCCCGTAGGATTAATGAGTGCCTCGACTTAACTATAATATGAAAGAACGTGGCACTCACGCTTGTAGGCGCCTACATTTCGCCTTCCAATCGATTTGACAACGCAAGACTAAGTGCCATTTTAAGAGCGACACCTGGATCATGGATTATTACCGGCGATTTCAGTCCGCATCATCCGCTATCGGGGAGCTTAAAAATGGATTGTCGAGGAAGACGTGTATTATTCTTCGCGTCGGGCCATGAACTCTGCTGCTTGAATAATGGCAGTTCCAATTTTCTGCGGGGATTGACATACAGCAGCTGCCTGGCCTTTTGTTTCAAGATGCCTCAGTGCCAGTGTGAAATGCTTTCCGGACAACGAAACGCATAGTAGTGACCACGCTCCAACGTATGCTAAAATAGACGGCATACGCAAGTCACACTTTACCACAGTTCTTCATCGCATCGACTGCTTAAATACACGTTGCTCGTGGAGAAGAATTGCCAAAAGATCCAGCACTGTCTACCTGGCAACATCGAGGAGCTAATTAACGGCGCTGTTAAAAAGGCCACAAGAGCTTTCAGGCTTATTCCTAAATTTTCTGAATTCGAAGCAGAATTGGAGCTCCTTCGAGCAATTCGCCGTCGTGCGGAATGTAGGTACAGGCGCGCAAAGTCCATTCTGCGACTTAAGAGAGGCGAGACGCATACAGAAGAAGATCCAGCGTCGGATGAACTCCCTGCAGTCTCTAAGATGGAATACTTTCTGTGATTCTCTTGATCCACATAAACCCCTGTCACATATATGGAGAACAGTGCACGGTATTCGAGCATCACCGCAACAACGCCATTACTTGAAATGCGTGGCTCTCTGCCATGGTCGCCGAGTGATCGACGTAGCGGAGGACTTCTGTTTGAATATTGCTGGTGAACCGTCTTTGTTTCCGCACATGATCCCGAAGACGATCCAATCTCGCGGGATTCTCGTATGGTTGTTTGCATCGAGGAGCTGCAAGTGGTGTTGGCAGTGTGCAGACGTTCCACATCGCCTGGGCCTGATAGAATTACATACACAGCTCTTGGCAACCTCGGTCAAACGCCCGGCACGCTCTTCTAGACGTGTGTAACAGTTCATGGCGTGAAGGAGTGGCTCCTGCTGCATGGAACTCCCGCCGTCTTGTGCCTCTACTTAAACCAGGCAAATAACCCTGTAGACGTGGCGTCTTATCGTCCCATTGCTCTTGGCTGTTGTCTAGGAAAGGTGATTGAGAGGATGTTGCTGACACGTCAGAGCGGTATTTATAGAACACTACATGATACACCTGACGCTATGGCAGGCTTCCTACGCGGAAGCTCTTCTATAGACGACGTCATAGGACTTGTCTCGTCTGTTCAGCACGAAAAAAGCACAAGTAGACTGTCAGCGGCGATGTTCCTGGACTTTAAAGGCGCTTATGACAACGTAACCCATCGAGCCATCCTGGACGCCGTGGGCGATGTCAGCCTAGGCGGCCTTGTTTTTCGATGGATATTCAGCTACTTGAATGACAGGTCGTTCTTTGTGCAAACAGGGGATAGTGCGTCATCGCAACACACCTACCGTGGCGTGCCACAAGGCGGAGTCTTGAGCCCCACTCTATTTTACCTCGTGCTCATCGACCTGGTTCATGTCCTTCTGCAATCCGTCCATGTGTCGATCTATGCAAACGATTTATGCATTTGGTCATCACGAGTGACGCGTCGCCACGTGCGCGCCAGGCTGCAAAAAGGGGCCACACTAACATAAGGTTATCTTCGAGCACGAGGTCTGGAGGTGTCCTCCGAGAAGTGCTATATGGTCTGCTCGCGCAATGTAATGAGATCAAAAGTTGTGAATTAATGGACAGCATATTACCCACGAGAAGACGCACCGCTTTCTAGGAGTGATAATAGATCGAGACCTCTCCTGGAGTCCTCACGTCTCCTACCTAAGAGGGTGACTAGTCATGATAACCTATGTGCTCAGCTTTCTTGCAGGAAAGTCATGGGGTGCGTCTGTGAGTGCGATGCTCCAACTCTATAACGCACCGTTCCTGGGTCTCCTCTTCCTCCTCATCATCATCAGGCAGTTTTATGTCCACTGCGGGACGAAGGCCTCTGCCTACGATCTCCAATTATCCCTGTACTGCGGCAACCGATTCCAACTAGCGCCCGCGAATTTCCTAATTTCATCGCACCACCTAGTCTTCTGTGTTTCCTGTGTTTCCTACTGTGTTTCTCTTCTCTTGGTATCCATTCTGTAACCCTAATGGTCCAGTGGTTATCTGACCGGCGGATTACATCACCTGCCCAGCTCCATTTCTTTCTGTTGATGTTAATTAGAATATCGTCTATGCTCATTTGATTTCTGATGCAAACCGCCATCTTTCTGTATCCTAGCGTTATGCCAAGCAATATTCGTTCCATCGTTATTTGCGCGGTCCCTAACTTCTTCTCAAGCTTATTTGTCAGTCTGCAAGTCTCTGCCCCATATGTCAGCACTGGTAAAATGCATTGCTTGTACACTTTCCTTTTCAATGACAATGGTAAGCTTCCAGTCAGGAGCTGACAATGTCTGCCGCGTGCGATCAAACCCATTTTTATTGTTCTATGAATTTCCTTCTCATCATCAGGGTTCCCTGTGATTAGATGACCTAGGTAAAGGTACTGCTCCACAGACTCTAGAGGCTGACTGGTGATCCTGAACTCTTGTTCGTTAGCCCGGATATTCATCATCATCTTTGTTCTTCTGCATATTAATCATCCACCCCACTCTTATACTCGCTCTGTTAAGGTCTTCAATCATTTGTTTTAACTCGTCTGCATCGTTGCTGAATAGAACAATGTCATCGGCAAACCGAAGGTTGCTGAGATATTCGCCATCGATCCTCACTCCTAAGCCTTCCCAGTTTAATAGCTTGAATACTTCTTCCAAACAAGGAGTAAATAACTGTGGAGAGATTGTGTCTCCCTGTATGACCCCTTTCTTTATAGGTATCTTCCTGCTTTTCTTGTGTAGAATTAAGGTAGCTGTAGAGCTTCTGTAGATATTTTCAAAATATTTACGTAAGCGTTCTGTACTCCTTGATAACGTAATGCCTCTATGACTGCTGGCATCTCTACTGAATTAAATGCCTTTTCATAATCAATGAAAGCCATATAGTGAGGCCTATTGTACTCTGCTAATTTCTCGATAACCTGATTAATGACATGGATGTGATCCATTGTAGAGTATTCCTTCCTGAAGCCAGCCTGTTCCCTTGGTTGATTAAAGTCCAGTGTTGCCCTTGTTCTATTGGAGATTATTATGGTAAATATTTTATATAATACTGGGAGTGAGCTAATGGGCCTTTAATTTTTCAATTCTTTAACGTCTCCCTTTTTGTAGATTAGTATAATGTGCGAATTCTTCCAGTGTTTCGGGATCCTTGCAGTCGATAGACACTTCGTATAAAGAGCCACCAGTTTTCCATGCATTATGTCTCCTCCATCTTTGATTAAATCGACTGTTATTCCATCTTCTCCTGCCGTCTGCAAGGACCTGTCTTGCAAGGACCTTCAGACCTCATCGCTAGGTATAGGACGAGTTTCTGTATCCTGTTCATAATTGTTTTTAACGGAAGTGTCCTGACTCCTCTGGGTACTGTACAGGTCAGTATAGAATTCTTCCGCTTTTTTTACTATATCGTCGAGATTGCTGATGATATTACCCTGCTTATCTTTCAGTGTATACATCTTGGTTTGTCCTATGTCAAGTTTCTTTCTCACTGATTTCAGGCTGCGTCCACTTTTTACGGCTTCTTCAGTCTTTCTCACGTTATAGTTTCGAATGACACTTATTTTCGCCTTCTTGATCAGTTTTGACAGTTCCACGAATTCTATCTTATCTCTTGAGTTGCACACTTTCATTCTTTATTGTTTTTTTATTCGGTCCTTTGTTACTTGGGAGCGCTTGCATACTGGATGCCTTGGTGCCTTACCTCCCACTTCAACTGCTGCCTTTGAAACCAGCCTAGTTAGGATTTCATTCATTACCTCTATGTCGTCATCTTCATCACTCTGTTCTAAGGCTGCATATTTGTTTGCAAGTACCAGCCTGAATTTGTCTGCTTTTACCCTTCCTGCCTCTAGGTTGACCTGTTTCTTCTTGACCAATTTTACTCCTTCTCTCTTCAAATTTAAGTGAATTCTAGCCCTCACTAACCTATGCTCACTGCACTTTACCTTGCCTACCACTTCTACATCCTGCACTATGCTGGGATCAGCAGAAATTATGAAGTCAATTTCATTTCTTGTTTCACCATTAGTGCTTTTCCACGTCCTCTTCCTGTGGCTACGCGTCCTTAAAAAGGTGTTCGTTATTCGAAGCTTATTCCTGTCTGCAAATTCTACCAGCATCTTTCCTCTAGCGTTCCTAGAATTGACGCCGTAGTGGCCAATTGCTTGTTCATCAGCCTGCTTTTCCTGCACTTTTGCATTGAAGTCGTCAATTACTACGTTATACCGAGTTTGCATTTTTCTCATTGCTAATTCAACATCATCGTAAAACTGATCTACTTCCTCATCATCGTTACTGGATGCTGGAGCGTAGGTTTGTACTACGTACCTTTAATCTATACCGCTTATTAAGTTTGATTACGACTACTGCTACCCTCTCAATAATGCTGTAGAATTCGTAAATGTTGCCCGCTATATCCTTATGGATTAGGAATCCTACCCCGTATTGCTTCTTTTATGGAAGATCTCTATAGCAGAGGACATGGCCGTTATTCAGCAATGTATATGCCTCACCAGTTCTAATCTCACTAAGGCCGATGATATCCCAAACAATGTCTGATAGTTCCTCAAAGAGTCCTGCTAAGCTAGCCTCACTCGACAGAGTTCGGCAATTTAAGGTTGACAGGGCCAGTTTCCATTGGTGGCCTGTCCGGACCTAGAGATTCTTAGCACCCTCTGCTGCGTTACAGGTGTGACCGCCGCCTTGGTCAGGTGCTCCGCTGCTGCTGGGGACTGAGGGCCATGGCTTTATTGAAGGAATAATTTGGGAGGTAGTGGCCGAATACTGCTCCAGGGGGGCCAATTCCTGTTCTGGTGAGGGAGTGTCTTTGTTGAAGCTTAGTGGGCTTTCCTAATTTGGTTGTACCTGGATTAGTATAGCCCCACTCGCTCTCGGCATCGTTTGCCGGTGTCAGGCGTCACTCCAAGCCTGCAGACGTAGTGCACTTGAGGAAGTCAATTTGAAGCTCACCATCGTCGAATTAAAAATACAAACCTTATAGAAGGATTCGAACTTCCGACTATTGACACCCAGGATTCCACATAGCTCAGTCAGATAATCCCGTTGGTGGCGAGGCTACCTTATCGCCGACAAGTATAGCCCAGAGGGCCCTACGTGCCTAAAAACTTATTTGATTTATCCGCGATAGATGTGTTTTGCGATGGGTAACTCAATATAAAGCAATTTCTAAATGGTTCTGGCCTCGTAGTTCCGAAATTGCACGTGCGCATACGGCCGTGAACTCGACTAGGCAAACCGAACAGGCGTACCAACGACCTTTCACAATTGCGAATACATGCTCATGCGTCTACAGGAGTACAAATGGAAACACGCGAAAACGAATATAAGTGCAAATGTAGAAGAAATTTGGGTAGTAAATATGGATATAGTATGTTAAAGCGCTAGCAAACAATACAACAGAAATCTAGAAATAAATTAGTGTAGTAACAAGAGTGGCTGTTCTTTCATTAAAAAAATCAGCAGATTTCAGCGATTCCTTTGGTGCTGAACTCCTATTGGGGGCGAGCTCCACCACTGGAAAAGCTGGCGTCACCGTCGGCATGACGTGGAATGAGGGCTCACGTGGACACAGCGGCCGTGTCGCTTGCTTCTGAAGCGCCGAAGCGAGCTGAAAACGAAAGTTTAAAGTCCCACCTATGCTGCGGTTCTGATTAGGTGGCGAGGCTTTCCTGCCTTGGGTGTCTGCTTGACAACATTTGAAAGAACTATAATATGTAGTGGCTGCCTTTGGAGGCGTGCAGCATGGTAGGCTACTGCTCGGTGCAGCAGTGCCGGACGTACGCAACGGAGCCCGGTGTCAGCCTTATTAACACGTAGCCGCAGGTCAAGACGCTGCGCGAAGCTTGGCTCACGAATCTTAGAACCGGCAGACAGCCATCGGCTACAACTCGGGTATGCAGCAAGCACAGACGCGAGGAAGATTTCTGCTACGGCGCTGGGACTGCGATGTTCGGTGAGTAGCAGAAAACGCGCACTGAGACGCTCGCCCGCGCCCGCTGCCCGGCTAATATCATGACGGTTTTGGTCTATGAACTTATTGATATTAGATACTGGCAAGTTCACTGGAACGGAAAGGGAGCGGTGAGACACACATAAAAAAAAAAGCATGACATATGGTCATGTTTCTGTTATGAATTAATGCACTGCATTAAGAAAAAGAAGCAGAGGGAAATCGCGCGCTGTGAAGACCGATAAAAATACAGTGCGACGCAACTTGAGAAATAATATCGAAATGGTCCAAGAGTTTAGAAGACAAAAAAAGGTTGAATCGTCGCGACGGCACATCACAGTCGCCGTAGGCGTCGAAGTCTCTATAACGAAATTATTTCGAACAGTTCTGATAGCGTCCACGCAACAATGGTTGCTAGCGTACTGTCAAATGCTCATATGCTGCGGCCTATAAAGCTCACGGCACGGTGCGAAAACGCGCTCGCAGCGAAAGCAAATCATTGTGCGCGGACATGCCTGCAGACGCGCAGTCGATCACTGCGAACCCGTGCAATCGCTGCACTGAGGCTTCATTCTGTTATCTTCCATTTGGTTATACAGGCAACCCACTATAAGAACATATTTCACATAGTTTACTCTCAACGTTTGCCTACCTTTCATTCAAGAAGCCAGTTCGGGAGACTTCATCGCGGCGAGCGCGCGCAATGGCGTTCACTGTATGTATTCGGTAGAGAGATAGCGTCTGTAAACGATTCTGTGCTTTCACTTTGCCCAAGAATATTATATCGGCAGTCAAAAACTTCCATAGTTTTGAGAGTACCTACATAAATGTCCAGGAGGGCTGCCGCGTGGTGTTTTTATTGAGTGTCACAAGCGAAACTTATGAGGAGCGCGCCGCGTGATCCCTCATACTACGCAAGGGAGGCGCTTCCGACAGATGGCGACTCCGTAAGTCCTCGCCCCCAATACTGGAACAGCAGCAGGCTCTCGCACCGAATACTGCTCGCAAGAAAAACTTTATAATGCACACACTGTTATCCTCACCTGCTACAGTATAGGATGTTGTAGCCTTGAAAATACATGCAGACACACCACCACTCTCAGGGTCGGTGCAATGCCTAAAACCTTGCACAGATTACCAAGTGGGAATGTTGTTTTGTGCTAACCCAGTGGTTAGCACATCCAGCTTCCAGGTGTACCTGAGGGCCATGTGTTCGAATCACAGTTGCAGTAATAGTCAGTTTTGTTTTCACATGGCCTGTGAGACCGGGTGGCAGCTAGGGGTCATCCAGACTCAAAGGCCATGTATTTAAGTGTGTGAGCACTAATTGGCTACCCTCAGTGCATTTTATCAACTTTCGTATGCAACACCTATTGCACTGCAAAATCTGAGGTGTTGCACCTCTTAATATCATGCACTCATCTGTTAGCAGGTCTATATGCAGGTAATTTGTTCTTGTACAAAGTTTATAATTTCTGAAGCTGAAGAAAGCCAAGAGCATCAACGCCGCATGATTGTTGAATAGACAACACCGCGGGTCGGCGGGTCTCCTACGCTATAGCTTACCTGTACCGGGTGGGACCGGTAGGACCAGCCTCCGTGCCCTGCAGTCTGTGCATGCTCAAGCTGTGCGAATATTTCTTGGCCTTCCCAGGAGTGCATCCCCGGAAACAACAATAGCCATCGCAGGATCACCCCATCAATGCGTACATTCAAGTCGACGCTTTAAGGACGCACATCAGGCACTTCGCCCGACTTCCATCGCATCATCTCGCCTCCCTTCCTGCCGCTCCACGTCGTTCAGCGTTTAGCAGGATTATTGCCGCCAACTATGAAACTTCAGCACCAAGCTTCACGGCTGCCGCACGACCGTATATATCGCTGTGGTGTCTGCATCTACTCCAGGCCCTACTTGTCATTCTTGGCATCAAAAAGAAAACGGAGATGTCATCTTCGCCCTCAAACAAACTGAGTTTTCATTCCTACATGAGGAGCAAAGAGAACGCATCCACGTTTATACGGACGGTTCTGTCTCCTCCAAAAGTTCAGCTGGAGCAGTGGTAATTCCCGCAAAAGCTGTCACTATTAAATTCAAGACGTCTCACATGACATCATTGACGGCTGCAGGACTCGCAGCTACCCGTGCTGCTCTGGAGTTTATTGGTCACAAATCACAGTCATGATCCATCTTTTGTGACTCGAAGGCAGTTTTCCGGTGTCTGCTGTCCCCTTTCAACCACGTACATAATGTGCAATTAGTCACAGACATCCCACTACTCCCCCATCACGCAATCCGCAAGGGCCACACCATCCTCTACCAGTGGATATAATGTGACTGCGGAATTTCGAGAAATCACAGTGCGGATGACGCTGCCCAATCGGCCAACGATGGTGCCCATATTACACCAATGCCGCTGTCAAGAACAGATGCAGCCACAGGTTTTCGCTCCCTCGCACGTGAGCTTACGCAGACTCTGTGGAACACCAGTGAATTTACGAACGCACGTCTCCACAGATTGGATCCGCGTCTGCAACTCCATCTTCCACCATGGTTAACACGAGCGGAAGGAACACTTCTGTGCTGCTTGTGGCTCGGCGTTGTATTCCCGAACGCCTATTCATTCCGGAATGGAATGGCCGGCAGCCCTACTTGCGACACCTGCGGTTATGAGGAGACGATCGAGCACCTCCTCTGTGACTGTCCCCGTTACAATGTGTCAAGAAAAGTGCTCGCGACCGTGCTCTAAAAATTGGGCAATCGCCCCTTCACAAAAAAAAGTTTATTTATTTATTTATTTATTTATTCATTCATTCATTCATTCATTCATTCATTCATTCATTCATTCATTCATTCATACAATACTGCAGGCCCAAATGGGGCCCAAGCAGGAGGGGCAGAATACATAAATATTTACATATGCACGTATAATATATGCATACACATATGAAAAAGAAATACAAAAGCAATGTAACGTATGTAAATATCAGAAAAAAAATGAAAGCGACAAATAAGTAAGATTAAGAGAAGGTACACTGAAGGAAGACAACTTGACAAACAGATCAGTATCATACGCATATATGAGCACTTGCAACCAGATGACAGCAGTTCTAGGATACTGGTCCAGACGGATTTCGGCACTCAAGGCCTCAAGGGCTCCGCTCAAGTTTTTAAGCACTTGTGAATTGTGCGACCGTCTTTTAATGTTGTACGACGTAGCATCGCGTTGTTGTTTGAATTTTTTTCAATTTGTTTTCTTCTTTCACACCTTTTATTCCTTTTACGCTTTTCTCCAGCACAGGGTACCTAGCCGGTACTTACACTGGCTCACCTCCCTGTTTTTTATCGCCTTTTGTCTC
Source organism: Dermacentor albipictus (assembly GCF_038994185.2). Classification (NCBI taxonomy): domain Eukaryota; kingdom Metazoa; phylum Arthropoda; class Arachnida; order Ixodida; family Ixodidae; genus Dermacentor; species Dermacentor albipictus. The sequence continues at coordinate 37,538,403 of NC_091821.1, forward strand.
TCCCTCTCTCGACTTCAAAATTGTCATGCCCGTTTCGACATACTTCAGAATCAAACGCAGTAAAAATCGATAGCTTTTAGTCTCGACACTGGTTTAAAGTAATTCGTCTGGATTTAGCGGCGTCTCTTGCAGCTCATCACCATGTTTTTCGTGATAACGTTTTCTTAGCGGAATAATTCCACAGAAAATAAAACTGCACTGTTCCCCGCCCAGTATTCGATTGCGGGTTCGTGACGGATAGGGAGTCCTACAATGTAATCATCGGCGTCATTTTCGTTATCGCAGTGCCATCATGGGACATGGTGGAAGCTTGAGATAGTTGGCTTGACATTAGGAACGGTAAAAAGGAGCGCGAAATACGTGGACAAAACAAAAAGGGAGGCGCACACAGAAGCTATGTTCGAACACAGGCTGCACCTTTCTGTGCCCGAATACGTCTCCCTTGGTGAGCACGCACATCTTCCCCTCTGCTTCATCGTTCCTAGCGTCCTTGGCCGTCATCATGGTGCCGTCATCGTCGTAGTGGTCGGGACAGCTATATCGCTGCTTTGGGTGGTGCTTAACGCTTTTTTCGCTTGAATTGTTTTAGCGACGTGATATAAGGAGATGTTGGCGCACAAATACGGCGCCAGTTACTCCTTGCCGTTTGAATATGTGTTACACACAAAATACAGTTGCAACAATATGCTACATAGTTACAACAAAGTGGCGTAGTCACATACAAGTCAATATAACAATACAAGATTAAAAAGATGTACTTAAAGCAAGAATGCGAACAGCGGTGTCACCAGTAAGAAATAAACTGTCAAGCAACGATGCCAAGGACAATAATATCACAGATAGACCTTGACAACAAAAATAAACAATTCTCCTTTAAAAAAACTGCCCTTTACGTCTTTACTAGCGTTTCCTTTTTTTTTCTTTCGAATAGAGATGACAGCAAACGAATTCAGCTGCGCTTTTATGCCCCATTATCCCCTAAAGATCAATGGCCCTCGGTATTCTGTCATTCCATAATTCATCTCTCACTTCCCGATGAGAACACGAACCATCATATCAGTGTGGTTAAAATCATTTCATTCATTCATTCATTCATTCATTCATTCATTCATTCATTCATTCATTCATTCATTCATTCATTCATTCATTCATTCATTTGCAGGTTTTCTAACAAGGTTGTATGTAAGCAAAGCAAAATTCACATTACGGACAATAACGCGCGTTTCGTTCGTGTGATTTACGCATCGTGGACCCCACAGTCTTGCGAGATGAGGGCAGTCAGTTCGACATCGACATCACTGATGCAATAACAGATGCAAAGTACGAAAGCATGAAGCAATAATGCAAATGCAAATTTAACGAGTCTGAAGTGCGAGACAAATCTTTGCGGCCGCACGTATAGGCCGCTATACTGCATATGTCGTCAGGGTATTGTTCAAGCGTTGCCTCAATTGTTCCGCAATAAACACACACACACACACACACACACACACACACACACACACACACACACACACACACACACACGCACACGCACACATACACACACACACACACAAACGGAGGGACGCACGCACGCACGCACGCACGCACACACACACACACAAACGGAGGGACGCACGCACGCACGCACGCACGCACGCACGCACGCACACATACATGAAGTAACGATGGCAGTTCAACGTAGACTAGGGCGCTTAACTTCCGACACTAGTCAGCATATCCGTAGAAACTCGCTGCAGGCTACTTCGATCCGGAGCTTACTACGTTATTTCGATGGGAAATGCGAAACGTTAAGAGAAAGCTGCGAAACCGTTCTACGCGAGAGGCGTTCGGGGCCACACAAGCGTAATGCACCGCCATTGCTCCATGTCAGGAAAAGCACATAACTTAAACAACTTTATCGATATCGGATTGCGAAGGTCGGTAGGAGAATTTCTGTCCAATCGTAATAATACATTATTTTTATTTATTTCAATACCTTAATGACCCTATTGGACATCATATAGGGGTGGTGATGCTAGTGTGTGTGTGTGGAAGGGGGGGGGGGAGGGGCGAATGATGGCACACATGCAATTTCAAACATGAGAAAAAAAAGTGAGAAAACAGCATCACTGGAGGGACTGCATCATCATACTGTCCTTCCAGAAACAACCATTCATATAACCACATAGAGTCTTGAGATGGGCTCACGCACTTGGTAAAGCCTAAAGTTTCAAACTTAGAAAACACAGTTTTCCGTCGTTACGGGATTCGTATGGGAAAAGCTATTCTGTAGCGGTCTGACAGCATTCAGAATGCTCCCCACTGTGCTCTATTTAATTTACACTGGACTGCATCGATTTCGCGTAGGCTACTTCACGGCCTGCAAAGTGGGAAAGCCACGAAGCGGCGCCAGACGTGTTAAACATTGTGCTGAACACAGGATGACCTATAGAACTATCTGAATCGTCCACCCTGCTCAAGACGAAGACGCGGCAGCCAACTGAAGAACACGAGCAACGGCAGAGCCCCCCCCCCCCCCCCCCCCCCCGCTTCCAGACGCTATCACCAGTCGCGAGCGCAGCGCTCACGTCGACAGCGACGCACATCGATCGCCGCGGTGGGCTTTCCTGCAGCGCTCGCACGTCCTTTGCCAGGCTTCGTGTAAACGCTCGCGCGCGCGCTCACCGCCGCCGCTGCGGGCCGCGCACGCTATCTGCGCTCGAGCTGCCGCCACAGTGTCGTCGTCGTTGCCGGTTGATCAATCGATCAACATCCGGGCTCGCGCGGGAAGGCCCGCCCCGGCTCGCGCGTGCGCAGCAGGAACGCGCCGCCGCCGCCGCTCGGACCACGTATCGACCCCAGCGCGAGCGTCCCAGGTCCCGTTAGTTTACGCGGTCACGAAGGACGAGCAGCCACCTACTCAGGCCCGCAGAGAAAGCCAGCCGACGCCGCTGCTGCCGCCACTGCCACCGTGCCATGTCCGATCTCGCCGAGCGCTCTTCCGGTTAAAACGCGCGCGCCCCAAATAGCTAAGTGCGTCCGCATCGCGTGCATGAGCGGTACAGACTCATCGTCGGGACACCTCGGCCCCTTTGACCCCTGAAGTCGCGCTAAGGCTCGCGCTCACCGGTTTCGCTAGACCGGCACCGCTCCGGCTTTCGGGCTGCTTGCAAAGGCGGCTATCTTCTCGTGCACAGACACCCCGTGCCGCACTGTGCAAGCCTCGAGTGCGCGCGCGCTTCGCTGAAGGCCGTGCACTAGAGACTTCTCTGTCGTCTGCTCGAAAAAAAAAAAGACTTCTTTCCTTTCTCCCTACCACCTGTGATCCCGCAACGATGGCCGTCGCCAGCAGTACGCAAGTATCCCTCGTAGGAGTTGTTCTCTTCACGCTGATGTTTGTGCACAAAGGTAAGCAACGTTTGGATGAACCGCTATTTGAGCCCTTTTTTCCCGTCTTCCGTGCGTTCTTTATACGCGGTGAATGTGATCGGCTAGACGCTCCCACTGCGCGGAGCGCTGTTGCAACTTTCGGAAAAGGTCACCGCCTATATGTCGGTCGCCGGGGATATAGGTCAAAAGTCGAGGCGCAGGAAAAAAAGAGAGGAAGCTGTGCGGGGGGCATGGACGTATGTGGCCATGCTGGAGCGCGTAATTCAAGTTAGTGGAGTCCGCGGTCGCTAAGGCAACAAAACGCATAGCGTTCCGCTCGCGGAAGACGGCGGAACTTATCGGGACCGGCGAGGGGGAACTCTGCGTGAGAAAAAAAAGAGAAGAGAAATGCTGCGAATGATCGCGCCCGTTTCTACTGAGGACAACTTTCAGGCACAACGATGCCAAAAAGTCTTGCTTTTTTTTCCCCTCTGACCTTGGGATGGGGATGTGCGCCGCAGGGAATAAACCCTACGACATTGTTCTTCGCTTGAATGTTCAGTTTCGTTTCTTGCTGTTTTTCATACATAAACAAATAATAATAAAAAAAGGAACACATTGTGCACAACGAATTCCAAGCGGAATGGTTCCTTCGTTAGGCCTAGATGTGACCTTTAAGGCTGGCCCCAATAAGCCGTTTCGATCAGCCTACATACGGCGGTCATATACACTAAAGCGATCTATATACGGCGTGCCAAGATCCTTCCGGACTCTTTGAAGTCGGTTTCTTTATTTTTGTTTTCTTTTTTTCCCACAGAGTGGCTCTATCGATTTTGTTTTTGTTCGCGGAGGCCGGCACTAAAGGGGTTTACGACGTCCAGATAAGACCAGTCGCTGACATTTTACGGTCTTAAATAGACAGGTTACTCGAGAGCCACCTCATCAGGCGGCGCGGTAAATGCACCGGAGCAATTTGTTATCTTATCTGACGATCTGTCTTTGGGCTGTGACAAACTGTTTGGTCGCGCGCATACATGCGGGGGTCCTCGCTCTGCCAGAAAACGGGACCCTTGAAGTAGGCACTGTCACTCCTGGCAAAATCAGCAGGAAAAGGAAATCCTCATAGCCCGAGAATTTGCCGTCCAACTCCCGTCCCCATTTTAGTGATTCGATGTTCGGTGCGCATTTATTTTTCGTTTCTGTATAATCCTTTCCACTCGATACTTGCTGGCCTCCAAGGGACGTCAGTACAATAGTTTTAGTTCTCGAACACGACTTCACGCGTGCCGGACCAGTTTCAGAGAAAACCTTCCAGCCTTGGAGGCTTCCTTGGGTTGATAAAACCAAGGAAGCCTTAAAAGCTGGACTCACTGGAAAAATACGCGCAGAACGTTTCGAATAGTAAAAGCCACCGGCTCGCGGCTGTGTTACGGGGAATGTGTAGCAGCCTAAAAAGAAATTTGACTTTGTTTACTTGATACAGTCCCGGATGAAGACAAACGTAAAAAGAAAGAAAAAAAAAGAAATAAATAAAACTTGTGATTGCTGTCCGTCTTGGCCTTTTTCTGAGCTCGTTCAATCGGCGAAGCGGTCTGTATACAGTCGGTGCGAAGCGGTCTGTATATAGGTACGTGATTTGGTGCGGAGCTCTGTTACATAGGTTTCTGTGGGAAAGATTGTCCTGTCGTTCATAGCCGTATGTCTATACAAGAATTGATCTCGCCCAGAGTTGTATTTCGCGCAGCGGTAAGATTACTTGTAAGCAGGGTACTTCCACTGGAACAATAACATTAAGATTGATACCTCAGTAAGCAGGTAAGTTGGTCTTATGCAAGTACATTGCGCGCGTTTGAAAAGCACCACTTTTCGAACACATCGCGAGTGGTCTTCTTCTTGAAGACACCGCAGGTCTGTAGGATGTTTGCTGCAAAGTGAGTTTAGCGCGAGGTGCATGATAGAAAATTAACAGAGGTATGTCTCGGCTCTAAAAATAATTTTGTGACGCGATTAACACATCGGATCGCCGTAATTTTGTATAAGCGAGATAGACAAAAAGAAATGTCCAAGAACTGAGTAAGTTTCCGTGTATCATGGACCATATCGGGAATTTTCTGACTCTCCTTGAGTCTAATAAATGGTGCTATTCCGTTGAGTAATGTGCCCCCAGTAAAAAAGAAACGCACACACACACACAAAAAGAAACAATATTAGTCATCGGGCGTTGTCATGGCAACGACGCTGCAAGCGTCTGTGTCAGCTCGGTTGCTATGGCAGCGGCCACATATTGGATGATCTTAGGCTTAGCGTCCATGCAAAGGGCCAACTATTCTAAGTCAAGAACGATGGTGGGTTTGTGGGTGCATACGAAACAGCCATCTCCGGAGACATTTGCCAGTCTCACTGATACACATAGCTAAGAACGAAGCAGAAGGCGATTACAATATGCTTCATTACTTAAAAAAAATATATCTGTTTCAGTCGTTGCGTCGTTTGTAAGGAGTGCACAAATGAATACAGCGTAGTTATCTTTAATCGATAGACATGTTACTTAGTACACACACACACACACACACACACACACACACACACACACACACACACACACACACACACACACACACACACACACACACACACACACACACACACACACACACACACACACACACACACACACACACACACACACACACACACACACACACACACACACACACACACACACACACACACACACACACACACACACACACACACACACACACACACACACGCACACACACACACACACACACACACACAGCGAACACTTTCAAATTTCTTTAAACGTTGCCTGTGGCAGATAGCGCAATTATAGTTCATGAGCTCGTCTACTCGAAGCGGCGGACACTACCTGCACAAAAAAATTGATATGCATAATCGACTAATTAACAAAAAATTACTAATTAAGTTCTAAACTAACTATTTTATGTCTCATATTGCAATTTACAAATTCTAGTCGTGGAGTTCGGAAGGTGGATCCACTTGGAACGAATTCTGAGGATGACACCAGTTTCGAGATATGAATTACCGAACTTTGCGGAGAAATAAATGCATTGGCGTTCCAGTTACTATGTTAACAAAACGTCATTTATGCATTCAACCACAAAAGTAACTGGAACGTCAATGCATTTCTCCGTAAAGTTCGGGAATTAATATATGGAAACTAGTGTTATCCTGAGAATTCGTTCCAACTGCATACGCCTTGCAAACTCCATGGCAGGGATTTGTGAATTGCTATAAGCGCCATAAGGCAATTAGCTAAAATTAATTAATTTGGTTAATTAGTGGATTATGCATTTCATTTTCTGTGCAAGTAGTGTTCGTCGCTTCGAGTATAGACCAGCTAATGAACTAGAATTGCGCTATCTGCCACAGGCAACCTTTAAGAATTTTTGAAAGTGTTCGCCGAAACGCCCCGCATTTAGCGCTTGTTTGTAAACTACCTATAGGGCTTGTTTGTAAACAACCATTGCTTGCTTGTAAACTCATCTTACCATGTACACATTGTGTCTGTTAGCAAGCATTTCAGCTGCCCGTGTTATTTCTTGTTCCGTCTCGACTACCTGGCCTTTGTAGTCCACTCAAGTTTCCTATAAAGGCGCATGGGTCACGCGCTTGGGCGCAGGCCTGTGTTCTCTATCCAGCATTCTCAGCCATGATTTCAAGTCTTTCCTTCCGCGCAGTCTAAAGGGATAGACCCGATCTGACTCGCGCAGATGTCGTTAGAGTTGCGGTGTCGCGAAAAAATATGAATTTAAGCGTCCTTGCAGAGTGAAGAGCTGTGTGGGACGAACTAATGGAGGGCTTTTTTGATAGTTTTACCCACCTAGCGCTGCATAACATGAACGATAAAGCACGGTGCTATAACGTTTTGCATTCCGGTCCCGTGAGAATGCGACCGTAGCGGCCAGAAATCGAACCGGCGTCCTCATGCTAAGCAGCAGAACACCATAGCCATTGAACCGCAATGGCGGTTGGCATGCGATCTTTACTATACAAGTTCTGCTAGGATGGAAAAAAAGGTCATAGTGCGATCTCTTCACCAGATGTATAGGCATGGAGGCAAGGCAAGTGCATAAGGATCTTTCTTCCTTTATTTCTCTCTCTCTTTCTTTCATTCGTTATTTCTTGCCTTCTTTCTTTCAAAACTCAGCACTGTTTCGCATTTGAAACACTTACAACCTCTTATCGCAATGTTCACATCACGTCCCGCTCTGCGAGCTTGATGCTGTGAAGTGGCGGGCGAAGGGTCATATAGCCCCACAGGCAGAACGAAATTTAAAAGAAAGAGAGAGAAAAAGAAAAATGCGCGACTGTGTATCAGCTTCACAAAGCTTTTGGTTTCGTAAGAGCTGTCTGTCACTAAGCGACACCTTTGATGTCAATTCGTTCGTTATTATGAATGGCCGCCGTCCTCTACACCACGTGCTCCATGCTCCATCACGTTATATAGGCATGCCCATCAGCTCCAAACAACATCAGGCACAGCATAAACCACAATGCTAAAATAAAAGCCCCTGAGCAGTGGGAGGCTACACTGCTGAGCGAATGCCCAGACGACCAGCTCTGGGCTGTCCGGCTGGTGGAGGACGCCGCTACGGTTCGAGGTCTGGCCTGCGTCTAACAGAAAGGGGAGCGTTACGGGACTAGCCTCCCGGACTCTCCATTCCCATCTCAACCCCAGCAGGGACTTTTCAATAAAGATGTTTTTATCTCTTTCTCCCTTTCTCTTAGGAACCACTTTCTGTCGTCAGAAATGAACGAATTTTCGGGTCTAAGTTCGGAGGTGGGGTTCAGATGGCTGGCGCGGGTCTCAGGCCGAAGTTGAGCGCTTCAGGTCGCCTCATGCACGTGGAAGCAGACGTGGAAGCTATCGACAATTGCTTCCCGCTGTAAAATACAAAGGCTATTCTATGGCGACATAGAGCGTACGCCTTGGCGCATTTGTTCTCGAAGAACTTCGCCTAAGCTTCAGTGGTTGATAGTGTTGCTAGTAGTCCAGTAAAAGTAACATGGAATTATGTAACTAACGGAGTAAAAGTAACTCAGGAATTATGAGGATCTAGAAAAAAAATGGAGAAAATAAAGGTCGAATGCACAGCTCGACGTAAAAACACGAATTACTGCATTCTTTCAAGCAGCATACTGATCACGCGCCCTCGCAAGGTGACCTTTCGAAGACTGCCACTGTCTCCTCGCCCGAGCGATTCTCACTGGAAGACGTGTCGCTGTAGATCCTGCGTCTAAGGAACACTCTTTCCGTAACCTGCTGCGCTTCGCGTATCTGTTGCTGCGATAGATGGACGTGCAGGCAGCTCTCACAATTTGAAGTTTGAGCATCGATCTTGCGACTTCAGGAGAGGACTCCCAACGCAGCAGACACACTTCCATGAGAGGCAGCGCTAATTTCTCGAGAAGCACAGTTAGGAATGCTGCAACTGCAGCGGCTTTTTCTTTAGTACACCTTTCTCTTTATTTTTTTTCTTCCGTAGATATATGTGAATCCGCAGCCGCAAGCACACACGTATTTCTGACGTATGTTTGGCGTGACGTTGATTCGCAGTGGCGCGCTCAGCGTCAGCGTGTCTTCCCACTCCGTCCGTTGCGTGGTTTTGTGATGTGCTTTGAAACAAGGATACGGGAAAGAGTTGGGGGCGGGGGGGGGGGGCGTATTCTGTAAGTGGGTACCTAGTGGACATGTCCATTTCGTCTGCTGCTGAAGGGCTGATTGGCTTGGGACGCCTGTCTCCTTCTCACGCGTACCCCAGCCCAGCCAATCAGAACTTCAGCAGCAGACATACTGGACACGTCCATTAGGTGGAGACTTACAGAGTACCCCCGCAGCGCTCCTTCCGCCTTTTTGCGTCCTTTCTGTGCCGTCTGTCTGTCTGCAGTGCTTGCCGCCGCCATGAAAAGTTAGTTGGGGAAAGAGACAGCTGCGAAGAAGAAAGCACTTGCAGCCATTAAGCAGCTTCACGTAGGTGGTTGACATCGGTGGTGGTGTTGCATGGCCTGCCTTCGTCGTGAGCTGACACCGCGCTCGTGGCGAAGGGGTGGGTCAGCAGCCACGCCCCATTCGGCGACGCGAAGGGACGTATCGCAGCCGCTCCCTACACGTCCGCCCCGCGGTCCATTAGGCCATCGTGAGACCACCCCGGACCCGACACGATGGTGTGCGTGTCTATATATATATATATATATATATATCCCGCTGCGGTGCACAGCATCTTGTCCTGCCACAATTTACTCGTTCTTGCACTCTCGCTATTGGAGCGACTTGTAGAATATTCTAGCATGCGGCTGGCGTGGCTTTTGAGAATCGGCAGTAAGGCGAAAAAAACGGTGTTATTTCTAAAAAGACATGTTTCTAGAAGACAAAAGGAAGACACATAAAGACAACACGGGCCCTGTAAGACAACACAGGCCGCCCGTGTTGCCTTTATGTGTCTTCCTTTTGTGTGTGTTTTAACTTGAGGAAAAAAAAAAACAAAAAACATGTCTTTCAGTAAGCACCAACTAGGCTAACAAGCAGTTCTGGTGTTATTTCTTTCTCTCTCATTTCGTTCCTTAACTAGACGTGACTGGATAGACTTTGGCGACCGCGGATGATGGGTGCGTGTTGAACCTTTTCGTTCGCTGCAAGAAACCGCTGGTTGCAACTAGTGCGAAAGCTGTCATTGAGCAGTGAAACAAACAAACAAACAAACAAACAAACAAACAAACAAACAAACAAACAAACAAACAAACAAACAAACAAACGCACTAAGCAATCACAACTTGAACTGATGCTGCTTTGACGCGGCATCCTTAGCTTGCCTTCGGCGCTTTCGAGGTACAGAGTATGCATTCAAGTAACGATAAGCCATATGTGCGTTTGGGAAACTGTGTCGTTTATTTTGTCTTGCTCGAACTCAATTTGGTACCTCTGCCGAACGAGAGGCGGACGTTAGAGAGATGCGAATAGTCTGATCTCCTAGAGAGAGAGAAGAGGAAGGAAGGGATGGTAGATTACTCATTCGGTTTATTATGTACATTTAGCTTTCCAACTTTTTCGCTATGCAAGAATGACGGATGCCACGATAATCTCCGCTTGTATTTCTTGCGTTTTTTTGTCAGCGGGTTTGGACTCAATGCAGGGCTGAGGAGCTCTACACGGCGATCGTAGCCTACAGGCCGCCACCATAAACTTTTCAAAATGGTCCGTAACATCAGATTCCCGCTCGCTGTTACAATCAAGGCTTCCATGCTGATGTCTCTAATCCGGCGCTTTACATTGGGTGCCAAAGCAACCTGTGTCGAGTAATGAGGAAAATGGAAACAATGAGGAAAATTTACGAATGACGCTCGGTTCTGGTTCGTTGGCAGCCACTCTTATAAGTGAAGGCGTTGAAGCTACAGGGAAACACACAAGACATACAGGGCCCTTTTCCACGCGAACGCCTTCGTCACCTCGGCGTTACCAGCGTTTCGAACTCGTGGGTGCCGTCAACTGCAGGCTTTAAGATATAGCGATCGGGCGCGCGCTGCATCGCCGTAAACGCAGCTTCGTTCATGTTCTCGCGTACGCAAGTACTCTACCTATTTCTTTCGAGCGTTCTTTGCACCCTCCCCCCCCCCCCCCCCCAACGGAAACATCGCGTGTTGCCGACATGACTTATGCCGCGTTTAAGCAATACCGCGCAGTGTTATGGGAGCTGCGTAGAGCTGGCGCCAACGAATGAGGAGCTGAATTCACAAAGCTTGTTTGCCCGTAAATAATATTCGTGATTGCTCAGTGGCTTGTTTGTATCCCTACCGCAGCGGGAGGAAATGGGGTTGTAGGTAGCGGGGGGGGGGGGGGAGGGAATTAGCTTCGGAATACTTGTTTGGTATTTTATTATCGCAGCTGGTCACAGCACTCACTGAAATTTTAATAATCCACACAAAGAAATAACAGGTCATGAGCACGTTGAAGGTGCCTCGAAAATGCAGTCCTGGCCGCGCTTAAATACGAAGCCTTTGTCCTCTGAGCAGTGACGTCACGCAAGTAAACTCAGAACGCAAAAGCGGTCAAAGCGGAACAGCAACGAGCGAGCAGTGCTGCTAATCGCGTTCATGCTTTCGTCGCGCCATGCTCAGAAAAGACAACATCAGTGTAACTTGTGCGACGTTGCGCCTCCAAACCAGCACTCCATGAATGACAGAAGGCCTGCGTGCTTTCGGCCGTGACGTCACTCGCAAAGCCAGAGAAGTCACACGTATCAATGATAGACGCCGCTGTCCTCCACCGCGCGTGACGTAAAGACTCAGAGCGAGCCGGCCTTCTGAAATATCCCAAGAGTACACGAATCGTATTGCTACACAGTGTGTCGCTGTCAATCGTGATGGCGCAGTGCAAGGGCTCAGCCACCCGTGAGCTGTTTGCGAAGAGCTTCGTTGATTCGGCGCTCTGATCAACTGTTGCTCCACTTCTGTGGCTCCTTACAATGCTACACAGCTTTGGAGCGAGACCTTGTGCATACGCTATGTCCGCGCAATGCACCGCATTTGCTCGGCCGCGGCTGTGCTGCGCGTTTATGCATAGCGTGGCCGTTGCATGTGCGCACTCGGCGTGTACGCGCTGCCTGGAAACCCTCGATTACGACCGTGCCTGCTGCATGCAGATCGCGCTTCTGTGGGCGCGATTCTGGGACACGCACCGGCTTCTGTGCGCAAGCGACGCTATACGCGGCCGTGAAAGGCTCGACGCGCTAGAGTGGCGCTGCCTCGCGCAGAGGTCAATTTGAGGCGAGCTAACGAATGACGCTTGCTGCCCGGGATTTCTGATCCACTTCGCCCGTGATTCACATTGGCGTGCACGGTTAACAAGAAATCGGTCTCGTTTTTTGATGAAACGGGGGCGAGGCGGCAAGTGAGACACTATAGACTCTTTCTTTTCTTTTTTTTTGCTGGCCGACTGTTTGCGGCTCGCTTCGATCACGTGAAACCACCGTCAAACTTTACTAGCACAACGAGAACACATCTATAGTAGCATAACCTTAAAAACAACGTATGACGGTGATGACGGTGACCATGAGGTTAAGTGTGACGGTAACTGTACGTACATTTGTCTACAGAAGCTTTGTGAACGTGCGAGCAAAAAGAAAGAAGAAGAAAACTGAATTAGGCGTATTTGTTATGGGTTGACTATTGCTGTGCATCGGCATATCGCTGGCGATTACGCTCTGTTTGCATTGTTTCTGAGCTTTTATTTCCACAATGCTTTTAAGTGGGGCCGGCTCGTGTATCTTCCACGGTTCTTCCCAGTCGCAAAAAGGAAAAAAAGAAAGAAAAAAATGAGACGCTGCTGATTATAAGTACAGCTCAGTGCCGCAGAGACAAAAGAGGCCCGCTGACTCTGTTGAATACGCGAAACGCGAAGCGGTGCCCTTTTGCATTCTCCTTTAGTTTGCCAGCCAGTTCAGCCACACAGCCACTCATACCTGCGCGGTGACTGTTGAACAAGAATGACCAAGGTTCAGCAGTTTTCTTTTGTAAAGTCTAAGCGCATCACATTTGAGGAAAAAAGAGGCCGCGAAATACTCGATGCTGAAACACTGCAATATGCGTATACGTATATGTGCAACCTGTATACGTTTCCATAGACCAGATATGACAAGAAATAAAGAGGCTCGGCTTTACCTCACAGACTGTTAAAAGAACGCTAAATGCTACACAACACCATAGGAAAACATACGAAACTGCGCTCCCAGAGCACCAAGCTTTCGCGCCAATTGACGCCTGCGCTGGGCCACCGAGTCGGAGATTCGCAGAGCTCCGGACGTACACAGAGAAAAGCGAAGCGCAGAACTGGCCGTGCTCTTTAAATGTCGCAGAATGCGACCGCAATGCTGGCGGTAATAAAGAGAAAGAATGAGGGAGAAAGAGTTGGGCGAAGGGCGAACAACGTCAATTCCTACGTTGCCTGACAGAAACACATATGGCGCTTATCTGGCCTCGATACTCTTCCTTTCTTGTAACCGTATTTCAAGCGTTCTAAGCTGGGATCTTTATCTCGGGAAAGGCACAAATAGTACGCAGGAGTAGAGACCGTGATCGATGACGCCGTCGAGAGTTTCAAAACCGCAGCGGCGCATCGTCTCGCTCCAAGGGCAGTTTGGGGTCGGCGAGTTCCTTTGCGCTGAGCGTTATTTTTTGGGAACAGAAAAAATCCGTCCAGCTCGTCCAGTTTATAGTGCGGTTGCGACATTCTTCTCCGCTGTCTAGAGGGAAAAGTGAAAATTTGGCGAAAACGTTTCACTGCTGCTATATGTATACCGCCTGCTTATCTTTTGTTCTTTATTTTAAATGGTTACAAAAAAAAATCGACTGCAACTGCACTGTTCCGCCTATTCAGGTGGACTTATAGAACACGCGGGGATCATTTGCATGAGAAATCGCAATCTCCAGATGGCTAATTAAAAGACTGCCTAATTAAAATTTTAATATTCTCTTTAGGCCGCACGTATGTTGCAATTGCGAAATTGAAGCCGTGCAGTAATAAAGTCATGTCTGCCCAGCAGAGACCCAAACACTAACACGACTTTCCAGATACCCGTCCCCAAAGACTGCTAAGGGATGCATCGACGTTCGAGTTAAAATCGTCCCGTACTCATAGAGGAAGGACTTTTGAGAAGCTGTCAAGTGAATTTCACTGCATTTCATAGCCCATTCTAAAGGGAAGGGAAGAGCACAACTTAGAAGAGTGATACATATTCGGAACAGCTCGCTGAAGCCGTAGATTCTGATGTTCACAAGAGCTGTAACCGCCCCCCCCCCCAAAAAAAAATAAAAAGAGAAAGTAATAATTTTCCATTCAATATTTTAGAATGAACATACTACTGAGTCAAAATACGTACCCCCTTTTTTGTTTCGTTAACCAAACTGTCAGTGTTGCTTTTGTAGGTTTCCTCGTATCAAGCTTTCGCGCGCATGGCCGTTCGAGGCACTTTGCGTGTATTCGCGGGCTTCTTTCACGCTCCGAAAAACACTTATGTAGCAGGTACTGATAAACAGAAAGCTGTACCGGGAGTTTCTCATGTCGCTGTACAATTTTCTCATTGAGATTTTTCATCTAAATATAATATTTGAGAAGTTTATTAATTAAGGCTAATTATCTAATTAGGCGGAATGAAAAAAAATAATTTGAGCATCTACAAGCGACGGCGAACAACACTAAATTGGTTTTGTCCATCTACGTGGCATTCGCGCATTTTAAAACTCTAGCTAAAGTTAACTGGGACGCCCTGTATAGAGCGGCGAAGGTATTCGATGAATGAACGTTGGTAGCTTGCCTGGCATCGTTCTGCAATTTTCCTCCGCGGTGAGCTACTATGCGGGCGCATTCATATTCGGCGAACAGTACTGCATATTCATTGACTCCGGATATAATAAATATAAATTTTTCTCGCTCGTGACATGAACGCCCGAGAAGGCTGAATGTTGCTCTGTATCGGTTTCTATTCTTTAATGCATGAGTGAGGCTACAGAAGATCTGGCGCCCTGAAACATTCTGCACACCAGCGAACAAACTGCTACGTTATAGGTAGGGTTCTGCGTTTTACGAGTTTGTCTCTGGGCAAATTTGGATTCTTTTTTCAAAGAGCTTATTTCGTCGGAATTCATCGGGTTTTATTTGTTTCTTCCAAATTTAGGCAACTGTTTTCTATAGTACAAGAAAACACTGTCAGTACTAAAATCGATTTATTGAGCAACTGGTAGCAGAATTATTGTCGCTGGTTAGAATATGTTGTAATATGTACAAACATAATTTCATATGTTTGCATCCGCAACTGTGGCACGCTCCTTCTTGTCCACGGTGCGGAACATAAAGAACGTCTTTTCGACGTTGTTATCGACGTTGTTATCGACTTTGTTGTCCTTTCTATGGGCTATCGTTGTTATCTGGCACAACCAGGAGAAACAGCGGCAAGTAAGTTTCGAATGTCCGGGGCAAATCTGTCTTTGCGTTGGAGTTTACAATTTTCACCCGGTACCAGAATAAATCGCTGTTATACCACAGTTCTCTGGCAATTTTCTTTTAGACAGTACGGTTGCAATTCTCGAACACTGTGTTGTAGTATACTTCCTAAGGGAACCAACTACGTCGGATCGTTTTTCCTCCGCCAACAAAGCCAAGCACGTAATCAGCTTCTTTATCTAAACCAATTATGTAGCGTCTCATCGCTCCATTGAAAAAAAAAAATATCATTCAGGCGCACAGCAAGCACAGGGCTGAATTCGCCTCAGCCTCCAAGTGCGTGATAATGGGCAAGATTTCGTGAGGCGTTTTCCTTAAGGAATCTTAGTTTCATGAGCAGGTCGCGTGCACGGTTGTTTGTACGGCGATTTTCAACTTTTCACAATATGTGCATTTCACATTTTATGCATTGCGGTGTTCACGGCGGAATGCATTGGCAAGCCCGAGAAACAAAAGCCATCCTCGAGTATTCTAAGGCTACCTGCCCTCAAAGTCGCAGTTTTCCGGTTAAATTTGAATTCGGAAAGGATTTTACCGGTGAGTGTCCTTCTGAGTTCTTTTGATGTATCCGAAAAGGCAGAAGAACCATAGTTATAGGATATTTACATACAGGAACGTGGACTATACCGGAATGTGGAATCAGATCTCTCATTTTTTTCTTTCTTTTTCTTTTCTCTCTCTCTCTCCTTTTTTTGTGTGTGGAGGCGCTGCAATAACTGCCATACAGTGTCCGTATGGCAGCACGACAGCACCTGCACACGTAGAGAAAGAAATGCTGAGCACTGTTACGATTACTGGTAGCGCACTATTTACAAGTAAATTGTCACTTGTAATTTTGTTACTGTAATAACTTGCGGGTCTATGCCTGTGCTGCAACTCGTATTGAGCTCGACAGTACATATAGAGCGCACATACAAACAAACAAACAAACAAAAAGAGAGAAAGGAGGGAGAGGGTAGGGGGATTATTATGCGTTTTGATTTAGCGCTGCGTTGAATGCTCTCTCAAGGAACCACTAGTATAAAAGCAACGCTCACACGTGTGCACTTCTACTGTAATGAAGACGAACCAGACAGTGGCTTGGTGAGGCTGGCACACGATGCGCGACAAAGGTGAGGACAGGAAATACGCCACGAACATACTGAGTGGAGTCGGCCAGATACGATATCTAAAAGTGGCGTCAAGTGCCGACAAAGGCAGCGGGGAGAGTAACATGTCCACTTCGAGGTAACGCCGCTCTGACAAAACAAGGCGTGTCCTTATA
Organism: Dermacentor albipictus; assembly: GCF_038994185.2. Taxonomy (NCBI): domain Eukaryota; kingdom Metazoa; phylum Arthropoda; class Arachnida; order Ixodida; family Ixodidae; genus Dermacentor; species Dermacentor albipictus. Next base: position 37,555,061 of record NC_091821.1, read on the forward strand.
TTATTTTTTTCTTTTACGTTTTGCTAAACGTTTGTGAGGGTAAATAAAAAAAAGACGGTACGTTCACGCTCCTGTTTTACGAGAGCGAGAGAGACAGTAAGCAGATCGTGCGAGGACGTGCACCAATTTCCCTGGCACTGAATACGATCTGCATCCCAGCGTATTAGCGGACGCTTCGGTGAGACAGACAACTGAAGCTTGTTACTGATTTACAGGTCCACCTGCCTTCGGCGGAAGTCAAGGGCTGTCCATAAATAGTCACGTCATGTGCTTTTTCGTTTGCCCTCTTGCTGTTTTTTCGATCTAAAGGAAAAAAAAAAAGCTGAGAGGGTCCTCGACTGCCAGTAGTACTGACTGCCACTGCGGAAACGTAGAGATGACCAGTTAAAGATAAAAACGCTATAATAGATAAAAAAAGGACAAAGGACCAGACACAGGCTGTGTCCGAGTCATCGTGAGGCAAAGCGAGCGAAACGTGATCCAGCAGCGACAACAAAGGGAGGTCGGCGAGCGCCAGGGTGTTTGTTTCGGAGAGCCAGATTGCCTGTGCACGATGTTAAGTGAGCAACGTTGACGCAGAGAATGGCTAACTGACGGGAAAGTCAGAGCCCAAGTATTTTTTTTCACAATAGTGCGTGATACTTCCGCTTCTATAAGCCTGGCTGTTGCTTCTCTCAACGCCATTTCTAGTTATAACGGTACGCTGCTCTTTTGCGTCTCAGTCCTAAGAAGCGTATTCCTGCATGCCCGCGATCTCTTTGTGTTTGTGCGGATACAGTATTACACCGTCAGTAGATAACGAGCGCAGAGCACTTGTTGACTGATGTGCTTTGACGTGCGAAAACAACGTACGTGTTATGAAATCACCGTATAGTGGGGGGCTCATGATTAAATTTGGCGACAGCGGGTACTTCAAAGTACAGCCAAAGCTTCGTGCTTTTGTCGAACACAAAGAAAGAAAGAAAGAAAGAAAGAAAGAAAGAAAGAAGGAAAGAGAGAGAGAGAGGCGGGTGTAGTTTGTATTCTGCCCCGATCGGAGTGCATCCACCACGGCAGGCAGCCGAACCCGCGGCCTGGTGCGCAGCAACACAGCACCATAGCCATTGAACTACCGTGGCGAGTCACGGTAGCTATTGGAGTTTTCAATCGGGGTGATCAGATCGTATATAACAGGCTTTGAGTTCTGTATTGATGGGTTCTGCAGCCAGTGAAGCTTGAACTGCTTGCACGACGTCGCAACCGTGGCACGGTCCTTCAGTTATTTGCTCTCAACAATCTTGAGCAATCCGTTTCAGAGCACCTTGACGTAGGGTGAGTTAGTTAAACGTTCTCGTATACGGAAGCTGAGAGAGAGAGAGAGAAAGAGAGAGAGAGAGAGAGAGAGAGAGAGAGAGAGAGAGAGATAGAGTCGTTTTACTTGTTTGCAGTGACAAAGTTTTGACAACCAAATGCAAACAGAAAAAAAAAACGATAGGAATAATCATGCGCTACATGGCGTGCTCCACTACATTTTAAAAAAATCTTTATTACCTGAATAGAACTGTGACCGAAACAAGATATCAGGCTTTTCCAATCACGCGCGGGTAGCGTCTGCGTCGCCTACGTAGCGAGAAGCCACCGCCGTGTTTCTCCGTCTCGAAGGAACTGGACTCGGAGTCATATCAGTTAGCCATTGAAGCTCCATATGAAACCGATGGAAACGCGCTCCCACATAGGCGGAAAGTTTTCATTTTATTGGGGGGGGGGGGGGGGGTGCGGAGGGGTGGCCGACCAGCCATTTATATATATATAATGTCTTGGACTAAAAAAAAAAAACTTCGTGTGACTTCGAAGAATTGTTCACTGAAGTGACGGCCTTTTATCAGAATTTACAAGACCCCATGCTAGGAGACAGTTCCATTTCCCAGGCCGAGTTCCCTCGTACCACCAAAAATCTGGCATGTCTCGGTGGTGTAATGTTCCTTCGTGTAATGGTCGTATACTTCGCTATCACTAATACTGCTTCGCCTTTCCGACGAAACTGCAGGGTCTCTTTGTCTATCTTATTATTTTTCTGCTAGTCCGAGTATAAGCGCTCCTCCGCATGACTGCTGTTGATTCTGATTTTGAGTGAATCCGGCTTGTCCTCATTTCTGTTACTGAGTAAATTATACAGGGTGCCCCAACTATCATGCACCAAGGCTTAAAAAAAGAGCAATTGCGCCACTCGAATAAAACCTAGTGCATATTTTTTCTAATACAGTGGAGTAGCCGCCATTAATTATTTCGTACCTGAAGTTTAATTCAACAATTTCAATGAATTAGCTAAGTAGACAGGTGCTGTCCTAATTATCAAAGTGTCAATGAGGCATCTGTAGACACCCCCAAATGACATCTAACTGCGGTGTTTTCAGCGACGTACTAATTGCGTGCAATTTTTTTCCGACTGGCACACAAACATCACGAAACATGAAAGATACCACGTGACCTAGCTCCCACGCATCATAAGGAGCGCCCTCAAATAAGCTGACTTAACGCAACTGCATTGAGGCAGTTGCTTTCAGTCCGAAGAGCCCGAAGACGCAGCGCTTCACCTTTATAATGGTACGGAAGGAGCACCAACAGCAAGTTTCGCGTCTTTGCAGCCTTTCCTTCCTCTCTAGTCACACTTATTATCCTTCTCTCAAGGCCGACTGATCACATTGATAGCAAAAGCCCCTTGCTAACGCGGCTGAAGCGCCGCTCTGACCACGCATGAAACACGAAAAGCAATGTAATAAGCATGGCATGTTTGAAAACCCGGCTTTGCTCGCACCGCATCGACAGAATGCGCGCGCAGCTATATATTTCGCGCCAGAAACTTGCTTCAGACCAAAGCCAAATTAATGTGACAGTTTTAATTTTCATTAGAGTGTGTACGTGCTGCAAAATCAGATTCATGGCATGAAATAAAAGCGAAATAAACAGACCACGTGTAGAGAAAAGGCAAAAGAGATGCGTTAAAGAAAGTAAATAATCACTTCTAAATTAGCCGAATTGGCAATTCGAATGGCAAGCCGGATTTGTGCAGGCGGGACGCCTGCACAAAAAAAAAGAAAGAAAAATACACCAGATTTTATTGTGTCCTTGTTATCTATGAATTCGTAAGCTCCGTTGAACACTCGCTGCTGCTATAGAGGACGTGTTCGAATAGGTTTCCTTCTGCAGCTACGCAGCACTGAGTCCGCTTTATCACATCTTCAGTGGCTTCCTTCATGACTGACGCTTGAATTCTACGGCATACATGCGTTATCCTTGTCTTGAGCTAATCTGAGGTCCGTTTCTATCATGTAAGCACGATCTTTCGCATAACGCCAAAGAAAGAAATCGAGTGGAGAGAGGTCAGGTGACCTAGCCGGCCAATTTACAGCCCCGTGCCTTCCAATCTATTGCGCATCAAAAGTCGCATCCAGCCAGTTTCGTGCTCGGCTGCTGCTGTGTGCTGGGGCTCCATCTTGCTGACACCACAGAAGTGGAAGACGCGACAGCGGGACTTCGCTGACAACCTCATGCACCACTCCTTCAAGGATCTCGTCCACGTAACGCTGTCCATTCAGTGTGTGATCGAAGAAGATGGTACTGATCATTGAACCCGCGTAAATTCTGCACCCCACTTTGAACGACCACTAATACTGGTGCCGATTCCGCTTTACTCAGTGTGCATTGTAATCACTCCAATAGTGTGCATTACATAAATTTACCTGGGCGTTTCTGTGAAAATTGGCTTCACCTGTGCTCATGATGTTGCTCAAGAAGTCCGGTGACTCATCGGCTTTTGTGAGGACCCAATTCGAGACAGGTCTCTATTTTCCAAGCATTGGTGCTGGTTAAGGTAGTAAGGGTGAAAGGCCTTCAAACTGATGACTTGGAAATTGGTACCTGGGCGTCCACGACCCGCACGCTAGCATGAGGGTTTGAGGCCATAAATGCTAGAACATCCGTGCGTAGGATTGGACTCAAAGATGGAGTCATCCTCCGCTGTTTCTTGCAGCTGCCGGTTTGTCTCAGGTTTTCATAATTTCTTATGATAGTCGATGCGTTTGGTGTACCGCCACACTTCCATGACTGATATATATTTGCGGCCTTCCTCTTGTTGCCATTTGCAGCTCCCAAGGCAAAGATCATGTTTTCCTTCTGCTCATTAGAGAAAGACATGGCGACTGGGACGAAACAAAACGCACATTTCAACTTTTGCACTGACGTTGTCAATTCGCTTTTGTCGTGATAGGTTGTGTGGCAAAAAAAAGAAAGAAAAAATCATCTCTGCACTTTATCTACGCTAAGACAACAGTTATCACAGCTTGTTTCCAACTAACACCAAACGCGACGTGTTACTTCTGCCGAGGCGCGGCACATAAGGCACTAGCTCGATCACGATGTTTTACAGCGAAGCTGTATATGGCTAGCCGATCCGTCCGTCCGTCCGTCTGTCGCCTGTACGCCGAAGACTGTTTCGGCGCAACCCCATGCGAATGCACTAAAAAAAAAAAGCGAAAGAGAGGCGCGCGATTGGCTGCAGCAGTGGTCACGCCGTTGCCCTCTGTCGCAGCCGAGCGGGTGCGCAGCAGTTTCTCTCCGGCTCCGAAATGGGTAGGCCACACGTCATACGTACTCCTGAGGAGCAGGCAGCTTTCGATCAGCGACGCCACGAGCAGAACCGGGAACGAGCTCATCTACGCCGTGCCCATGCTGCAGCCCGGGCACAAGAACAGGTTCGTGCAACCGAGCGCAAGCAGCAACCGCGTACCGAGGATTCGGCAGCCTACCAAGCCGTCGTTTAATGAACTGCCCGGATTAACCCGGCGATAAACAACGGAGTCGCACGGTTCATCTTCGCTGGTTAATCAACTGTGCGGAGTGCTTGGGCGGCGATTTTTTTCTTTATTTCTTTCATTTCGTTCTGGCTAACTCAGAAGGAGCCTGTTCGAGGGCGCTGCTTTATGATGCGGGTGGGAGCGCAGTCACGTAGTCTTCGCAATATTTCTCAGGGTTTACTTACCAGTCGCAAAAGTTAGTACGCAATTAGTACGTCGCTGAAAACGCCGCAGTTAGATGTCCCTTGGCTGTACGTGCCTACAAATGCCTCACTGACTTTTTGATAATTATGATATTACGTCTGGATTTAGATAATTAATTACGATAACCTAATTAAATCTCAGTAACGAAAAAATTACTGGCAGCTGCTCCACTGTACTGGAAACAATATGCACTGGGTTTTTTTTTCGAGTAAAGCATTGCTTTTTTAAATCTTGGTGCATAATAGTTAATACACCCTGTATATATTTATGACCTCTGCATGCAGGTGACGATGTTTCCATCCCTAACAAATGTTGTAAATTATTAGAAGTGTTTTTCTAATGAGTCGTTAGCTTCGCTTACTGGAAAGAAAAACGATACTGAGACACATGTCATTCACGTGCATTTCACACGCCGTTGATAGAAGACTCGGCCGAAGGGGTCACTAATGTCTACAGGTTTTTTTCAGGGTCAAAAAAGCAGGCAAAGCATTTCGAAGCGTGATGAACATACAACAACATATTCATTCTTTAGGCGTAAGATATCCATACCTTCAGATATAATTGTTTATTGGCGCCCTGCTTCTATTTAATGATATTATATATATATATATATATATATATATATATATATATATATATATATATTGCGTATGTGCATGGTGTCTACATTGGAAATTTAAAACAATGTTAGGTGAGAAAATACAGATGAGACAGGCGCCGCTGGTACTTCTAATGCGTTTGTTCGCCTAGTGTCAAGATCTGCAGAAACAAAGCAAAGTATGAACTGAAATCCGTGCAGGTCCGCGCCAACAGTGATGCAGTAAGCTACTAGCCCCAATAAAATTTAAAGTGAAAAGGTCGAGGCAAGTCAAAAGGAAGGAAGGAAGGGAAAAGTTGAGAAGGAAGGCAGGGAGGTTAACCAGTTTAGCCTAACCGGTTTGCTACCCTACAGATGGGAGCGGGATGGGGGATGAAAGATGGGAGGAGAGAGAGAGGCAAGTCAAAAGAAACCTCAAATGATGTGGGGGACAAAACTCTGGCAATGACACGTTAAGGGAGTGCGGGCTCAGCCCCCCCCCCCCCCCCGCCCTCCCCAAGAAAACTTCGGGGGAGGGGGGGGGAGGGTGGCCCGGAGCATTCCCGTTGACGGCGCCTATGCGCTCCCCCATATATCTTTCGCGCGGCGGCTATATTTTTTTGCATTATTACTATTAATTTCGGAGAGCCCCGTGCCATTCTGTCTCCGTGCTCGCGCAGGCGTGTGCTGCGGACCGAAGCCGCGCGAGCCGCGGACGGCGGAATTCAATTTGCGAGACGCAGTGCGAAAGGTGCGGGCAGGAAGGAGCGCGCGCAATCCAGGGAGCGTGCGGGGCTGTTTGCGAAGGATCACCTCGTTGCGCGCGGCAATATACACACGTGGACCGCAGTTGTATAGAGAGCGGAGGAGGAGGCCGAAATAACAGAAAAAAGAAAATAACGGGAAGGACGTCGGCGAGGAATGGCGGTCGACTACACGACGTGCAATGCCGGGGATGGCGCAACTTGGCTGCCTGCCTCGAAGAAAGTGCCTTCGAGGCGATTCACCTTCGGCTAGGTTGCGGAGAGAGTGAACGAGCGAGATGAAAAATGGGCTGGCATGTTTGGGGGATACCATACGACGACGTTTTACTGCATTCCAAGAAAAAAGAAGATATATAATAAATTGCCCGTTCGCATTCACTACAGCTGAGGCCGAAACGCGGTGGCGTTGAGCGTACTTGTACACGCTATAGTCAATACCAGAATATAGGCTATGAAAGGCTACTACGAAGGAGCCCATCCATGCATGAAATTGCCCTTACCTATTTGTTTATGTGCGAGAGCAAAGCCCCTGTTTGTCCGCAACTGCGCACACATTACGGCGCGTGCAGCCTTTGCGGCAAGCACACACATTATACATACATACATACATACATACATACATATATATATATATATATATATATATGCCACAACGCCCAAGACGCCAGTTTTCACTTACCGCAGACCGCTCTTGGCTTTGTGTGGTTTTCATGCCGTCCCACGGCTTTCAGCTGTGAGGACCAGAGATGCCGTCAGCGCGCAGACCACTGGAATACGTTGCGATGCAATAGGAGCAGCAATATGGCGGTAGGCAGCTTCACTCGCACGCTGTGTGAAATGTACGCTTTAGCGACAGTATGTACGTTCACGTGCACAAACAGCTGTGCACACGTATACTTTATCTCCCTACTCATTCACACTGTTGGCTTGTGTGCGCATGCGCGCACCATGCACTGGCAGCAAAGTGAATAGCTTACTTTCCTTCGCATTGTCTACATTTCCTCTTTGATCATTGTGACCTTCGAAATTTTAATATGCTCTTCGCGGTTTCGCTTCCAAAGATACAACATGGGCTACGACAGGCGCCGCACTGGAAAGCTCTAGGCTAACTTTGTCCACCTGGGGTTCACTTTGCCAGTGCCTAAAGCCTGTTGCTTTGACGCGCACATATAAAGTGCCCACCTCGCCCGTTTGCACTTTTGGTGGTCCCACTAGGCTTCATAATATTTTCCGAAAGAATGTCCTTCTAAACAGAATTACACGAGTGGTTTCGTAATCAACCCACTACACTGCCGCTGTGACCAGGGATCGAAACCGCGAACTCGTGCTCAGTAGCAGAACGCAGTGCGGCTGGCAGCTTTTAACTTTAAATTGGCCAACTCCACGCGACACTTTGATTGCCTTAACTCAGTTATACCGCGAACAACAGAATAATCCAGTCCCCGACTCCTCAGTGCGTTTAGAACAAGGTGTCGAACCGAACCGGAACTGACCCGAAAACCCAGAATCGGCGCGCGCACTGTCGAGGCAAACCGTCGCTGACGCTGCTTCGTCGTGTATACCCCTCGTGACCAGGGCGCTTGCTGTGTTCAGGAACAGTAACTAACTGGTTGCGCTGTCCGATACGCGTGTTGGAGTTAGTGCTGAACCTTCAGTAGTGACCGCTGTTATTTCTTCAGCGTGATTGTGGCTTCGTGGAAATTTTCCACTTCAAAGCGCAGGCGGCGACAACTTAATGAAGCAAGAGGGAGAGCGGACCTAGTTTCGCGGTGCTCGCTTATTATTCACGAATTTATGTACGTGTAGGCTCTCTCTGTAGCGTTTAGATGATAATACTTTTTGTTTGTGAAGCAGTTTGCGTGAGCGCTTCTGAAGAAAGCATGTATCGTAATGGAATGTTAGAAAAAAATGTTTTTGTCCTGATGAGCACCTGTCTCTCTTGTCCCGTCTTGGTTTCACGCTCGGTCTTTAGCTACGCGCATGCACCACCTATAGCCCAGCAGTCCGTTTTACTAAAAATATCACACCATGTTCACCGAGTTCTGCTCACTGTCCGCTAAACACACTTCTCTGCTTTTAATACAGACAGACAGAGAGAGAGAGAACGCAACAAGAGGAAAGCAAGATGGTCAACCAGATGAGCGGCCAGTTTGTTACCCCACACTGGGGCAAGGTAAAGGGGGAATAGAAAGCGGTTATTATACCCTGTTATTGGGACCACAGAAGCGCTCGGAAACGTTACATGGATGTTCTCACGGTTCTCGAAAGAACTACGTCATTCATTAAGTTTATATTTAAAGAAAATAGGAAGAAGGCACATTAGGGGCTAAATTTAAGTCGATAAATTCTCATTTTTACCTGTTTAGAGGCGTCATAAGAAAGGCTTACAGAATTTTCCGGCTGCCATGGGAGAACGAAAAAATGGCAGCACTTCTGTATTAAAAGAAAATAGGCGTAATGTTATGTCTGACCACTACAGAAAGTTTCAACTGTGTAGGTTATTTACAGCCTTTGCTGTAAATTACTTATACAAGCGTACCAGAGCTTTAGAAACGTGTTTCATGAACCGCGTGAGAAGTTTGCCTAATTTTCTGAAAAAATTCTGCGTTATAATATGATACCATTTCGTCGGAATAGGGGTCATCAAATGGATGATGTATAGGGAAAGTTTCAGTTTATTCGCGCTTTGGAAAAAAATGTCTTAGGCAAAGTACTCGAAAGCGTTATACGGCTGGTAAACGCTATGTTTCCCGATCTCTACAGCGAACCGTACGTGACACCGAGTGCATATTCAGTGGAAGTGTAGGGGCCATGATAGCGGGAGGCTGTGGGGAAGTTTAACGTTTCTGGCATAATTATGAGTTCCGTAATTAATAATTGAACCATCGTTTCTTCCCTATTTTGCTCCATTATACGAGGTTCATAGCAAGTTTCCCCCGTGTCCTTCGTGTACGAAACGAGCCAGCTTGCTTATATTCGGTGAATATATGGGGCATGGCAAGGGCGATGTGTGTAGGCGAAGTTCGTACTGCGTGGATTAATTGCGGCCTTTCCGGTACACTATGTACGGAAGCGCGCCGGTGAGCTATGACAGTGTTATATGAATGACGCACAATTTAGACCGATTTCCCGTGAAAACTATAAGAGCCACTGAGGTCGAATCTTGTAAAAATGTGGGGAATATTACGTTCTATAGGCATGCGAAGTTAAGTGTGTGTGGTTAAATTATACTTTGTATATAAAAAAGAAATTCCTTGAGCAAGAGCTCGACAGCATTATGCGGCCTTCAAACGCTATGTTTCGCAGTGTACCGAGAGAACTGTACTTCTCACTTAGTTTAAATTTGTTGACGATGAGATGACGGAGGGGGGAGGGGGGCATATTGAGTGCAGTGTGTGACGCAGCTTCAACGTTCCTGGCTCACTTACGAGCTCTGCAAATAACTACTGAAACCTCGTTTTCTCCCCATTTACTTGTGTTATACGAAGCGTCCTCGGTGTCCTTGGTGTGCTAAACGAGTCACTTTGTTCGTATTGCGCGCAAACCGAGGAATAGTTATGGACGATGTTTATGTGAAATTCAACGTTGTTTCGCTTGATCACAGCGTATACAGAAGGTTATGAATGCAAAAGCTCTGGAGCGTTATAAATGCGTTTTATGAATTGGCTAATTAGGTAGCTGTATCTGGAAGAACAACAAGGATGTATAGCGAGATCAAATTTGGTGAACATGCATTAGCATGGACGAGCATTAAGGCTGATGCGCATTGGAAGGTAAAGGTTGAGGACCTTTGGGAAAAGGTCCTGAAACAAATACACAATAGCGTCATATGCAGGCAACGTCTTAGAGTGTACGGCTGAACGACACGGGCAACTGATATTGTTAATGCAACTGCTCCAAAGAAACAGCTTTGCTGGAAATTGAGCTGAATTTGCTGTCTTTGTTTTTCTTTGGTTTTTGTCGGCATAAATAATTTATATGATTTTTTATACAACGAATTGCTCTTATTCTTTTTTTTGTGCATTTTTGCGATGGCTACGTATACGCACCTTCATTGAAATATTTTATATTTGTTGAGTGCTTTCACTGCATTATTTATATGGCTCCTCTAAATATTTTAGCTAGCATATATTTAAGGATTCAGGAGGTATTTTCAAAATTGTGTTTTGCGACTGCTCACTTTTTTGAAATAATATTACGTGTTCTATTAAAACTAGGCGCTTTCTATAATTTTTACAAAAATATGAACACGTAATGCATGGCTGAACCCGTATTGCTTGGTTGCATAGTTGCTCTCCCTCTCTCTAGATGTACCACGTGGTTTTGCAGAAACCTGAGGCACGCCAATGTTATTTTTTATCGTCAAACCCGTTTAAACCCGAATGAGAGAAGAGAGAGAAAGCAAGAGTAGGGAAGGCAGGGAGGTCAACCAGAACAGCATCCGGTTTGCTACCCTACACTGGGGGTGGGGGAAAGGGGAATAGAAAGAGGAAGAAAGGGAGAGAGTCAGCACTGAGTACATGTGGGAGGGACACCTTACACAATGACACTATAAGCGGTCTCTTAAGCCCGTGCACTTTAAGTACCGCACTAGTGCACGAATCGCTTTTCGAGCCAGTGACGGTTGTGGCCACGGTCCGAGTATCTTTGACTCGGTGAATGGTCTCGAGTCTAGTCTGTGTAAAGTTGCCCGCAGAGGGAGGCGGTGGACATCGTAGCGAGGGCAGGTACACAATACGTGCTCAATGGACTCCTCGCACCCGCAGGAGTCGCACATCGGGCTCTCGGCCATTCCCATACGGTAGGAGTATGCGTTCGTGAACGCCACTCCCAACCACAAGCGACACAACAAGGTTGCTTCGCCGCGGGAAATGCTAGGTGGCAGTTGTAGCCGTAGCGTGGGGTCCAGTTGACGTAATCTGCAATTGAAGCCACTTGATGTCCAGAGATCTTGGGACTTCTTGCGCGCAAGTAGGCGAAGTTCTCTGGCAGCGTCCGACCTCGCCAAAGGTGTTGGACGCGTCTTTGTATCTTCGTGGGCACACCGGGCAGCCTTGTGAGCTAGGTTGTTGCCGACGATGCCACAGTGAGCAGGAATCCACTGAAATACAATGCGGTGTCCTCTTTCCAGTGCATGGTGGTGCAGTTCCCTGATTTCAGATGTCATTTGCTCGTAAGTTCTGTGACGTAACGCGGACTTGATGCTATGAAGGGCTGCCTTGGAGTCACAAAATACGACCCACTTCTCTGTTGGCTCTTCGGTGATGTACATCATAGCGGCATGGAGAGCTGCAAGTTCTGCCGATGTAGATGTAGTCGTGTGCGACAGTTTGAATTTAACTGTAACGTTCTTGGCTGGAACGACGAATGCGGCAGTTGAGCTGGTAGGTGAGGTTGAACCATCGGTATATATGTGTATGCGGTCATGATACGTTTGGTGCAGTAATAGGAGTGTAAGTTGCTTCAGAGCCGGCGATGGATGATTGGACTTTTTTGTAATTCCAGGGATATCAAAATTCACTTGAGGCTGTCGCAGGCACCACAGGGGGGAGGAAGGCTTCGCCGCCGGTGTAAAACTTGCTGGTATGTACTCTTGATGAGCGTTAATCATTCGTGAAAAGGTCGCTTGAGGTCTCTCGGCTGGTAGGGAGGCCAAATGGTGGTCGGGGATCCTTGGCAGATGGCGAATGTGCGCTCTGAGAGAGTCGACAGCTACATGTGTCTGGATTGTATGGTCCCCTGCGATGGCAATTGTTGCTGCTGTTGACGTGCACCGAGGCAGCCCCAAACACGTGCGTAGGGCTTGACCTTGTATGCTCTCCAAGGTGCGAAAGTTCGTCTTGCATGCATTGGACAACACTGGTAGGCTGTAACGTAGGAGTCCGAGAAACAGAACCCTGTACAGCTGCAACATAGAATGGACTGGTGTACCCCAGTTTTTCCCGCATAGAAATTTGAAGACTTGAGCAATGGCGACTAGCTTCTTCTTCAGATAGACGCAGTGAGGGCTCCACGAGAGGTTGCGGTCAATGATGACGCCCAGAAACCGATGTGTCTTAACATAGAATACAGCTTGAGCATTGATGGTAACAGGATACGATGACATTTGTTTCCGCGTAAAACCAAGTAATGCGCACTTCTCAGTAGACACACTGAGGCCTTGTTCTCGGAGATAAGAAGCCGTCATGGTTGCCGCCCGCTGAAGCCTGGCTCTTAGCTGAGGGCGAGTCACCGCAGAGGCCCAGATGCAAATGTCGTCGGCGTATATTGAGACATGTACTGTCTGCGGTAGGTAATCCGCTAGTCCTACCAGGACTAGGTTGAACAAAATAGGGCTCAACACTCCACCTTGCGGCACACCACGGCAGATGTAATGGTCTGAAGTTGGGCCGTCTTCGGTCTGTAAGAAAAAACGCCTTTCAGTCAAATAGTCTTGAATCCATTGATACATCCGGCCACCAACTCCAACAGCCTCAAGTGAGTTTAGTATGGCCTCATGGGTGACGTTATCATAGGCTCCTTTTATATCCAGAAAAAGTGCCGCAGACAGGCGCTTGAGGCTTTTTTGATTTTGGACCCATGTTACGATGTCAATGACGTTGTCTATGGACGTGCGACCCCGACGGAAGCCTGTCATGGCGTTCGGATAGATGTTGAATCGTTCTAGGTACCATTCCAATCGGGCAAGAATCATTCTTTCCATCACTTTGCCGACGCAGCTCGAAAGCGCAATCGGACGATATGATGAGATCTCAAGCGGTGACTTTCCAGGTTTCAGAATGGGGATCAAGCGGCTCGATTTCCATTGTTTAGGAACGGCGCCGTTCTGCCAAGACTCATTGTAGTAGTTGAGGAGCTCATCACGTGCGTCATGTCCAAGGTGGCATAGGGCAGCATACGTGATGCCATCAGGTCCTGGTGACGAAGAACGCCTGCAAGTCGCCAACGCAGCATCGAGCTCTTCTAGTGAAAAGAGCACATTGATTTCTGGTACACGTGCCTCAGGGATGTCATTCAATGCTGCGTCAGTAATGATGGCCACGGACCCAGCAATCCGTGCGCAGAACTCTTCAGCCAATTGAAGTTCCGAGCGAAGTTGGTAGAGGGCCAGAGCAGCGAAGGGCTTCCTTTGATGCGGAGATGAGCGAAGACCCCTAACCGTTCTCCATATGTGCGAGAGCGATTTTCGGGGATCAAGCGACTGACAGAATGTTTTCCATCGCTTATCTTCCAATTTATCCATGCGACGCTGGATTTTCTTTTGTATGCGCCGTGAAGCCCTCAGATCCAAGACGGACTTCGTGCGCCGATACCTCCTCTCCGCCTGTCGGCGTGTCGCACGCAGCCTATCCAGTTCCACGTCCAAGTCTGTTCGCCTTGTCGACCTTGTAAGCGAGCACATGGACGTTTTCAATGCCTCTGCGATTGTTTCTTCGAAAGTGTGTGAGAGGCCTTCCCGACAAGTGTCATCCATATCCTTCTTAAATTTTGTCCAATCAACTGTACGCAACACAGTAGAGGAGCGTTGGTCAATTCCTCTAATCGTTATGTATGTTGGAATATGGTCGCTTCCATGTGTTTCTACGTCTGTAAACCATTGGACGCTCGAGGCAAAGCGCCGTGACACCAAAGTCAAGTCCAAGCAGCTACTGTAGGTCGTGCCTCGCAGAAATGTAGGGCTGCCGTCATTTACACAGCACAAATCATGGTCGGCAGCAAAGGAGGCAAGGCTCCTGCCTTTGGAGTCCATTTTAGTGCTTCCCCATAGCTGGTGATGTGCGTTGAAGTCACCTGTGATAACCCAGGGACCATTGTTCATTAGTAATATTTTCTTGAGTCGTTCGCCGTCAAAGTGACCCGCTGGGGATATGTAGGCACCAATTAGTGTAAATGACACATTCTTCTTTTGGACAAACCCGAATGAATTGGTTCAGAAAGCTCCGACCCGGCTCGAACCGATATAGTTCTCGCTGAGGCTAAAACGATCCCGAACCGCGGACCCGTCAAAGTTTCGAGCCGACATCCCGGTTTAGAGAATTGCACAAGGTCTTGAGGATACACTGTAGCAGGCGGTCCCACGCTGCAACCACAAGCGATAACGCACATGGAACACGGTCCGAACCAAACATGTTATTGACGAAACAACTTCTGAAATATGCGCTGCCATATGCCATCGCTGCTATACCACCACGACTTTTCTGCACCTTTACCCTTCATTTACCGAGTAACATATCGTATCTACAGTGATTGCAGTAGAAGGCGAACGTGGAGTATACGGTTAGGGTGCTGGGCTTGAAGCCGGGTACAAGATCTGGTTCGATTCACCACACCACCGCGCATTCCCTTAGTGACCTATGAAAATCGTTCAAAATTCTTGCGATCGAAAGGACGGACAGCTACATTCAGCGCATTCCTTATAACTTAAAGCAGCTGCTCACAGTAATAAAAAAAGATCAATTGAGGAATGTTCTGATTCCTTCTCTCTGTCTCGGTTACTGTCTCAACTTTTTTACAGAGAAAGCTGTATATGACTAACCTTCCATATTTTTTTCGGCGTCCGGCATCAGAAATGGACTTAGCGATTTCTAACAAACCCACATACAATGGGTTTCATTGTTTGCGTTGTGTGTGATCACGCACAGGTGCAGTGCGGCGGCGCAGATGTCAAAATGCGGAACAGATTAGAACGCTCGCCGTGAAAAATAGCGAGACGTCAAGGTTATCGCAGTATAAAAGCAGGCGAGGTACACCGGCGCTAAAACCAGCCGCGTTATCGATGGGGCGGACACGTATAGTTCCAACACCCGAAGAACAACATGCGTACGAGGAACGCCGGAGGCAACACCAACGAGGATGTAAATGGCGCCGACGCGAAACAACCACCGACGAAGAACTTTCCCGCGATTCTGAACGAAAACAACTGCGAGCCCGGGCAACCATTCCACTCTGTGAAGATGGAATGGCAGCGTAAGCACTTCGCTTTTCGTTTGGGAGCTTTGACTGTCGTCAGCTTTCGCTGTCAATCCATCTTCACAGAGAGGAATGGTTGCATTTGTTACTGTCCTGATATCCGCGTCTCCCGCAAAGAAAGCTCTCAGTCATGTCCACAAATTTACAACATTGGTTCGACTGAGTGCGTCTGTTTGCCTCGAGAAAAAGGCTGGGTCTAGGAAGAACGATTAGAGATATACATTGCCACTTGAAAGAGCGCTGACGACAGGACGAGATTAGAAAAAAAATCAAAGGGCTACGGTTCGTCAAAGTGAACGGTATATAGTTATATTTCATACCACTTTGTGACCTAGTTCTTTCTTTTTGTGAACTACAAAACAGCATACAATGCACAGACTGGTTGACGACCAGCTAAGCTTGGGAAATGGAATATGGAATAAGCTATTCCTTGTTTGGTGGGCATACGAAACCGGCCCACTCGGCTAGAAATACGTCCAGCGAAACTGAAACAGTTATCAACGCCCGAGCACATCATCATCCAGAATGGCTATTCCAGTTTGTGTGTGGTTGTATAGTACGTGCTTCTAAGTCTTCTTCGAGTGAACTTTGCGGGAGCTTTCGAACAATGCATGAGCTGCCTGGAAATATGTTTCAAGGGCTGATCACAGAGGGAGCGCCACTAGCTAAATTTCAGTAATTTCATTTCACTTCTTGCCGTAGTGCGGCAAGATTCAGTTTATATTCAATACATTTGTCCAAAACGAAAGCCCAAAAATGGTAACTTGACGGAAACACTCTATGAAAATTAAGTGCTCTGAGATCAGTGTTTTGAGACGAGTTCTGTCCAGACCGCGAACTACGTTACTGAAAAAACTAACATAAATTACTTGCTGGAAACGTTTATTGCGCGATGTGTGTTGCTTGTGACAAACGTACTACTACAATGACTAAAAGGGCGATATGCCTGGGATTATACAGAACAAATGAATGACATGGGGCCACGAACACTGTAGATATACATATACGATGTACGCGCCTTGTATGCCGATATATCATCGACAACCATTTGTTTATTTTACAGTAAAGTCAGTATGCCCAGGATATCAGAACTTTCTCAATTTAAATCATTCGAGGTATAAGAAAGTTCACCATGCATTTTATTGTAGTATAAATGGACGACAGAGGCTCGAGTTATTTTCCCGAAGTTGGTGTAAATTGGAGGTACGCGCAAATTTGCTTGCTCACACAGATAATCCCACCTGCCTACTGCAGTTAGGGTGAAGGCAAAGCGAGTAGAAGCCTACATTTACTATCCAGTCATTCATGGCTATTCTTCGCTTTCAAGTTAGCCTTGAGCGGCCGAAAAGCCGAAAGGCTAGACCCCAAGCCTTCATCTTGCCGGTATAGTTATAATTCATGGCACCGGAGCTTGAAGTTGCTGCGCTTATTGGGTCCGCGATATCATTCGCACGCGTCACTTAACGTGGACTGTCACCTCCGTTTGCCTACTACGTGAACTCTGCGTAGCGCCGTCAAGTCACGGTTCCCAAAGTCTCCGTAGGCAGGGCCTCCGTCCTCGCCTCACTCCCTAAATGCGAATGGCCGCGCCCGGCATTCTCTCGCTCACCATAGGAATTCATCCCGGCGTCCGAACGGAGCGCCCGAGGCATGCCTGGCTCGCCACGATACGCTCGCTCGCAGCCCGTTAGTAAACACCGGCGTGCGGGTCGCGGCGGATGCAGAACAGCTGAGGCAACGCTTCGCGCGCTGATCCGCAACTCCCCGTTACCCTGCTGCGGTCCCGTCAGGCTGCATCGAGCGCACACATGACGCCACATCGACAGCGGAACCCTGCGGCCGGGTTTGCGGCACGTGTGCTCCGC